>NW_004444104.1:4292683-4318793 GCF_000243295.1 Trichechus manatus latirostris
AGGAATAAATCTAACCAGAGAAGTAAAAGATCTATACAATGAAAACTACAAGACACTACTGCAAGAAACCAAAAGACACCTGCATAAGTGGAAAAACATACCTTGCTCATGGATAGGTAGACTCAACATTGTGAAAATATCAATTCTACCCAAATCTATCTACAAATACGATGTAATCCTGATCCAAATTCCACCAGCATTTTTTAATGAGCTGGAGAAACAAATCACCAACTTCATATGGAAAGGGAAGAGGTCCTGAAGAAGTAAAGCATTACTGAAGACGAAGAACAAAGTGGGAGGCCTCACACTACCTGATTTTAGAACCTATTATACCATCATGGTAGTCAAAACAGGCTGGTACTGGTAAAACAACAGGTACATAGACCAACGGAACAGAATTGAGAATCCAGACATGAATTCATCCACCTATGAGCAGCTGATATTTGACAAAGGCCTAAAGTCTGTTAATTGGGGAAAAGCCAGTCTCTTTAACAAATGGTGCTGGCATAACTAGATATTCATCTGCAAAAGACTGAAACAAGACCCATACCTCACACCATGCACAAAAATTAACTCAAAATGGATCAAAGACTTAAATATAAAATTGAAAACAATAAAGATCATGGAAGAAAAATTAGGGACAATGCTAGGAGCCCTAATACATGGCATAAACACAATACGAACCATAAGTAACAATGCACGAGCACCAGAAGAGAGACCAGATGAATGGGAGCTCCTAAAAATCAAACAGTTAAATGCTCATCAAAAGACTTCACCAAAAGAGTAAAAAGACAACCTACATACTGGGAAAAAAATTTTTTGGCTATGACAAATCCAATCTGCATTTTATCTCTAAAATCTACAAAATACTGCGAAACCTCAAAAACAAAAAGACAACCCAATTAAAAAATGGGCAAAGGATGTGAATAGGCACTTTGCCAAAGAAGATATTCAGGTGGCTAACAGACACACGAAGAAATGTTCACAATCATTAGCCATTAGAGAAATTCAGATCAAAACTACAATGACATATCATCTTACCCCAACAAAGCTAGCATTAATCCAAAAAACACAAAATAATAAATGCTGGAGAGGCAGTGGAGAGACTGGAACACTTATACACTGTTAGTGGGAATGTAAAATGGTACAACCACTTTGGAAATCGATTTGGCGCTTCCTTAAAAAGCTAGAAATAGAAGTACCATACGATCCAGCTATCCTGCTCCTTGGAATATATCCTAGAGAAGTAAGAGCCGTCATACAAATAGATATATGCACATCCGTGTTCACTGCAGCACTGTTTACAATAACAAAAAGATGGAAAGAACCTAGGTGCCCATCAACGGACGAATGGATAAACAAATTATGGTATATCCACACAATGGAATACTACGCAACGATAGAGAACAACGATGAGCCGTGAAACGTCTTATAACATGGAGGAATCTGGAGGGGATTATGCTGAGTGAATTTAATCAGTCGCAGAAGGACAAATATTGTATAAGACCACTATCATAAGAACTCAAGAAAAGGTTTAAACACAGAAGAAAACATTCTTTGATGGTTACGAGGCTGGGGAGGGAGGGTGAGAGTTATTTACTAACTAGACAGTAGATAAGAATTATCTTAGGTCAAGGGAAGGACAGCACACACTACAGGGGAAGTCAGCACAATGGGACTAAACCAAAGCTAAGAAGTTTCCTGAATACAATCCAACACTTTGAGGGACAGAGTAGCAGGAGTAGGGGTCTGGTGACCATGCTTTCAGGGGACATCTAGGTCAATTGGCATAACAAAGCTTGTTAATAAAATGTTCTGCATCCTACTTTGGTGAGTGGCATCTGGGGTCTTAGAAACTTGTAAGCAGACATCTAAGATGCATCAACTGGTCCCAGCCACCTGGAGTAAAGGAGAATGAAGAACACCAAAGACACAAGGAAAGTAGTAGCTCAAGAGACAGAAAGGGCCACATAACCCAGAGACTTCATCAGCCTGAGACCAGAAGAACTAGATGGTGCCCAGCTACCACCAACAACCACCCTGACAGGGAACACAACAGAGAATCCTGGATGGAGCAGGAGAAAGGTGGGGTGCAGAACTCAAGTTCTAGTATGAAGACCAGATTTAATGGTCTGACTGAGACTGCAGGTACCCCAGAAAGCACAGCCCCTGGATTCTCTATCAGCCTGGAACTAAAACAATTTCTGAGGTCAACAGAAATTGCACTGGACTGGGGGACATAAAGTGATACTTGTGAGGAGTGTGCCTCTTAGCTCAATTAGATACAAGAGACTAAATGGGTAGCTTCTGTCTGGAGGTGAGATGGGAAGGCAGAGAGGGTTAGGAGCTGGTTGAATGGACATGGGGAATCAGGGGTGGAAAGGAGGAGTGTTCTGTCACGGTATGGGGAGAGCAGTTAGGGTCACATAACAATGTATGTATAAATTTTTGTATGGGAAAAAAGAAAAGAAAAACAAACCAGTTGCAACCAAGTTGATTCTGACTCATGGTAACTCCATGAGCATCACAATAGAACTGTCCTCCATAGAGATTTCGATGGCTGTGATTTTCCAGATGTAGATCACCAGGGCTTTCTTCCAAGGCACCTTTGGGCAAGTTTGAACTGCCAACCTGTCAGTTAGTAGCTAAGCACTTAACCATTTACACCACCCACGGCCTCCATAGAACACTCATTCCCCAGAAACACTCATTGTTAATATTTTACTTCATTTGTTTTATTATTCGTGCATTCTCTCTCTCTCTAATATATATTATATATATTACATATATGTTATATTAGAGAGAGAATATTTTTCCTGAAATATATGAGAGTCAGTTTCATATAATGCATCCCCTAACCTTTAAATTCTTCAGTGTGTACTTCCTATGAATGAGACCAGTATTCGCTTTTTCTTTTAGTATTCATTTTTAAGTAGGAAAAAAATTTGCCCTGGATGCCTGAGTGACACTGAACAAGTATATGTTGAATGAAAAACACCAAGGGTTTCAATCTTTTTTAGACTAGTAAAGTCTTTTCTGGGAAGACTCCTCTGAGCCACCATGTCTCTTCCCTGTGTCTCTCCTAGGACACCTGTTTTGGCTATCTACAGCTGCCTAACAGCTCACCCACAAAACATAGTGGCTTAAAATAGCAATTGTTTTATTTGCTAATGGTTAACTTGGTGGTTCATCAGCCATGTGGACACATTTAGCTGGAGACTGCGCAGTGCTGGAGGGTTACAAAAAGGCTTCTCACATGTCTGATACCTCAGCAATCCTCCAGAGGGCCTCCTTCAAGGGGCTAATTGGGCTTCCTCATAGCATGGTGGTCTCAGAGAAGCTGAACTACTTCCATGGGTTTTAAGAGGGTGTGTTCCAAGCAGCAAAGGCAGAAGATGGAGCTCTCATGTGGGTTGCCTCGGAAGTCACACAGCATCACCCAGACAAGTCATACGGCCAGTCCAAGCTCAAGGGAAGGAGAGCTCACCCACCTCTTGTGGAAGAGTGGCAAAGAATTTTTGGCCATCTTTAATTCACCACAATACTTATCATTTTCTATCTTGTAGTATACGTATTTATATATCTTTCTTATAACCCTGGATCCCTGGTGACGCTGTGGTTAAGAGTTCGGCTGCTCACCAAAAGGTTGGCAGTTCAAACCCACCAGCCGCTCCTTGGAAACCTTATGGGGCAGTTCTACTCTGTCCTATAGGATTGCTATGAATCGGAATCTATGGCAACGGGTTTGGTTTTGGTTTTCTTACGTCGCCTGCTAAAATATAAACTGTAAACTCTTTGGAGGCAGGGTTCCTCTACGACTCATCCTAATAACCCCTCCCATAGGCTCTAGCTCAGTACCTTGCACGTAACCCAAACCAAACCCATTGCCAGTGAGTCAACTCTGATTCATGGCAACCCTATAGGACAGAGTAGAACTGCCCCATAGGGTTTCCAAGGAGTGGCTGGTGAATTCAAACTGCTGACCTTTTGGTTAGCAGCCAAGCTCTAAACCACTGCACAACCATAGTAAGAGTTTACTATTTGCAGAATAAATATGAATTAAAAACAGACCCTTCAATACTCCAAGCTCCTCACACTAGATTTGAGGACCCTGAAACCCTATGAAAGCCCCATCTCATTAATTCCAATGATATTCCTATGAATCAGGGCTGCAGCAGGGAGTTGTGACTGGGGTTTAAGGAGGGGCTTGGAATTGACTCGGTGGCAATGGGTTTGGTTTGGTTTTTGAGGAGAAGTGATAGGGGAGGGGTTGCCACCTTTCACTGTCATCTGGTTTCTGTGGTTCTGAGTAAAAATCCTGCCTTTGAATGGTTAATTGGCCTATCTAGGCCATTATTTATCCATAAAATAAACTAGAAACATACCTTTCCTCTGTATCTGCTGTCAGGGTAAGGATATCAGATTTTAAATACCATGGGAAAGAGATGGAGGGTGCAAGGATTTATGGCAACAGTGGAGAGGGCTGAAAGTATGACCTGTCAAATTTATTCTTCCCTGATCCATGAGGACTGATGCTTAGGAACCCATAGAACTAGCATGGCCATTGAACAGGCAAGAAGTAACAAGTACTCACAGTCCTTAATGAAGCTCTGGCTCAGTAGTAGAACTCTCATCTTCCATGCAGGAGACCTGAGTTTGATTCCTAGCCAATGCATCTCATGCACAGCCACCACCCGTCTGTCAGTAGAAGCTTGTGTGTCGCTATGATGCTGAACAGGTTTCAGCAGAGCTTCCAGACTAAGACGGACTAGGAAGAAAAGCCTGGCAATCTATTTGCAAAAATCAGCCAATGAAAACCATATGGATCATGCAGGACAAAGACCTGGTAATCTGCTCCCATAAAGATTACAGCCTAGAAAACCCTTTGAAGCAGTTGTACTTCGTCACATGAGGTCTTGAAGAGTTGAAATCAACTCGATGGTACCCAACAGCAACAACAAGGAGAAGTCTAAACAGAGGAAACTCATTGCAGTCCTTTCCATACCCCTCATACCAAGGCTGATGTAGACCTGCTCTCTACTGTATGTTCTCATTGATACCTCAGCTCATACTATGTATTCCTCACCCTAAATTATTTGTATAAAACAGGAATAAAAATTGTTTACTCAAAAAAAACAACAACAAAACCTATGGATCACAACGATTGGATCCCATTGAGCATGGGATCACCATGACTTGGGGGTAACAAGATGGCAGCTCATGACAATAACAAATGTAGCTCTGCTCAGAATTAAGCAGTAGGGCTGAATCATTTCATTTAAATGAAAGTAGGAGGGTTGAGCATCTTTCCGTTAGTACTCCCATGACCCCAGTCCCCATGGGAGTCAGAAGCCAAATTAGAACTAATGTCAGCGACTTCTGTCTCTTGGGCCAATTTGCTCAACCACAGTTTGGCTCCTCAAGTTTTTACTTTGACATTTTAAAAATTGTGTCTGCCTCATCAGTAGACGGGCCTTGATTTGTGTGATGGTTCTGAATGGATTCTAACAAATTAGTGTGTCTTTCTGGATTTTTACAGAGATGTAGGAAGATAAATTGCATCTGTCTTCCGTGAAAGTTGCCAGTTCAGCAGAATGTCAGGCTGGGAAGGCCTGAAGGGAAGAAGCACCCTGACCCTAGCACAATGGAGCAGCCAGCACAGGCGGAAAGCTGGCAGGCTCTCTGACAGACAGACGGAACAGGGCTGAAAACAGATGAACCTCATCTCTCAGGCCCCTGGGAAAATACTCCATACCCACGGAAGATTCTGCAACATTTCTCCGGAAAAGCAACCTCTCACTTATCTGGAAGTCATTTAGATGACAATCTCAGCTCTGCTCTGCTGCCAAAACCTAAGAAGGAAGTCCAGATGTCCTCCGAGGAGGTAAAACCAATGCCAAAAGCCTGGACAAAAATCCATGTGCGTTTTGCTCTTTAGGCCCTCAGGCAGGACCTCTTTACTCTTCTTTAGACAGAATTCCAAAAAACTTTGTTATCTGGTTTCCAACCTAAAGCCTGTTGGAAGCAGCATTTAGGAAGAAGGAAGTAGGCTTCTAGAGGCAGGCACTCAGAAAGCAGAGAGAAGGCAGCCTCACAGAGCGAGGAGACCAAAACAAAACAAATCCTGCAATAGACAAAGACCTCAGGGAGCTTGGCCTCCTGGGACCACTTAGGGAAGAGACAGAGAGCACTGTATATTCTCCAGTCCCCTGAGGGCATGGTGGCCCAGCTTACAACCTGCCATTATACTGACTGTCATCATATAGGGGTTAAGTTATGCTCATTGTATCCCCATTTATAGATATGTTTAGAAATATATCTTTCCAAAATGATTAAAAAACAAAAATCATTTTTACAGTTAAAAAATAGATTTGTTATCTGGAAAATGTACTTACTAACACACTTCGTTCTTTTATTCTTAACTATACTGTGCACCAACACAACTAATTCAGCCTCACAGAATTAGCAGAGCTACCAGGTTATCATCTTGTTCTAGTTATTCTGAACCACACAGACAAGAAGGCTGAGAAAATAATGTTGTTTATCTTACTCCTCCACTTTCTCATCACTTCCTACCCAGATACACACATACAAACACACATCCAGGAGATCAAGTCTGGTTTATTCTGCTTCCTAAATATTTTTGAAATTTCTCCCCTGTCCTGCCAATGCCTTAGTTCAAATCCTCATCATTTTTTTTTTCCTGGACAATAATAGCATTCTAACTGGTCTCCCCGATGAGGAGACCATTTCCTGGAAACACAGGTCTATCTAATCATGCCATTCCCTACTTAAAGCCCTTCAGTAGTACCCCCATTTGCCTCCAGGATTAAGTTCAAACTCTTCAGCATGACTTAAAGTAGAGCAACCAAACTGATAGTATAAAGTGCTGGCCAGCATGTGGAGAAACTGGAACTCTCATACATTGCTAGTGGGAATGAGCAATGGTACAGCTGCTTTGGAAGACAGACCAAACCCACTGCCAACAAGTTGATTCTGACTCATAGTGACCCTACAGGACAGACTAGAACTGCACTATAGGGTTTCCAAGGCTGTAATCTTCACAAGGTTTGAACCACCAACCTTCCGGTTAGCTGCTGAGCACTTAATCACCACACCACCTTGACAGTTAAGCAGTTTTTTAATAAATTAAACATACAGTTATCATACAACTCAGTGATCCCACTCCTAAGAATTTACCCAAGAGAAACGAAAACCTACGTTCACACAAAAACCTGTACACAAATGTTTATAGCGGCTTTAATCATAATTGCCAAAACCTGGAGAAACCCAAAGTCCCTTAACTGGGGAACGGATAAACAAATTGTGGGGCATCCAAAAAATAGATGAATCTTAAATGGATTCTGCTAAGAAGCTGTAACTTTAACTCTATGTATTTTATGTTTCCATTTAAATGATACCCTCGCGAAGGCAGAACTATAGGGACAGAAAACAGATCAGCGATTGCCAAGGGCTGGGTTGGGGGAGGGGTTGATTATAAAGGGGCACAGGGGAGTTTTCTGGGTGATAGAACTGCTCTATATCATGACTATGGTGGTAGTTACACACTTGTATACATTTGTCAAAGCTCACAGAGCTGTACACTAAAAAGACTGAATTTTACTGTGTGTAAATTATACTTTTTTTTTGTTTTTTCAAAAGTAGAGTAACCATATGTCGCAGTTTGCCTGGAACAGTCCAGGTTTATGCCTATTGTCCCAGGGTAATTTATTACTAGCTTCCTCCTTTCATGCTCAAAAATGTCCCCAAATTATACGATCACAGTCTTCGCCCAGGATCCCCCCTGGAAAGCAAACAGGTAGTTTGTTTTGGGAAGTGATTCCAGGGAACAGGGATGGGAAACTGAGGAAGAGTAAAACAGGAAAGAGGGAGAGCCAAAACAAGGGGGCGTTACCAAATTGGTCATCCCTTCGTGTAGCTGGGGCTTGACTCCACAGAGTCCTTCGGAGAAGCTGTCGAATGCACATTGGAATTGTCCTTCCACAGTATGGAAGAGAGGAATATTTTTCTGCTGACTCTTGTCCACCATTAGTCAAGCATGGCCAGTAGAGTGTTCACTTCCAGGTTGCACATGCGTAAGGGCCAGAGGGGGCACTGCAGGCATCCTATTTGGTGTTGGAGAAGCCGCAGGCCAGAAGGAGGGAGGTACAGGTAGAAGCTGGGGCAAGGTGGTGTCAGGTTACACCTGAGTAAAGCAGGTTGCTGCAGCAATGGTGGGAATAAAAAGGAGGCTGACGGACCAGTTGAGACTAGAGAATTCCCTGAGTCTATCGCCCTGAGATGGTCTTTAAACCTTGAACCGAAACTATCCCCTGAGGTCATCTTTTAGTGAAATAACAGACTGTCACACAAAACAAAGGATATTACCCATGAGTATGGTGCTCTATTTAAAAACCATCTATATGAGATCAAATGGTCAACAATCACTCTAAAGCAAAGATGAGAAGATAAGGGGGCAGGGAAACTAGAGTACTGGAAACGGAACAAACTGAACTCAGTTAAAGGGAATGTTGACCCATTGTGAAAAATGTAACTAATGTCACTGAAGAACTTTTGCAGAAATTGTCAAATGGGAACCTAAGTTGCTGTGTAAACTTTCACAGAAAACACAATAAAATATTTTTTTTTAAAAAAAGTAGAGAAGATATGAAGTAGGATAAAAGAGACGTGAGATTCAGTCATCCTGCTAAATGACCCTTTTCTGCTGGCCCCTGGATTCCTTTCTCCAGCTACTGGCCTTCACATGTGGTCATCCCAAGCCCCTAATCGTGGACACTTTGTGCTCTCCCTTACCTCTGACTACCCAAGCTAGCTCTTCTTCTTTAGGGCTATCACCCATGAGTGTACTGGTTGTACACTGCACAGGAGCTGCTGGCCCAGGAGACACCTGGGGGCTGGAATCCAGCCCAGTCCCCACTTACCCAGCAAGGTGCCCACAGAGCAGTGTCTTCCCAGTGGGGCTCTTTTATCTCTTTTGCACAAAGGCCACCCTATAGCTGAGGAGCAATTTTGCTCTTTTTAACATGACATCCTCTGATCACCACACTCTAAAGTCTTAACTACTAGTTATCTCTCCAAACTCACCTTGGAAGCCTTTCCTGATCCTCTGCCCCATGCCACTCCCACCTCCAAACTGTTAAATACCCCTCTTGTGTCTTTCATCTCCCCTTGAGTATACTTCCATTAGTTTGCATCCCAGCCTTGAATCATCATTGGTTTTCTTTTTTCTTACCCACCCACTCACCCCACCATGAATAGTGGGAACTTTGAAGGTAGTATGATCTTGTGTAGCATTTCCTCCATATCAGTACTGCAGTGCTTGACACATCAATATTTGAAGAATGAAAGAATAGGCAGAAAAATCCTTATCTCATTTGGAATCTGGAGAAACTGTAGCTGCTGGTACCATTGAAGGCTCAAGTGAGAGAAACAAATTTTATGAAGAATATGTTCAGACCATGTCAGCAACTACCCAAAATTTCTTAGATCTTCAGGTACAGCTGGCATTTCTACAGACACGAACATCGGAGACCCTCAGAAAGGAAGGATAATCCAAGAATAGAGGAAATCTTTTTCCCCTTCCCTTCCTTTTAACCCTTCTTATATTTCTGAAAACTCATTATAGGTAACCTGACATTTTAACGCAGCATCTCTTATTTATTTTTTCTTTCTGAGGTATTAAAATATCTAGACTGAATTTCACCAAATGTTAAAGGGAGAAAAGTTACTGAGGACTTTGAACACCTGCTTTTCGTGATTGGCCACTCATGCTTCTGTGTCATTTCTGCCTGGTGACTGTGTTTGATGTCCTTTATTGATAGAAAGTGAGCCTGTGCCTTCATTATCTTGCCCATTTTGGTACAAATGAAAACTTGGTGTTAGATCTTTGAACTGTGCGGATTTTGGAGGAATATACCTGAATTCCATTTGATCAGAGTTTCTGGGTATGAAGAAAAATACAGTCACATACTTATTAAAAAAAAAAAAGAATATGTTCAGGAGTGCAACTTCATTCCATAAAATGAGCATAATATAGATGACGCAGTGCCACCAGAGGGAAGTAATGGCATCCCGTGAGCTACGGGACTGGCTTTTCTCTACGGTTCCTGATTTAGCTTCTATCACTCTGTGCCTTGAAGTTTATGCTGTAACAGGAATGAACATGTGGCTGCTTCCCTCTGCCTGCCTGTCTCCCCAGCTGTCTCGGCCCACCATACAACCACCACACTGTGCCAGACCTCCGCGCCGGTGCTCACACGGCCCTCTTGGCCTGGAATGCCTTCCTTCCCCTCATAAGACTTGGTCCAGGTTTCCTCTCCTGCAGGAACTCTCCCATGACTGGTTCAGACGAAGCCAATAATCCTTTCTATATGCCATCTCAGTGCTCCTTGAGTACAACTGTCATAACCTTTACCACATCACACCAAAATGATCTGTTTCCAAGGTCGTTTCCCCACACACAACATAAATTCCTTAAAGGCAAGGACCTGTTTCATTAAAAAAATAAAAAATAAAAAAACTTCATCCCTGGTGCCTTGTGCTATATTTGCTTAACTTGGCTGCTAACCAAAAGGTCTGCAGTTCGAATCTACCAGATGCTCCTTGGAAAACTTGTGGGGCAGTTCTACTGTGTCCTATAGGGTCACTGTGAGTCAGAATCAACTCGATGGCAGCGGGTTATATAAGGCACAAGGAGCCCTGATGCTGCAGTGGTTAAAGTGCTCAACTGCTAACCGGAAGCTCAGTGGTTCAAACCCACCAGCTGCTCCATGGGAGAAAGATGTGGCAGTCTGCTTCTGTAAAGATTTACAGACTTGGAAATCCTATGGGACAGTTCTACTCTGTCCGATAGGGATGTAATTGACTCAATGGCAGTGGGTGATACTAAGAGAGAGAGTGCCTTGAGATGAAGTATACAGCCCTGAGTCTCTGCAAACAGAGACATAAAACACTTTCACCGAGGGGCTGAGAATCTTAATTAATGTTCACAAAGTGCTTTAAGGATGAAAATTTGCACATAAACCCTCATTAATATTACATATGCTTTGTACAATAAGCTTTAGATGTGAAATGTATGCAATAAATCAACATGGCTGAGAAGCAGAAAAGCAAGTACAGCGTACACTGTCAGCCTCCGCATTAATCACACAGTCAACAGCTCCCGAACACTCATTTCAGACTGCACTACCAATAAACTGAATTGTAAAATTCCTTTGTGTGCATTGCAAAGTGATTATTGGCACAATGTAGTGTTTCGTGATGTATATTTTAATGCACTTCTAGAACTTTTCCCTTTTTGTTGTGTTAGATACATTAAAAGACTCCATTCTAACAGGATTTTTTTTCCCAGTGAAAGAAAAAGTTGACAGCACTAAGAAAATTCATATATTTCATTTGATAAGGTTTGAAATGCTGAGTTTTGCCATTATGCATCCATTGTGGAGATAACAACTCAGCTATTATAATGGTAATGATTTCTTCTGTCACTTTTCTTCAGTTTGGATAAGAGTCCTTAAGCTCTTTATAGGGAAGAGCTAACTTTTCACTTCTCTGAAACAAGGAGATCCTTATAGGTGATAACATTCCTCGGTTACTGTAATTGCTTGTTTACTGTCTTTCTTCTCCCTTGGATTGCAGCTTCGTGAGTCTGGGAAGTATGTCTGCCTTGCTCACACAGTATTGGGCACACAGCAGGTGCTCAGTAAACATCCTGCACACAGTGGAGGGGATGGGTAGGGAGAAAGAGAGAGTGGATACGAGTGGTACTAATACTATCTAAGGAGCCCTGGTGGCACAGTGGTTAAGTGCTCAGCTGCTAACCCAAAGGCTGACTGTTCGAACTCATCAGCCACTCCACAGGATAAAGATGTGGCAGTCTGCTTCCCTAAAGATTGCAGCCTTGGAAACCCTATGGGGCAGTTCTGCTCTGTCTTACAGGGTCACTATGAGTCAGAATTGACTCAAGAGCAATGGGTAATGCTATCTAAGAGAAAGAGAGAGAGAGACAGCTGTAGGAGGGAAGAGACTGAGAACACACAGTCTAGAAGGCTAGAGCAAGGTTTTGAAATTGAACAGAAGATTCCAGTTTGCTAGGGTTGGCACACCCTGTTCAAACTACTCAATTATGTAAACTATGTAAATACAATTTTGCTAATACTTAAAAGTTATGAGAAATAAAGAGGATAGCATAGTTATCTTTGAAATGCCTTGCCCTAAAGGGTAAGTATATGGCTTATATTCAGCCAGGTAGAACCCTGAAACTTCTGGAACTTTACAGTCTTACTCATTTTAGGAGCGACAACAGCACCTCAGAGGGCAGTGGTGGCTCAGTGGTAGAATTCTCACCTTCCATAGGGGAGACCCAGATTCCATTCCCAGGCAATGCACCTCACGTATAACTACCACTTATCTGTCAGTGAAGGCTTGTGTGTTGTTGTGGTTCTGAACAGATTTCAGCAGAGCTTCCAAACTAAGACAGACTAGGAAGAAAGACCTGGTGATCTAATTCCAATAATCAGCCAATGAAAACCTTATGGATCACAAAGGTCTGATTCTCATGAGGTTGCCATGAGTCGGGGCTGACTCAACAGCAGCTAACAACAATAACAGCGCCTTGGAAGACATGTTGAACCTAGCTGTTTCTCAGTACAATATGTGTGGGTTGAGTGTTCATGTTATTCAAACCAGAAAATCAAACCTGTTGCCATTGAGTTGATTCTGACTCATAGTGATCGTATATTATCACAGGCTATCATTTATGAATAGGACCTGGGTGGTAAGGAGACCTGGTGGCACAGTGGTTAAACATTTGGCTGCTAACCCAAAGGTTGGGAGTTCGAACCCACCCAGCGGCTATGCTGGGAAAGACTTAGAGATCTGCTTCCATAAAGATTACAGCCTACGAAACCCTGTGGGGAAGTTCTACTCTGTCACATAGGGTTGCTATGAATCAAAATCCACTCGACAGCACATCTAACAACAACAACAACACTTGGGTGGTACAAATGGTTAACACACTGGGCTGCTAACCCAAAGGTTGGAGGTTTGAGTCCACCCAGAGGCACCTCAGAAGAAAGGTCTGGTGACCTACTTCTGAAAAATCAGCTCTTGAAAACCCTGTGGAGCACAGTTCTACTCTGACACACTTGGAGTTGCTATGAGTTGACATCGATTCCATGTAAATGGTATCATTTATGGAGCCTTTACTCTTTATCAAGTTGTGCTAGACAGTTTACATACTTTATCTCTGATCCTCACGACTATGCATGGAAGACATTTTTGTTCCCATTTTAAAAAATGATGAAACAGAAATGCTCTAAGTGACCTTTCCCCTACACTATGCTATATACTGCTGGAGAGTCGGCTTTCTGAATTTAAACGTGTGACCTTGACCATGTCCCTTAACTCTTATGAACATGAGTTTCCTCATCTGTAAAGTGGAGGCATGAAAATAGCTAATCCTTTCCAGTCTATTTCCCTCTAAAATTCTACACGTGGAAGAACAGGCAGAGGAAAGACACTCCCTGCTGTGAGGGAGCTGTCCGTCGTCCTGACAAGACTGGAGCAAATAAAGCAATAATCAGCTTATCGAAGGAAGAAACACAAGAGGCCAGAAATGCCTCCATTAATAAAGATCTTGCTGCTATTCTCTAGGTCTCTTAAGTAATTAAGCATGCTATCTCTTACCGCTGAGTGTATGGATTGTGCCAGGAACCAAGCCTCTGTAAATTAAAGCTGCAGGTAGAATTGCACAACCCTCTCCTTTTACCCACATACCTGAAATAGCTTGTGTGTTCTAGCCAAATGAGCTGCAGTCACATTTTGTTTCCATTTTTTATTCTTTTATCTTGAATTATGGATTCTTCTTCTGTGCAACAGATGTTCTGGAGCCTGATTTTCCAAGCTTAGCCACCCTAAGAACCGAGTGAGATTAATGAGTATTCTAAGAACCAAATAAGCTCCTTTGTTTTAGCATATTTTCATTGTCTTTTCAATTTATTCATAGGGACATGTATACAGGGATGCATATATTTGTGCCAAAGGATATATATTTACTGTATAAGCAGCAATATCAGTTACATTTCCCCCAAAATGTAGTGGATACATATCAAGTAAGCACTTTTGTAAGTCGATAATGGTGGATAGTTACTGAAATTTTTTCTAAGCCATCATTCCTTATCAGTTCCAACTTAACCCCTAATGTGTAATATAGCTTGTAAAATAACATTAACAATAAATCTCTGGTCTTTTGGCATCTTTTTGCTTTATGATGACCTTTGCAAGATTTTAAAGAAATAGCAATACTTAAAGGCATAAGGAGGCCTTTCCAAACATAACAAAACAGTATATCCCACCAGGAATTAATTATAAGTTACATCTACATTAATGTGTTGGACAGCAGTAAAAGTAAAATTCTAAAAGCAATAAGTAGTTAAATTATGAGCTAGGCATCGGCTCTTACTGGCTGCTTAGTCTCTCTAAATTATTGGTTCAGTCAGATATCTGCATATATAAATATGATTTTATACTTTCATATACACATGCATATTTTCATATATGTATGTATATATAAATACGTATGGCTGAATCTATTTGCATATGGGGCCACAGAAGACCTTTTCCTCCCTCCAAATTATGTGCCTGAGTCATTTGCAGGGAGGAAGGGACTCTTTTAAGGGAACATTTTAAGGATCCTGGCAGCAAGCAATGAAAGAGGTGAATCCTCAAGTCAAGGCAGGGAAAAGGAGCAGAGAGACGAGTACCTGGTGCTCAGCTCAGCTCCAAAGATGAAGGTAAAGCTGAGGGAGAAGGGATAAGCTTCCTCCTGTCACGTGCAAAAAGACAGCCAGGCTCCAGAGCTCTGAGATCTGCACATATATTGGAAGCAGCCCCCTGTAGGGTCAGCATTCACCCCAGCAGGCTGTGGCTAAAACAACTATCAGGAAACAGAGGTGCCTGGAATGTGCTGGATAGCCACAGGCCTGGCTGAGCAGCAGCAGACCCTCGCTTATGCAGAGTGAAGAAATTTGACAGAAGGCAGCAAGCAAGTAGAGAATGAACAAAATTAGATGTGGTTGGGGGAAGCAATATCAACCTCCAAACCAGTGACGACAAATTTTGTCACACTGTCATCTGTACTTATGTAAAACTTAATTTTAATTACATTAGTAATACATGAATATATGCTTCTTTAGAAAACGCTTAACCATTGTTGTTTTTGTTAGGTGCCATTGAGTCGATTCTAACTCATAGTGACCCTATAGGACCAAGTAGAACTGCCCCATAGGGTTTCCAAGGAGCTGCTGGTGGATTTGAACTGCCCATCTTTTGGTTAGCAATGGAGCTCTTAACCACTGTGCCACCAGGACCCATTTTCTGTCAACCTCAAATCTGGTTCTCTCCCGTTTCCCCAGCAATAACCAAGACTTGTTTCTGACACATAAAGGAACATTTTCCAAAAGAAAAATTATTCACTAGAAGTCAAAGAGTGTGAGTTTCAACCTTGCCTTTAAAACAGAAAGACCTGATGTATCAAATATATATATATTAAAAACCCATTGTCATCAAGTCAATTCTGACTCATAGTGAACTCTACAGGACAGAGTAGAACTGCCCCATCGGGTTTTCAAAGCTGTAATCTTTACAGAAGCAGACTGGTATATCTTCTCCCAAACGACTGATGGGTTCGAACTGCCAGCCTTTCAGTTAGCAGCCGAGTACTTAACAACTGTCCCACCAAGGCTCCATCAAAAGTACAGCGAATGCAAAATAGGAAAAAGGAGACCTTTAGATGAGATGTTGGAAACATTTACTTCCATAAGGCCAGCCTAATACAACATTTCCCAATGGAAGGAAAATGAACTAAAAAGTTTGACCTAAATGTGGGCCATTCCAAAGTGTTTCCATAAAGAAACAAAGAAAGAAAATCGCATCCTTTAGGTTCTGCCTATCTAAGACAAGCCTTGCTGATAATGACTAATTGCTTTATCCCAAATGCTGTTTTCTTCTTCCATATTGACGATTTAAGGGATTTAAGATATAAAAAGATGAGCAGTCAATTATGGGTGGCCTATTTATCAGAAGACTTCTAATTTTACAAAATATGATACAGTTCCCTGGTTTGAAAAGTTTCAAAAAGCAGAAGTAGTCGCTAGAATACTCATTAATTTTTTATAACAATGTTTCATTTCTTTTTTTTTTTTGGTAAAAGTTCCCACAGCAAATTAGGTTCCCATTTGACAATTTCTATACAAATTATTCAGTGACATTAGTTACGTTTTTCACAATGTGTCATCATTCTCTTTAATTGCATAGTAGTTGTTCCATTTCTAGTACTCTAGTTTCCCTGCTCCCTTATCGTCTCATCTTTGCTTTGGAGTAATTGTTGACCTTTTGACCTCATACAGATTTTTTTTTAATGGAGCCCTGTACTCATGGGCAATATCCTTTATTTTGTGTGTCACTTTGTTATTTCATTAAAAGGTGACCTCAGGGGATAATTTTGGTTCAAAGAGTATCTCAGGGAGATAGTCTCAGGGAGTCCTCCGGTCTCAACTGGTCCAGTAAGTCTGGACATTTTAAGAATTTGAGTTCTGTTCCATGTTTTTCTCGTCTTTTATCAGCGTCCATCTATCACTGGTTAATTCCTCTTCCAGTGTTTGAATGTAGCCATGTGATTATGATTATTTAATTTAATGAGTCAGGGACTCTGCTTATACTGAAATAGCAAATTGGCAAATGGTACTTTCGTGGGCAGAAAAAGTTGATGCAGCTTCCAAAAGTGCTAGGTGCTCTGCAAAGGCGTTTGTGCCCAGGGAGGGCCTCTCGGTTACTCTCCAGGGGCAGGTGTTTGGCCATCGGGCATTTTGCTCTTTTCCAGGTCCACACAGCCCAACTCAGAATGAAAGACTTGGCAGTTCTCTAAAGAGCCAAGCAGATTAGACAGGGAAGTCCTTCCATAGATGGAAGGTAATTCACAGATGAATGAGCCAGATTCCTGTGGCTTCTTGATAGATGCCTGTCATATAGGGGATCCTGCATTTAACCCAACATCTTAAGAGCAGTTTGCAGGTGACACTTGCACAATTAAATCATTGTCTGTTTTGTGCTTTTCTTCCTTCAAGAAAATGCTCTGTGGGGCTTTCTCTCAAATGCCAATTCTCAATGCAAACTTGGTTTACGATGAGCTTGACCAGAGTGTTTCTCAGAAGTTACTTGGCAGCCAGATTATTTTTTGACTGATGGACATCAGACCCCTGGGTGATACATTTTACGCTCAGCTACTAAATGAAAGGTTGGTGGTTCCAGTCCACCTAGAAGAATATCCTGGCAATCTGTTTCCATAAGATTAGCGCCATTGAAAACGCTATGGAGCACAATCCTACTCTGAAACACACGGGGTCACCATGAATAGGAATCAACTCGACAACAGTGAGTATTTTGGTTTATACAGTATGGGCATCACAAAGAAATTGGGGAGAAGAGGAATCCCCCATGGGTAAACTATAAAGCTGGGTGTACATGCTCCTAACAATCAGACACCAGCCCTGAGAATCCGTTCTATTTATTTGCAAGGATTTATTGTATCTGTGGAAATGTGTAGGATGAGGGCTACCAACAAAAACACAACCCATCCCTGGCCCTGAGGGGAAAGACAGTTATGTACATGGGCAGACCAGGACAATTCATCCTCCTCATTGTTGTGAACACATGGCACGAGACCTGGACATGGCAGGTGCTCAGTACACACAGGTGAATGTAAGTAAGGACATGTGCTAAAGAGGTGGGCAGGGTGAAGTCACAGATGGTGCTTGCTCACGTGGGGCAGAGGTGGTGGGATCAGGGAGGACTTAAGAAAGGACTTGTAGAGATAAAATTTGAGTAGAGTTCTGAAAAGTACCATTTGGCCATATGACCAGATAGTGTTGGAGAGTGCCAGCTTAGGAGTCAGGCAGACCTGATTCTTACTCTGTCACTGGTTAGCTATGTGGTCTTCATATTTCTGAGCCTCAGTTGCCTCATCTGTAAAATGGTATCAATAATATCTACTTTTCAGGATTACTATAAGAAAGAAAGGAGATAACCTATGTTAAGCGTTTAACACGGTGCTGGTACACTCGAGAAACAGAGGCAATTTTTACCAAGTGAAAGTTGTGAAAGGGTGGTATATTCAGGGAACTACAGGTGATTTTGAAGCACTTACTTGAAGATCTTACTGAAGAAGCACTTACTGATGAAAATCAAAGACCACAGCCTTCAGTATGGATTATACTTCAACATAAAACAAAAATCCTCACAACTGGACCAATAAGCAACATCATGATAAACGGAGAAATTAATGAGGTTGCCAAGGATTTCACTTTACTTGGATCCACAATCAATCCCTATGGAAGCAGCAGTCAAGAAATCAAACAATGTATTGCATTGGGCAAATCTGCTGCAAAAAACCCCTTTAAAGTGTTAAAAAGCAAAGATGTCACCTTGAAGACTAAGGCGCGCCTGACCCAACCCATGATATTTTCAATAGCCTCATAGCATGTGAAAGCTGGACACTGAATAAGGAAGACCAAATAAGAACTGATACCTTTGAATTATGGTGTTGGTGAAGAATACTGAATATATCATGGACTTCCAGAAGAACAAACAAATCTGTCTTGTAAGAAGTACAGCCAGAATGCTCCTTAGAAGCAAGAGTGATGAGACTACATCTAACATATTTTGGACATGTTATCAGGAGGATCCAGTCCCTGGAGAAGGACATCATGCTTGGTAAAGTAGAAGATCAGTGAAAAAGAGGAAGACCTTCAACAAGGTGGATTGACACAGTGGCTGCAATGATGGGCTCAAGCATAGCAACGATTGTGAGGGTGATGCAGGATAAGGCAGTGTTTCTTCTGTTATACATGGGGTCACTATGAGTAGGAACTGACTGGATGACACCTAAAAACAACAACACAGGTAATTTAATAACAGTAGAACTGGGCCACATGTATGACAGTTGAGAGAGGAGGGCAGGAGGGGGAAAGTCATCTCTTAAGAGCCTTGTAGGACAGAGTTTGGACTCTGCCCTAAGTCCAGAGACAGCCAGTGGAAGATTGATCTAGGGTAGGATTGAAGGGTGGGCTGGCAGCCTGAGAACTCCATAGTGGAGTGGAGAAGGGATGAAAGGGGAGAAACTTATCTCCACCCATCTATGCTGAAGTGTAGACATGATGTCAACACAGTTTTTACTGTAGACTTCTTTCATGATTGGAAGAGAGGAGACAAATAGCTCAAACATCTTTGTTTTCCAGCTTGCTAGTAATGTTGTGTGATGGTTAAGATTATGTGTCAACTTGGCTGGGCCATGATTCTCAGTGTTTATATGTGATCACCCGCATGATAGGATCTGCTGTGAGTAGCCTATCAGTTGAAAGGGAGTTTCTTTGGTCATGTGGCCTGCATCCGAATATAAATGGACATTCTGGCTTTTGCTTGCTCTGGATCCTGCAGCTGCCTCCTGTTTGTCTTACCTCTGGTTCTTGGGACTTGAACTAGCAGCTTATCTGCTGATCTTGGAATTCATCTATCTTCTCAGCCTGTGAACAAGAGCACTGTGGCTACATGAAACAGGAGAAGCCTCTATCCTGACTCATGGACTTGAGGTGTTCCAGCCTCTACAATCACATGAGTCGTTTCCTTGATATAAATCTCTCTCTGTATATATATTTATACTCTTTACTGGTTTTGCTTCTCTAGAGAACCCAGCCTAAGACATGTTGCAACATCTTCTACACTTTTGTTAATTTTGCATATATATAATTATAATATATATTATGTTAATTTTACATATATATGTTATATATATTATATATTATACATATTACATTAATTTTACATATATAAGTAATATATTATATATTATTATATATAATATATATTATGTTAATTTTACATATATATATACATCTTAAGGACAAAAGAGATTTTCTCTGTGCTAAGTTTAAATTAAATGCAAAGAGTAAAGATTAAGCATACAGGAAGCTGGCCTGGACTTTTGCACACAGTGGGCTGTCCTTTAAGTGGACTCTTCTACTCACTTCGATTCTCCCACTTGTTATCAACAAAATAATATATGAAGACATGTATTTTCTATTTCCAAGTTTTCTGTAATCTTCTGACGAAAGACGATACGCAGAATAAATATACTGATCCTAGGGCAAAAATCAATAAATCAATAATCATAAATACTAATCGTAAGGGGACAAAAAAGAAAAAAGAACTTGCCCAAAACAGGATTTCACCACTCATCAGCTCTGTAACCTTAGAGTAGCCTCAGTTTCTCCATCTGTAAAATAGGGGTAATAGTACCTATCCCATTAGGAGTGAGGCTCACAATACAACGTTTACAACAGTGGACAGTGCCCGACACCTAGGAGGCATTCAACTGATGGTAACTGAACATGCTGATGATACTGAAGGTGATGAAGATGGTGAAAGAGACCCTAATGCCTACCAAGCTGGATCCAGAAATGGGGACTCCATGGTAAAAAGCAATACTGATAACACCTCCCTCTTTGCTATCTTGGAAAAAAAAGAAAGCTTCATTAAGGGCCTACTCTGTGCAAAATTTCCAAACAGGCAGAACGTGCTTTTGGCTTTCACTACCCTTAACTTCATGCCCCTTTCTGTGTTTCATAATCCAAGATGCTGCAGTTTTCACCCTCACTCAATATCTGCCATCCGCAAAGGAGACCTGAGAAATCATTAACACCTTGGTGCAAATGTGCTTAATGTGTTACCTCTACTGAGAGTGTGTTGTAAAAAGAGGGCCAAAGGGAAAGGAACACAAGGAAATGAATATTGCATTGTGAAGATTCAGGCTTTGGGCCCCGAGCAAGGACGACATGTGAGTCTGGGGACCACCTGTTGTTGTCGTGGTTAGTTACCGTTGTGTCAGCTCTGACTCTTGGCAACCCCATGTGCAACAGAATGAACTGTTGCCCAGTCCTGCACCATCTTCACCATCCATCGCTGGTACGCTCAAGCCCATTGTGGTGGCCACTGTGTATTTTGAGTGTCTTCCAATCTAGGGGGCTCATCTTCCAACACTATCAAGGACAATATTCTCTTGTGATCCTTAGGGTTTTCATGGGTTAATTTTCAGAAGTAGATCACCAGGCCTTTCTTAGGTGTGTCTTAGTCTGGAAGCTCCACTGAAACCTGTCCACCATGGGTGACTTTGCTGGTATTTGAAATACTAGTGGCATAGCTTCCAGCATCACGGCAACATGCAAGCCACCACAGTACCACAAAGTGACAGACAGTGGTAGACAGACCTAGAATATGTCAAATCAGACTGGGAGTTCCTTACCAGTAAAAAGCCCGACGCAGCTCCTTGTCTTAGGAACTTCCTTGTCTTATGTGCAAAATTCCAGACTCAGCCATTTTAGCCATGAAACTCACATAGCAAATATAGAAAACAAGCACACACTCCTCTTCAACTGCTATCCTTTAGTTTTACACCGGGAGGGAAAATCCTTATAACATACTGGAGGAGGCTCACTCAGTTCAAATTGTGGTTCTTATCAAACCCCAGAACAGCCCTTCACCCTGAGCTTTTTCCTCATCTCTGGCGTCTCAGAAGGCCCGTTCCTGCACAGTCCTAATCCTCTTCACTGCAGGCTCCCTGATCTCTGTTATCTTCTCGTGACAGACTTCTGCTCTGCTCCGCTCCACCTGTCAATTCAGTCCCCTCTCATAGTTAACCACCACAATTATATTATTACCTGAAACACAAATCTTCCAACAGCTCAAGACATGAAGCCTAGGAAATATTTGTCTTCCTACAGACTTTATAGGCTGGACTCTCAGGAGATGTTAACAAGCTGCAAGTGCACGAGGCTGCATAGGTCCGGCTCACTGTTATCACCCCCCATTGCTGACCCCCACACTGTCTGATGATCTTGTTTTTCTCTCCCGTTCCAGTCTCTATAAAAAGTTTAAGATTAACCGAAATTCCTCCTTGGAGGGTGGAAAACAAGTGATAATGATTTAGGAATGACAAACTGACCAAAGCACACATCTTGGGACAATAAAACCAAGATGTAGACAGATAACCCTCAAGAAAAGATGAACTCATCTGGGATGTGACCACCTCAAGGGGGAACTAACACAAACTTCTAAGACCCCTACTCCTGTCCCTATAAAGCCTTCAGTCAATCTCCAGTGGGGAAGATGGGTTTTTGGAGGAATCGAGTCCCCTCTGTCTTCTATATATCGATATATAATAAAACTCTTGCTGCTCACCTCACCCCTGTCTCAGAATTGGCTATTGCGACAGGCGGCTCCTATCTGCATTATTGCAGAAACACAAGAAGTCTGGGTTATTCAGTGGAATCTCATCCTTCTTTCTTCAGTTGTAACTTCACAGTTTTAGCTTGTCATATCCTATCAGTCGCCAAGCCCTATGTGCTTGCTCTTTGCCATTTCTCTCAAATTCTTCCTCTCTGGTGTGCTCTACGAAGTCTGGGAGTGGAGGTGGGCCGGGGTTGGTACCAGAGAAACCAGTTGCTGTGAAGTGGACTCAGACTCAGGATGACCCCATGTGTGTCAGAGTAGAACTGTGCTCCATAAGGTTTTCAGTGGCTGATATTTTGGAAGTAGATTTCCAGGCCTTTCTTCTGAAGTGCTTCTAGGTGGATTTGAATTTCCAACCTTTTGGTTAGTAGCTGAGCATGTTACCTGTTTGTACCACCCAGAAGTCTGCTGTCTGTTCCCCCTCTCCAAGGTACCTGGATCTGCCCAGGAAGTATAATGACAGCGCTAGCCCAGCCATCAGCCAGAGTTGGAACCAGTCCTTGGCTGCTGATCCTTGAGGGCGGACACTGGAGGCCCGTGGAAGGCCAGCCACACGCCTGGGCATGTTTTCCTGCCTTACTACCCCATCCTCACTTCCCAGCCTGGGCCTGGTCCCAGCTTTCCTGCACCTCGCTTCCTCACTCCTAGGTTCCCTCAGATGACCTAGTTCTGCGCAGGCCTCCCTCAGGCTCTGCTCTGCTCTTCCGAAGCCTCATCCCAGCACCAGCCCCTGATAAAGCTCTGCCTAACTCCTGACATCAGGTTGGGGTTGGGTTGACTTTGCCATGCCCCCTCTTGCCTGTTTGGTCTAGATTTTAATCATTAGCCCCCTTCCCAGGCTGCTGCTTCTGCCCCTGCTGTCCCCTGTTTCTGGTCAACTCTAGGTACTTCTTCCCTCTTCCAGACCCCAAGTATCTCCCCCACATCCCAAACTCCCATGTGCTTTGCACCTGGCCTCATCTGATTAATTCCCTATTAGGAGAAAACACTTAGAACAATTTTAAAATCAGGCTATAGATAAATATTTATTGACACAGAAAGATATTTGTGTTGGTGCTGAGTGAAAAGAACAGATTGAAGACAGTTTGTATGTGCTAATCCCATTTTTATTTAAAATATATGTACGCATGCACAGAAATGGGTCTGGAAGGCTGGTCAACGATATGTGTAGAGTGTGTTCGTCTCTGGCGGTAGAATTATGGCAGTCTTTTAATTTTCTTCTTTTTGTTTATCTCTATTATCTAATTATTCTATAACAAATGTGTATTTTTTAAATAAGGAAGGCAATAAAAAGATATTGGTATTTTTACAAATAAAAGAAGCAATGTAAGATAACTCTGGGGGTCCTGGTTCTCAAAAACAAGGCAGACATCCAAACGATGGAACTGGCTCAAGGACAGAGAAAGATCCACAGCTCAGAGGATACAGAAGAGCCTCGTGGCATTGGGCCCAGCTCCTGAGGGATGGTAAGGGGGTGCTGAGACTGGGACTATAAGCAATTGTTGCCCATGTTTGAATTCCTGTCCACCACCTATAGCTGTGCAACCCTGGGCAAGTTACTTAATCTCTTTGTGCCTTGGGATATTATTTTGTGGATAACCTCACAGGAATATTTTGAAGATGAAATGGATTATAGTATTACATTATAGATATAATGAATTATATTTGGTTATATTATGCTGTGACATGAGGTGACATATTATACTATATTGTATTATATCACTGTATTGTGGGGGCTTGTGTGTTGCTGTGATGTGGAAGCTATGCCACCAGTATTTGAATACCAGCAGGGTCACCCATGGCGGACAGATTTCAGCTGAGCTTCCAGGCTAAGACAGACTAGGAAGAAGGACCCGGCAGTCTACTCCTGAAAAGAATTAGCCAGTGAAAACCTTACGTATAGCAGCAGAACATTGTCTGATATAGTTTTGGAAGATGAACCCCTCAGGTTGAAAAGCACTCAAAATATGACTGAGGAAGAGCTGCCTCCTCAAAGTAGAGCCGACCTTAATGAAGTGGTTGGAGTTAAGCTTTCAGGACCTTCATTTGCTGATGTGGCACAACTCAAAATGAGAAGAAACAGCTGCAAACATCCATTAATATTCTGAACTTGGAAGGTAGGAAGTATGAATCCAGGAAAATTAGAAACCATCAAAAATGAAATGGAACACATAAAGAGCAATATCCTAGGCATTAGTGAGCTGAAATGGACTGGAATGGACATTTTGAATTGGACAATCATATGGTCTACTACGCCGAATGGCAAATCAAAGAGGAATGGTGTTGCATTCATCGTCAAAAAGAACATTTCAAGATCTATCCTCAAGTACAACGCTGTCAGTGATAGGATAATATCCATACCCCCACAAGTAAGACTAGTTAATACGACTATTATTCAAATTTACCCACCAATCACTAAGGTCATAGATGAAGAAATTGAAGATTTTTACTAACTTCTACAGTCTAAAATTGTTCGAACATGCGATCAGAATGCACTGATCATTACTGGTGATTGGAATGCGAAAGTTGGAAGCAAAGAAGAAGGATCCATAGTTGGAAAATATGGCCTTGGTGATAGAAACGATGCTCAGGATTGCATGATTGAATTTTGCAAGACCAACGACTTATTCATTGCAAATACCTTTTGTCACCAACATAAACGGTGACTATACACAGGGACCTCCTTAGATGGAATACACAGGAATCAAATCGACTACATCTATGGAAAGAGGCAATGCAAAAGCTCAATATCATCAGTCAGAACAAGGCCACGGGCCAACTGTGGATCAGACCATCAATTACTCATATGCAAGTTCAAGTTGAAACTGAAGAAAATTAGAACAAGTCCATGAAAGCCTAAGTACAATCTTGAGTATATCCTACCTGAATTTAGAGACCACCTCAAGAATAGATTTGACACATTGAACACTAATGACCAAAGACCAGATGAGTTGTGGAATGACATCAAGGACATCATACATGAAGAAAGCAAGAAGTTGTTAAGAAGACAGGAAAGAAAGAAGAGACCTAAATGGATGTCAGAAGACTCTGAAACTTGCTTTTGAACGTCAAGTAGCTGAATCAAAAGGAAAAAATGATGAAGTAAAAGAGCTGAACAGAAGATTTCAAAGGCGGCTCAAGAAGACAAAGTAAAGTGCTATGATGACATGCGTAAAGACCTGAAGATAGAAAACCGAAAGGGAAGAGCACGCTCAGCATTTCTCAAGCTGAAAGAACTGAAGAAAAAATGCAAGCCTTGAGTTGCAATAATGAAGTATTCTATGGGGAAAATATTAAACAACGCAGGAAGCATCAAAAGAAGATGGAAGGAATACACAGAGTCATTATACCAAAAAAAATGGTCGACGTTCAACCATTTCAGGAGGTAACATATGATCAGGAACCGATGGTACTGAAGGAAGAAATCCAAGCTGCACTGAAGGCATTCGAGAAAAACAAGGCTCCGGGAACTGATGGAATATCAATTGATATGTTTCAACAAATGGATATGGCACTGTAAGTGCTCACTCGTCTATGCCAAGAAATTTGGAAGACAGCTGCCTGGCCAACCAACTGGAAGAGATCCATATTTATGCCTATTCCCAAGAAAGGTGATCCAATCAAATGTGGAAATTATCGAACAATATCATTAATATCACATGCAAGCAAAACTTTGCCGAAGATCATTCAAAAGCAGCTGCAGCAGTATATCAACAGAGAACTGCCAGAAATTCAAGCTGGATTTAGAAGA
>NW_004444104.1:4320055-4328788 GCF_000243295.1 Trichechus manatus latirostris
AATACCACCACCTGTTTGTCATTTTGGCATACTGTGGTGGCTTGAGTGTTGCTGTGATGCTGGAAGCTATGCCACTGGTATTTCAAATAGCGGGGTCACCCATGGTGGACAGGTTTCAGTGGAGCTTTCAGACTAAGACAGACTAGGAAGAAAGGCCAATGAAAACCTTATGGATCACAACAGAACATTGTCCAACTCAGTTGCTGGAGGAGGGCATCATGACTGATGAAGTGGAGGGTCAGAGAAGGCAAGAGATCCTCGGTGAGCTGAATTGACACAATGGACACAATAATGGACTTGAACTTGCCAGTGATTGTGAGGATGACTCAGGACTGGGCAACGTTTCCTTCTGTTGTAGTAAGGTCGCCATGAGTCAGAATTGACTTGAGAGCAACTATCTATCTATTGTGTAACAAGTACTTCAAATGGCGTCTGGCACACAGTAAGTGCTCAGTAAGTGCACTGGCCTTCCGACCCCTCAGCCCTAACCCTTTGTGCTCCTCCTTTCTATATCCCTGAAATCCCACTATTCTCAAAGCTCCATCTCAAATACCCCATCCTTCACTTGAAACTTCCCCTTCTGACCCTCCATCCAGGAGTGGCCTCGCTGTCCTCTGAATTCACCTGTCACCGTAGTGTTTCTTCAGCACTGAATGTGCCCAGCCTTCTTCAACAGTGCTCTGCGCATTTGTTTTATTCCCCCTTTGAAACTGTACGAGGAGGAACCATGTAGTGCTTAAGAGCTGGAAGTACACATTCATTCTTTGAGCTGATTTTCGTGCTTTGAAGATGATCCACAGGCCTTACAAAAATGCCGACTGCTATCTCCAACCGGGCACCTGCAAAATGTTAAGACTCGCTGCCTTGACAGAATTGTATTTAACTGGTCTTTTCACACACATAAGGAAGATGGATTGCACACTTAAAATTATGATCTTTGGACACGTGCAAAGGCTTTATGTGGCAAAGAGCACCGCCATTTACACCTTTTCTATTTGCAAAGTAAGTCTTCAGTAAGATTGCACGTTGTCTAAGGGAACCCCTGTCTGGCCACAAACTAGCAAATGTCTCTGATGGCATCAGAATGCGGTACAGCATCTCCTCCCCAGCCCGTTTGAATGTGAGGAACTGTGCTCGGCTGAGCGCTTGGCTTACACCCAGCAGCATTCTATTTGGAGAAGAAGAATGCTAAACTTGCCTAAGTTTTGTTTTATATTCACCTCCTGCGTGTCTTGGCAAATAAACTAGAAATCGTTTGCTATCCTCCAGCCAGACCATACTTCCTTTTCATGTGTTTTTGTATTGCGCCACAGAATCTTAATTGTAGCACTGCATCAAAATCTGTCAGGGAGAGCAGCTTACAGTACAGAGTACCTATCTGCACAAGGCTCTGTGTCAGCCACATGCATTGAAGTGACATATCTAGAAATTAGAGGTCAAAGTCATAAACCTGACGCCTTTTATCTGAGTCGAATGACCCTCTGCATCACCTCCTGCCCACTGTGAATTTATTATGAGTACTGTTGTAGCTCTGGGCATAACCTAGGTGCTCAATAAATGCTTATTGACCGACTGCATATGTCATCTATTTAGTGTTGCTTTTTGAGAGGCGATGAATAGAGCACACAGAAATAGTGTCTGTCCATAAGAAGTCTACAGTGTTAATGGGGAAAGGATTTGTGAACATGGCTAGAGAGGGTGGGCTGGGAAGCTGCATGTGTAATGTGATAGAGCAGTGCAGGGCTTGGGCACATCGTGTCCTGCGGTGTCTTGGGTTGTGAGCTTGAGCCCTCCTTTCTGAGCAGCAGAAAGGGGTGATGCGCAGGTGGTGGGAATGCGGCTGCCCTCGCTTTGACCCTGGGGTCTTTGTTTATCCGGAGGCGTTCCTGCATTTCTCCTTGGCTCCTGGGACTTCCTGCCACACGTGGGAGGTAGCTTAGCATAGATGGAGGGGATAGATGTCTGCTTAGTTGGAAACGAAACCCTTACAGCTGGGGAACAATGTGGGTCCAAATAAGGCAAGTTATTGCAAAAGAAAATTATTATTTATTGATTCTGGAAGTCTTTTTCGCTTTCATTTGTCATTTTAAAAATACAATAGACTTTGGGATAATTTTAAAAGAGAAAATGACTTCATTTTGAATAATTTGAAGAGAAAGATTCCTATCACGCTTGTCATATGTGGAGACGAGTTCTCTTAAATTTCAGACCTAAAGACCAAGTTCCAGGGAAGGGAAGAAAAAAGGAAGAACGGACAAGGGGTGGGCAGATGGGGCAGAGCTAAACAAGCACAGCTGCTTAGCTGCCTGGTGCCCAGAAGCCTTCCCTGAGTCACAGAACAGGGGGAAGATTCCATCCTACATTCAGTTGCTGGCACTAAGGCACCTGCCTGAAGGGTCTCTCTTATCTTCTGAAACTCAGAATTACAGAAAGATTGTGGGGCACTGTTAGAAGTGTCTTCCCAGCTTAGCTGAGTTTGACCTCCCC
Source organism: Trichechus manatus latirostris (assembly GCF_000243295.1). Taxonomy (NCBI): domain Eukaryota; kingdom Metazoa; phylum Chordata; class Mammalia; order Sirenia; family Trichechidae; genus Trichechus; species Trichechus manatus. The sequence goes on from NW_004444104.1 coordinate 4,322,543, forward strand.
TCCTGGTTTCCACAAGCAATTGAGTGGGACACCGCTGTTAGCAGGGCTTCACTGTAATAGTCCATAAGTCATTAACTGTAGCTATATTTAAACCTACATGAATCAATCTCTGTGATCCCAATAATTGTTATGGACATCAAGGTCTGTTTGTCAAAAAATCCTTAAAAAGCGATGATTTGGGGAACTAGGGATGGGGATTTGCACTACTATCCCAACCCCATTCTTATTTGTTTCCTGGGGCAGGGAGGTGCCTCCCCCACCACATTCTTAAGAGTACCTCCCATTGTGCGGGTGTTATAAGCAGGATTGTGCTATCTTTCGTAAGTATTGGGGCAGATACAAGATTAGGAACCACTGTATAAATGTGGTTGCCAATAGAAAGGTTGGAAGTTCAAGTCCTCAGAAGAAAGGCCTGGAGATCTACTGAAAAATCAGCCACTGCAAATCCTATGGAGCACAGTTCTATTCTGACACACATAGGGTCACCATGAGTCAGAGACGACTCAGTGTCAACTGGTATAAATGTAATATTAGTTGAAGAGAGTGTTTTCCAGGCAGACTTTATTAATGACTCTAAATTTCTTCTAGGACTGTTTATAGCTAAGTATTAAATAGAGATTATTTCATGGTATTTATTTTGGAGGAAAGGAGTCCTACTGGCGCAACGGTTAAGTGCTCAGTTGCTAACCAAAAGGTAGGCAGTTCAAACCCATCCAGGTACTCCAAGGAAGAAAGACCTGGTGATCTGCTCCTGTAAAGATTACCGCCTAGGAAACCTTATGGAGCAGTTCTACTCTGTCACATGGGTCACTATGAGTTGGAATCGACTTGACACAGCACACAACGGCAACATTTTGAGGGAGCAGGCTAGGAAATGTTTCAGACAGGGTCCTATTAGAAGCAGATGGTACACCCAAAGGGTGTGCCTGAAGAGAGCTTAATGAAGGGATGATTTATGGAGGTGTGGGCAAACAGTTACCATACTCAGCTGCTAACCAAAAGGTTGGAGGTTTGAGTCCACCCAGAGGGGCCTCAGAAGAAAGGTCTGTCAATCTACTTCCAAAAAATCAGCATTGCAAACCCTACAGAACACAGTTCTGCTCTGACACGCCTGGGGTCTCCATGAGTCAGAATCAACTCCACAGCAACTGGTCTGGTTTTTTGGTTTGGGTAAGGTTAAGTGAACTGAGGGAGCCCTGGTGACACAGCGGTTAAGCACTCGGTTAAACAATCCATAAGGCTGGCAGTTTGAACCTACCAGTTGCTCTGCAGGAGAAAGATATGGTAGTCTGCTTCCAAAAAAGGCTACAGCCTTGGAAACCCTATAGAGCAGTTCTACTTAGTCCTATAAGGTTACTATGAGTCAGAATTGACTCAACAGCAGTGAGTAAGGGAACCAAGGAGGTAAGGTGAAAACCCAGGGACTAACAGTAATGGGATGCCGTTAACACACCTGGATCTAAGAGCCAGGGGAGGAAACAGTGTTACTGGAGTCCCTGGGGAGCTGTAGCTGTAGAAGAGGAGGGGCTGGGCAGGACAGTGGATGCAGAGAGACTGGGGCGGGGGACATAAATAAGCTGACCTCTCTGTCCTTATGCCCTCCTAACTCCTGCCAATGCTTCCTATCACCTGAACCCACTGGAAAATGGGTGGATAAGGAGGCCAGTGTAATGCAGCCCATGGAAGTCGGTCTCCCAGCTACAGTGCACCCTGGGAAGCTCATGGAGACTGGTTGCTCATCTCTTAGCAGGTCCAGCTCAGAGAATCTGTACAAGTCAGAAGGAAGTGCCCCCACCCATCCACCCACCCCACCTCTGTTTCTTTGCGTTTACTTCTTTCACTTTTCCCGTTTTAAATCTTTCCCAACCTGTTCCATTTCATTGTTTCTTCAGTGTGACTTTAGTATTTACCTTAATTGCAGTTCCTTCCTTTCAATAATACCTCTTTCAAGGGATTGTTGTGAATAAAACAACCCTTGAAAGCCCCTAGCACAGAGAAGGGCCTCTACTAATTTCATTTATTCTTGGATGATCTTCTCCATGTTCCTCTTTAACCTTGGTTTGGATCCATGCCAGACTGGCCTTGGCAACTTTGTCATCAGGTCAGTCTGCTCTGCAAAAACAGGGCAGGAGAAGGAAAAGAATAGGTAAGAAAGTAGTTTCATATAGAGGCCAAAAAGGACAAAAATAAAGGACCCTTTAAGGAGAAAGAGGAGGTTATAGGTGAGGAGGAGGCCAAAGTGGGAAGAAGAAAAGTTGTAGAGGATCAATCACCAAGGAAAAAACCAGTGGGCCCTCTGGCTTGGCTTCTCCCCAAGGCTTGAAATCTTACTCCTGTGGAGAAAGAGATGGATGGATGAATGAAGGGAAGGATAAAGGGATGAGTAGAGGGATGGATGGATGGATGGACGGATGGATGGGTGGAAGGAAGGATGGATGGAGTGAGGGAGGGATGTTTTGTGTGCATGCATGCCTGCATGTAACTGTCCTCTTCCAGTAACATTATGATTTCAGAGGCAGAGGAAGAATTCTTGAGCATCTTCAATCAGGACTGGGAATAAAATTCTCAGAAGGGTATCTAGGAACTATTGCCAGGTAATCTAGTTGTCAAGACTGTATGGGAGGATGAGAAAAAGGGCTGAGTAATATTAAGAATTGATGCAAAAGTACAAGGCGAATTTTAGCTCCTGGTTTTCTTTTTGAAATGGGAACCATAAATGCTCAGAGTCTTAGCCCTCTTCCTCCTTGTTTACTTGTCATCGGAAGCTTGCCTAAGTATATAAGGTGCATAGTAAGATCCACACCTCAAATAGGTTTTATACCTAGAATTAGGAAAATTGTTTTAAGTGTTATTGACCAGCAAGAGTGCTTCTGCTCCTCACAATGCCTCATCAGACCACCCCGCTCAAAGCAGATGGTCAGTCACTGCTTGTCTCAGATAATGGAAGCCACACGGGCACCTCCTACTATTAGCAAGAGAGGCGAATCTTAGATCTCATCAAAGATACCAAAATGTGACTGCTAACAATAGAAATTAAGCTATGGTCTAATTAGTTTCAACATGTCTAAGGTAATGTCATAACACAAGTTGTTTTTCTTTTTTCATGAACTGTAGAAAATAACCAAAGAGTAAGAACTTGCCAGTATTTAGTCTGTTGTAATGTTCAGAGTGAACAAGTAGACTGAGTCCCTTTGGCAAAGACTGCTGCTGAGGGGACTGCAGGACTCTGTGGTGGAGGGAACTGATTAATGAGGTTTCCTAGTGGTGGGTCAGTGGTAGAATTCTTGCCTTCCATTCAGGAGACCCAGGTTCTCTTCTGGCCAATGCACCTCATGCGCAGTCATCACCTGTCTGTCAGTGGAGGCTCGCATGTTGCTATGATTCTGAACACCTTTTAGGGGAGCTTTCAGACTAAGACAGACTAGGAAGAAAGCCCAGGCGATCTACTTCCGAAAACCAGCCAATGAAAAAACCCTATGTAGCACGTGCACAACCCATCATGCGGGTGGCGCAGGACCGGGCAGTGCTTTGTTCGGTTGCGCATGGGGTTGCCATGAGTCAAGGGTGACTGGAAGGCAGCATACAACAAAAACAAACCTGTCGGGGTGAAGACTAGACTCTGGACCAAGAGCCCCACCACACCCTATACATTCAGGGAAGCTACACATGCTCTGCTTATGTTTCAATCCATCTCCATTTCTTAAGGGCAACCCTGGCTATGCACAAATTCTACCCAGAATGTGCTAAGTAGTATCTTCCACTGCCTGCAAGTGTAAATAACTGGAGGGCATTGTCTGAAGTCGAATCGGGCACCCCCTAGATGCTTTAATTAAAGAGCTGAACCACCTCTGATTCCAGTTTCCAGCTGCAAAGGACGTGAGAGTCAGGGCAGGAGACACAGGGCATGGCGTTGCTGGGAGGATCATAGCACTCTTTGCTTGCCCCCTTGACTCTACACCCCCTAATGTTGCGATTGGCAGTGTAGGAAGTAGATGCTGCAGCTCAAGACTTGGTTAAGATCTTTACTACTCTTGTCTTTCCTTCACTCATGTCATTTTTTTAAATTTTATTGTTGTGGTTGAAAATATACACAACAAAATATACACCAATTCAACAGTTTCTACGTGTCAATTCAGTGACATTGATTACATTCTTGAAGTTGTGCATGCATTCTCTCCCTCTTTTTCTGAGTTGTTCCTCCCTCATTAACATAAACTCACTGCCCGCTAAGATTCCTATCTAGTCTTTTGAGTTGTTGTCGTCACGTTGATCCCATATAGATACGTCTTAAAACAGCACAGTGCTCAAGGCAGACATTTTTTAATAGTTAAGCTAGACTATTGTTTGGTTTTAAGAAGACTTCAGGGGATATTTTTGGTTTAAGGTTTAAAGATGGTCTCAGGGCGATAGTGTCAGGGGTTCATCCATCCTCTATGGCTCCAGAAAGTCTGGAGTCCATGAAAATTTGAAATTCTGTTCTACATTTTCCTGCTTTTGATCAGGATCTTCATTCATTTCGTTTTAATGGCAAAGTTGGAGTTTTCTTCAGAACTTTCACTCTGTACCTCAACATAATCTCAAGCTACATTACGGCTTTGATTTACGTGGTTTTCATTGTCCTTTCTTAGATTTTAAATTTTTCTCCCTTCTCTCTCAAATGTTTAGAATGCTTAGATGTATTTTCTTTATAACTGTTTTTACTTTAAACTCAATGACCTTTTAATTTTGTTTTTACTTTTATCTTGTTAGTCTCTATAAGCTTTATATTTTTTATTTGACTTCAATAATTTACCTTTTATATCCTTGTACTTAATCTTTCATTCCTTCTATGTTTGTATTTTAATTTTTACATGTTTCCAGATTTTTGTCTCTTTTATTGTATGTTGTATTTATTCTATCTCTATTTTATCATTTCTACCTCCTGCCTGTCCGTTTGTTGCAGTATAGTGGCTTGAGTATTATTACTATGCTGGAAGCTATGCCACTGGTATTTCAAATACCAGAAGGGTCACCCATGGTGGACAGGTTTCAGTGCAGCTTCCAGACTGGACAGACTAGGAAGAAAGGCCTGGCAACCTACTTCCAAATATTAACCAATGAAAATTTTATGGTTCACAACATAATATTGTCTAATATAGTGCTGGAAGATGAGCCTGCTAGGTTGGAAGGCACTCAAAATACACAGTGGCTGCAACAATGGACTCCAACATACCAATGATTGTGATGATGGTGCAGGATGGGGCAACATTTCATTCTGTTGTACATGGAGTTGCCGTGAGTTGGAGCCACTGGGGGCATCGAACAACAATATTTTATCATTTAAACATTTTCGACATTCAAGCTTGATGTGGTTTAATAAATTCTCTTACTAAAAATGTTTAATTGATACTTTTAAATACCATTAATTAGCCTTAACTTCCTAGGTTTACTCTCCTCTTAACCAATTACTTTCCCTTTTACTTTTTTCTGTCTTTTCTCTTACATCCTATTTACTTTGTGATTTTATTTCAGGTATCATACATAGTTAGGATTTTATTTTGGGGATCACAGAGTTCAGGAAGGAAATACAAACATGTGATTGGGCCAGATATAAGGCAACGGGAGCAGGTGGCACGGAGTCATATGAGGGCCACAAGTCCTGCCTAGAAGATCCAAATAAAGAAAAGAAAAAAAAATTGAAACAAGTATCTAGGATATAAAGGTTAAGAGTTAATAATAGTGATTATTTCTGGGTAGGATTATAATTTGATTTTTCTTTAAGCTTTCTTATATTTTCAAAATATCTTACTTTTGTAATGTGGGGCAGGGTGGGGCATGGGTAAGGCCAAAAATTAAATAAGACCACAGCAAAAACACTGTGTCAGCCAGACAAAACACATCTGCTGGCTGGCTGTGGCCTGAAGGCTTCAGTTAGTAACTGCCATGGATTAAACTGTGTCCCCAAAAAATGTCTGTCAGCTTGGCTAGGCCGTGATTCCCAGTATTGTGTGATTGCCCACCATTTTGCCATCTTATGTGATTTTCCTGTGTCTTATAAATCCTATCTCTATGATGTTGACAAGGTGGGATTAGTGGCAGTTATGTTAATAAGGCAGTCTTGTAGACTCAGTCTACAAGATTGGATTGTATCTTAAGCCAATCTTTTTTTTTTTTTTTAATTGTACTTCAGGTGAAGGCTTACAGAACAAATAGTTTCTCATGAAACAGTAGTACACATACTGTTTTATGACATTGGTTAACAACCCC
>NW_004444104.1:4330085-4331705 GCF_000243295.1 Trichechus manatus latirostris
TTGTTCCTGCATTATTTTCCTGAACACTTCCAATTTTTTGTCTGTATTTTCCATGAATTTGTCTATTTTTTCCTCATGTTTGTCAGCTTTTTGCCTCAGCTCTTGGAGAATTCTGAGTATTAGAGATTTGAATTCCCTATCGGGCAGTTCTAGTGCATTTTCTTCCACTGGAAAGTCATCTGGTGTTTTATTTTGCATGCCTACTGGAACCATCCTGTCCTGTTTTTGTAAATGTTTCGATACTGTCTGCTGGCCTCAGGGCATTCAGTAGTTATTTTTCTCATTTATTGATTGTAGATTTGTTTGTTTCATCCCTTTTTTTAAAAAAAATTTGACCATGTCTGAGCAGGTGGACTATGTGTTCTTTGTTGTTTGCTCTTCTGTGGGCACAATACTTTTCGCCTCCTTCTCCAATTGGCAGGGTCAGTCACTCAGATATGGTACGGCAGGGCAGGTCTAGCTGAAGAGGAGTTACTAAGCCAATCTCTTTTGATATATAAAAGAGAGAAGTGAGAAGAAAGACTTGGGGACCTCATACTCTGAAAAAACAAAAGCCAGAATAGTGTGTCCTTTGGACCCAGGGTCCCTGCACTGAGAAGTTCCTTGACTGGGGAGACTGATGACAAGAACTTTCCCCCACAGCTGACAGAGAGAGAAAGCCTTTCCCTGGAGCTGGCACACTGAATTCAGACTTCTAGCCTACTAGACTGTGAGAGAATAAATTTCTCTTTGTTAAAGTCATCCACTTGAGTATTTCTGTCATAGCAGCACTAGATAACTAAGATAGTATCCTTGATTTATGTTCATAATGGCAGGAAAGAGGCTCACCTTGCAAAAATGGAAGTTGGAGGCCTTGCTCCTTACTGTTTTCCCTGCAGCCACCCTCTTACCACTTAATCAAGCTTTATGCCTTTCAAGAACCAAAAAACAAACTAAATCAGTTGCCATGGAGTCAACTCCAACTCATGTTGACCCAGTGTCTGTCAGAGTAGAACTGGGCTCCAATGGCTGTTTTTTGGGTCTTTCTTCCAAGAAGCCTCTGGGTGAACTCGAAACTCCAACCTTTCGATTAGCAGCCAAATGCATTAACCATTTGTACCGCCCAGGGACAGTTTTCTCCAGATTTTTACTTGTCAGATCGCTATGCTCCTACTAGTAAAACTACTTCCCATTTAACCTTAATGGGCACTTACTATGTCCCACATGCCACTGTTTCTTCTGAGCAACTGATTTTTTTCTTATTAAATAGACATTGAGAGCCATACAATTGATTGTTTCCTTTGTTAGGTTGGCAGCTAGGAAGTTCCAAGCCAAAGAGGTGATGCAGCTTTAACTACTATTCATGATTTCAGCATTGTCTCACATATATCCAACTCACATTTGTTATGTCTTTGATTTCCTCCCTAATTTTGATTCTTTTTTTTAAATTGTACTTTAGATGAAGGTTTACAGAACAAATAGTTTCTCATTAAACAGTTAGTACACATATTGTTTTATGACAATGGTTAACAACCCCACAACATGTCAGCACTGTCCCTTCTCAACCTTTGGGTTCCCTATTACGAACTTTCCTGTTCCCTCCTGCCTTCTAGTCCTTGCCCCTGGGCTGGTGTGCTCCAT
>NW_004444104.1:4331805-4351756 GCF_000243295.1 Trichechus manatus latirostris
AAGGGTGTCCGGGGGCCATACTCTCATTGTTTCTCCAGTCTCTGTCAGGCCAGTAAGTCTGGTCTTTTTTCGTGAGTTAGAATTTTGTTCTACATTTTTCTCCAGCTCTGTCTGGGACCCTCTGTTGTGGTCCCTGTCAAAGCAGTCAGTGGTGGTAGCCAGGCACCATCTAGTAGTACTGGACTCAGTCTGGTGGAGGCCATGGTAGTTGTGGTCCATTAGTCTTTTAGACTAATCTTTCCCTTGTATCTTGTTTTCTTCATTCTCCCTTACTCCCAAAGGGGTGAGAGCAGTGGAGTATCTTAGATGGCTGCTCACAGGCTTTTAAGACTCCAGACGCTACTCACCAAGGTACAATGTAGAACATTTTCTTTATAAACTATGTTATGCCAATTGAGCTAGATGTTCCCCAAGACCATGGTCCCCACAGGCCTCTGCCCAGGAATTCTTTCCCTCAGGGAGTTTGGATGTGTCTATGGAGCTTCCATGACCTTGCCTTGTACAAGTTGTGCTGGCTTCCCCATTATTGTGTACTTTTTTACCCTTCACTAAAGTTACCACTTATAATTTTGATTCTTGACTTACTGAATATATTTTAAATCTTTTGGGGAATAATATGTTGTTGTTAGATGCTGTCAAGTCGATTTTGACTCATTGAGATCCTATGTGATAGAGTAGAACTGTCTCATAGGGTTTTCTAGCCTGTAATCTTCATGGGACCAGATTGCCAGGTCTTTCTCCCACAGAGCCACTGGGTAAGTTCAAACCACCAACTTTTCAGTTAGCTGTCAACTGTTGTGCTACCAGGGAATAATATATGGTATAAATAACTTAATTGATTAAACAGATATGATCTGTTTTACCTTGCATCCTCAGTCTCATTTCTGTATAACTCTTTCCACATCTCTCTCCTATCCCCACCAATGTGTGTGCATGCACACAAGTACACACATACACACACACACACACACCATACAACCCCTCTCCTGGGGTTATTCCGAATGAATAAAGTTAGGTATCTGAATTCATCATACTCTCTTCATGCTTTTGCATTAGCTATAAACTCTGCTTAGAGTTGGTTCTTTGCTTGAGCTTTATCTTACTGATTCCTACTCCTTTTTTTAAATGATATTTTATTGTGTTTTCAGTAAAAGTTTACACAGCAGTTGAAGTTCTCGTTCATAATTTCTACACAAAATGTTCAGTGACGTTGGTCCTACTCATTGTTAAGAGTTAACTTTTGAGTCAGCTCCTTAAGAAGTCTTCCTCTGTCAGTTTCCCTCCTTCCTGCCTTTTTGCTTAAGATGCTCCTCCCTGCTCTCACAGGACCCCCATGATAGCGTGCATCCCAATTGTAATAGTCTGCTTGCTTCTCTTGATCTTCGCCACTAAACTGAGTCCCTTGGTGGCTGGGGCTTTTTATTTTTTTGGAATGTTTCCATTAAGGACACATAAAATGCTCCCCGGATGCTTGCCTGCATTAAAACGTAGTGTGAAAACATAAAATAGACACTGGTGAGAGTGCTTTTAGTGGCACAGACCTTTGTTTGGGTGAATTAATATGTTCTAGGTAGATTGTAGGAGTCCTGGTGGCACAGCAGTTAAGAGCTCAGCTGCTAACCAAAAAGTCAGCAGTTTGTATCCTTGGAAACCCTATGGGGCAGTTCTAGTCTGTCCTATAGGGTTGCTATGAGTTGGAATCAATTCGATGGCAATGGATTTTTTTCGTGTGAGTTTAAGTAGATTGTAAGGAGCCCTGGTGCTGCACTGGTTGAAAGTGCTTTGTTGCCAACCAAAAGTTCAGTGGTTCGAATCTACCAGCGTCTTTGCAGGAGAAAGATGTGACAGTCTTCTTCTGTAAAGATTTACAGCCTTGAAAACCCAATGGAGCAGTTCTATTCTGTCGTATAGGGTCTCTGTGAGTCTGAATTGACTCCTCAGGAATGGCTTTAGTTTTTTTTGTGGGGGGTGGTAGATTGTGATCTGATCATTTAATCATGCATGGATGTCAGTGAATGACTACATAAAATCCCTTGCCTCAAGAGCATGGCTTCACTCTATTAATAACCATCATGATGATAATTTGGCTTGATACAGATTGGCCTTATATTAAGTTTTGTAGAGTCATACACTTCATATTTTCAGAATCTAATAAGTAAACCTCTGCACAAAGATATTTTTGACTTTGACATTTCTATCTTTTCATTTATACAACATCCAATAAATTTCCTTCACATTCACCATAAAATTCCGGGTGTTTTCCTTCAAACTTGATCTTCCTCCAGTCTCCCTTGTCTGTAATAACATCCTCCTCCTCCTCCTCAGAAGCCTGATACCTTGAAATAATCTCTGGCAGTTTTATCTCCTTCTCCTCTTGCTTCTAGTCAATGGCCAAATCCCATGGTTCCTGTCCCTGAAATGTGTTCCACGTCTGCGTTTTTCTTTCCCTCCCCTTTGCCACTTTCTCAGTTGGGACCTTCATTTCCTGTCACTTGCTGTGAGAACTTGATAGCTCATCTCCTTGCCTCCTATCCCTCTTCTCCAATCTGCCCTACACTGGGATGACAGACATCGTCACAAAGCACATGGCATTCCTCATCTCTCTCTTCTCCATGGAGCTGGGCACAAACCAAGGGATGAAAACATTTTGTTGAATGAATAAACTGCCTTCAGTGGCTCCTCATTGTCTATGCAGTATTGTCAGAATTTCCTAGCAAGCCACTAGTGACTCTCCGTAATTGTTGTTGTTGTTGTTAGGTGACATCGAGTCGGTTCCGACTCAAAGTGACCCCGTGTACAACAGAATGAAACACTGGTTTTCTACATAATTAGGCCCTGATATCTTCTTTCAACTTCTCCTCAACTTTCTCCAGTATCTCCTCAACTCTCCAACTTCTCCCCAGCAATGCCATTTCTTGCATGAGTGCTCTCTTACAGCTATCTCTGCTTGTCAACTGTAAATCTATCCTTTTTTTTTTTTTTATTGTACTTCAGGTGAAGGTTTACAGAACAAATACTTTCTCATTAAACAGTAGTACACATATTGTTTTATGACATTGGTTAACAACCCCACGACATGTCAACCCCTCTCCCTTCTCGACCTTTTTTTTTTTTTTTTTTTTTTTGGTGAAAATATACATAGCCAAAGATACACCATTTCAAAAATTTTTACATGCACAGTTCAGTGACTTCGACTACGCTTTTCCAATTGTGCTGGTATTCTCACTTTAGATGAAGGTTTACAGAACAAAATAATTTCTCATTAAACAATTAGTACACGTTGCCCTATGACAATGGTTAACAACCTCACTACACGTCAACACTGTCCTTACTCAACCTTGGGTTCCCTGTCACCAGCTTTCCTGTCCCCTTCTGCCTTCTAGCCCTTGCCCCTGGACTGCTGTGCCTCATTAGTCCCATTTTGTTTTATGTGGCTGTCCAATCCCTGTGTAATCTATCCTTTAAGGTTCAATTTAAATGTTATCTCCTCCATGCTTCCACTTGGATAGATATACTTTCCTTCTCTATGATGCTCCAGCAGAATTTAATTTATAATTTACTTCTCTCCTAGGACCTAACACGTTTTTCCTGACTTACAACAATTGCATTTGACTACATGCCTGAGTTTCCTCTTCCATGCTGTCAAGATTCTCCTTGATGGCAGGAGAAACTTTGCACTTAGCTTGGCATTCAGCAGAGAGCCTAGCAATTTGCCTCTCCTTTAATAAATGTTCATTGAATATAATTTGGCTTTGGAATAACTAGATAGAGATAGATAACTCTCTTTGAGTTGACTCCAACTCGTGGTGACCTTATGTACAACAGAACAAAATATAGCCCAGTCTTGAGTCATCCTCACAATAGCAGGCATGTTCAAGTTCATTGTTGTGGCCACTGTGCCAATCCATCTCACTGAGGCTCTTCCTTGCCCTTGCTGGCCCTCTACTTCACCAAATAATGTCCTTCTCAGCGACTGATCCCTCCTGATGACGTGTCCAAAGCAAGTGAGTGGGACAATGTTCTGTTGTGATCCGTAAGGTTTTCATTGGATGATTTTGGGAAGTAGATCACCAGGCCTTAATCCTTCTTAGTCTGGAAGCTCTGCTGAAAACTGTCCACCATGCGTGATCCTGCTGGTATCAGAAATACTGCTGGCATAGCTTCCAGCATCATAGCAACATGCAAGCCACCACAGTACGACAAACTGACAGGTGGTTGTAGTAACTAAGAAACCTTTATTATCTCTTATTGGTAGTGAGGGCTAGTGGACTTGAAACACAAAGAATGACTCTACTTAGAATTAAGGCAATCAAGAAAAGTTCAGGGATTTCTTAAAATATAAATTTTCTGTGACTCCAGGCAAGTCATTTAACTTCCTTGTGTCATAGATGACTCATTTGTCAAATAGTTTAGCTTCAAGAGCTTTTCAAAAGAAAAATTAATTTTTAAAGCACTCAAATCTGTTAAGATCTTTAAATTATATAGGAAAAGCTATGGCATAAACAACCCACATATAAGAGGGCTTGGAATGGTTAACTAGCAAAAACCCCAGGCCTGTGGTCAAGGCTAAGTCTAATAACAAAGGAAAGTTTTGCAAGTAGCATCCATCTGGGAGTTAGATAACCCTACCTGACCACAGCACACAGATAAAAGTCCATCTGGGCAACTGCAGTGGGTCGTTTTGCAGAGTATGCATTGCAAGGGAGTATTGCACATTGTCATTCAGGAGCAAATTAGAAACAGTAATAACCCAAGCAATAAAATGAACACTCTGTAGTTTAATATCCAAATTTGGAGCAATTGCTCTTCAATTTTTGTAATAATATGAAAATAAGATACAAGCAATTTAAAACCAGTATAGGTCCCAGAAGAAAATTAAAACAAGTCCACAAGAGCCAAAGTACTACCTTAAGTAGATCCCACTTGAATTTAGAGACCATCTCAAGAATAGATTTGACACATTGAACACTAATGACCAAAGACCAGATGAGATATGGGTTGACCTCGAGGACATCATACATGAAGAAAGCAAGAGGTCATTAAAACGACAGGAAAGGAAAAAAGACCAAAATGGGTGTCAGAAGAGACTCTGAAGCTTGCTCTTGAACGTAGAGTAGCTAAAGCGAATGGAAGAAATGATGAAGTAAAAGAACTGAACAGAAGATTTCAAAAGGCGGCTCCAGAAGACAAAGTAAAGTATTATAATGAACTGTGCAAAGATCTGGACTTAGAAAACCAAAAAGGAAGGACACGCTTGGGATTTTTTAAGTTAAAAGAACTGAATAAAAATTCAAACCTCCATTTGCAATTTTGAAGGACTCTATAGGCAAAATATTGAATAACACAGGAAGCATCAAAAGAAGATGGAAGGAATACACAGAGTCACTGTAACAAAAAAATTGGTCAACGTTCAACCATTTCAGGAAGTAGCATATGATCAAGAGCTGATAGTACTGAAGGAAGAAGTCCGAGCTGCACTGATGGCATTGGCGAAAAACAAGGCTCTAGGAATTGACAGAATACCAATTGAGACATTTCAAAAACAGATGCAACCCTGGAAGTACCCACTCGTCTATGTCAAGAGATCTGGAAGACAGCTGCCTGGCCAACTGACTGGAAGGGATCCATATTTGTGCCCATTCTAAAGAAAGGTGATTCAACAGAATGCGGAAATTATCAAACAATATTGTTAATATCACACACAAGTAAAATTTTACTGAAGATCATTCAAAAATGGTTGCAGCAGTACATTGAGTGACAGGGAACTGCCAGAAATTCAAGCTGGATTTAGAAGAGGAGGTGGAACCGGAGATATCATTGCTGATGTCAGATGGATCTTGGCTGAAAGCAGAGAATACCAGAAAGATGTTTAGCTGTGTTTTATTGACTATGCAAAGGCATTTGATTATGTGGATCATAACAAATTATGAATAATATTATGAAGAATGGGAATTCCAGAACTCTTAATTGTGCTCATGAAGAACCTGTACATAGACAAAGAGACAGTCATTCGAACAAAATAAGGGAATACTGTGTGGTTTAAAATCAGGAAAGGGATGTGTCAGGGTTGTATCTTTCACCATACTTATTCAATTCGTATGCTCAGCAAATAAACCATGAAGCTGTACTATATGAAGAAGAATGTGGCATCAGGATTGGAGGAAGACTCATTAATAACGTGTGATATACAGATGACACAAGCTTCCTTGCTGAAAGTGAAGAGGACTTGAAGCACTTACTGATGAAGATCAAAGACTACAGCCTTCGGTATGGATTACACCTCAACATAAAACAAAAACCCTCACAGCTGGATGAATAAGCAACATTGTGATAAACAGAGAAAATATTGAGGTTGTGAAGCATTTCATTTTACTTGGATCCATAACCAACATCCAGCGAAGCAGCAGTCAAGAAATTAAACAACATATTACATTGGGCAAATCTGCTGCAAAAGACCTCTTTCAAGTGTTAAAAAGCAAAGATGTCACTCTGAGGACTAGGGTACAGCTGACCCAAGCCATGGTATTTTCAGTCACCTCACATGTATGCAAAAGCTGGACAATGAATAAGGAAGACCGAAGAAGAATTGATGCCTTTGAATTATGGTATTGGCAAAGAATATTGAATATACCATGGTCTGCCAGAAGAACAAACAAATCTGTCTTGGAAGAAGTACAACCAGAATGCTGTTTAGAAGTGAGAATTGCAAGACTTGGTCTCACATGCTTTGGACATGTTATCGGGGGGAACGTTCCTCGGAGAAGGACATCATGCTTGGAAAAGTCAGTGAAAAAGAGGAAGACCCTCAAAGAGATGGATTGACACAGTGGCTGCAACAATGGGCTCAAACATGACAATGATTGTGACAATGATGCAGGACTGGGCAGTGTTTCATTCTGTTGTACATAGGGTCGCTATGAGTAAGAACCAACTTGACGGCATCTAATAACAAGGTCCCAGAAAGGAGCCCTGGTGGCTCAGTGGTTAAAGCACTTGGCTCCTAACTGAAAGACTGGTGATTCGAACCCATGGAGAAAGATGCGACAATTTGCTTCCATAAAGATTACAGAGTTGGAAACCTATGAGACAGTTCTACTCTGTTCTATAGAGTCGGAATTGACTTGACTGCAAAAGATTTTTTGGTTCATAGGTCCCAGATGAGGATGAACATATTAGAGGAGGGTCTATATGGGACCAGGACAGAGCAGCTGCTCTGAGTGACTTCTGGTCACAGGGCTTAATATATTTAACTACTCCTTATTGGAATCCATAGGGCCATCCTGTATCCTGTTTGCTGTCTGTTTAAATATATGCAGTGAACTTCAGTTTAGTTCATAGCTTTGGTTCAGCCATTTTCAGGTAACTCTTTCGTGTTGTTGGTAAAGTACTTTTAAAATTTTTCCTTTAGGGCGATTAAGGAAATGGATCTAATAAGTCAACAAGTGCAGTCTGAGGAGGAAGGGGGCGAAGAAGAAGAATAATTAAGATTCACCCAGCATTGGCAATGGTTACAACTACTTTGTTGTTGTTGTTGTTTATTTTTTTAATTGTGCTTTAAATAAAGGTTTACAGAGCAAAATTAGTTTCTCATTAAACAATTAATACACATATTGTTTTGTGACAGTCGCTGCCAACCCCACAACAGGTCAACACTCTCGCCTTCTCGAACTTGGGTTCCCCATTATCAGCTTTCCTGTCCCCTCCTGCCTTCTTGCTTTTGCCCCTGGGCTGGTGTTCCCATTTAGCTTATTTTGTTTTATGGGCCTGCCAATCTTTGGCTAAAGGGTGAACCTCAGGAGTGACTTCAATATTACGTTAAAAGGGAATTCAGGGGCCATACTCTTAGTGTTTTTCCAGTCTCTGTAAGACCAGTAAGTCTGGTCTTTTTTTGTGAGTTAGAATTTTGTTCTACATTTTTCTCCAGCCCTGTCCAGGACCCTCTATTGTGATCCCTATCAGAGCAGTCGGTGTTGGGTGGGCATCATCTAGCTGTACTGGACTTAGTCTGGTGCAGGCTGTGGTAGTTGTGGTCCGTTAGTCCTTTGGATTACTCTTTCCCTTGTGTCTTTGGTTTTCTTCACTATCCCTTGCTCCAGATGGGGTGAGACCAGTGGAATATCTTAGATGGTCGTTCATAAGCTTTTAAGACCCCAGACGCTACTCACCAAGGTAGGATGTAGAACATTTTCTTTATAAACTATGTTATGCCATTTGAGTTAGATGTTCCCTAAGACCGTGGTCCCCACAGCTGTCAGCCCAGCAATTGGATCCCTCAGTGAGTTTGAATGTGTCTATGACACTTCCATGACCTTGCATTGTTCAAGGTACAACTACTTTTAAGCTCATTTTTTATTGGGGAAATGGAAACTCAGAGACATTAACTTTCTTTCTCAAGCAGTGGAGCTGGAATTTAAATCCTAATTAGCCTGGTTTAAGAGTTCATGCTCTTACCGGAGAAACCCGGAAGAGCGTGGCCCCCGGACACCATTTTAGCTCAGTAACGAAGTCACTCCTGAGGTTCACCCTTCATCCAAAGATTAGACAGGCCCATAAAACAAAACGAGATTAAAGGTGCGCACCAGCCCAGGGGCAAGGACTAGAAGACAGGCAGGGACAGGAAAGCTGGTAATAGGAAACCCAAACTCGAGAAGGGAGAGTGTTGACATGTCGTGGGGTTGTTAACCAAGGTCATAAAACAATGTGTGTACTAATTGTTATAATGAGAAGCTAGTTTTTTCTGTAAACATTCATCTAAAGTACAGTAAAAAATAAAAATTAAAAAGAGGTGTTTATGCCCTTTCTATCCCACCCCCTGCCTCCCAAAGTTCTAGGGCGCAGAGAAAGCAAACAATGAGCAGTGTCTAATTACGGCTGTGTTTGTCTTGCTGTGGAATCCCTGGGTGATGCAAACATTTAATGCACTCAGCTGCTAACCAAAAGATTGGAGATTCGAATCTACCCAGAGGCTCCTCAGAAGAAAGGCCTGACAATCTACTTCCAAAAACTCAGCCATTGAAAACCCTATGGAGCACTGTTCTACTCTGACACACATGGGGTCACCATGAGTCAGAATTGACTCGACGGCAACTGTTTTTTTTATCTTGCTGTAAATATTCAGAAGCCAGGTAACTTCAGATCTAGGCATTCTCTCCCCTCCCCGTACCCCTTTCAGCAAAGTCAGGAATATGTGTCTATTGGATGAGGGTCAGATGGTGATCGATATCTAATGAGGCTGGGGCGTGTGGGAGTAGGCAGCACGCACTGTCCAACACACATGGAACTGCATATGATGTTGTTAACAGCCTCCTGAAACGCTTTTAATCTTTCTGATGCTATTGCCCTCAGTTTTGTGGCCTTCCTGGGGGATGCTCTCCACCTGTTCACCACTGAGATTTCTAAGTCTGATACCTTGATGCCCTTCTGCCTTTAAGTGACAGTTGAATTTCTTAGATATTAGTTATTCCCGTGCTATCATGAAGGAGCCCTGGTAGCGCAGTGGTTAAAGCTGTCAGCCTCTAACCAAAAGGTTGGCAGTTGGAACCACCAGCCGGCTCTGAGGGAGAAAGAGCTGGTGATCTGCTCCCATAAAGATTACAGCCTAGAAAACCCTATAGGACAGTTCTACTCTTTCACATGGGGTCGCTATGAATTGGAATACACTTGATGGCACCACCACCAACAACATGCTATCATGAAAATTCATTCAATTCAAAATATTAACTATATGCCTAGCATGTGTTAGGGGCCGAGGATTCAAGATGAATGAGAAATAGTCTCTACCCTCAAGGGATTCCCTGTCTGGTAGGGGACAATGAAATAACTGCAAAAAGGGTACAGAGGAGGATGTGACTACCTGTGAGCAGAAAGGCTCTAGAGAGAGGTAACATTTGAGCTGGATTTTGAAAGTTGAGTTTCCCAGGTGTGGCAGGGCAGGAGGGTATTCAGACAGAAAGACTACAGGCACACGGGGAGGGAGCCACGTTAGTGGGGCAAGATGCTGTAGGGAAAAAAATTGGTTGGAGCTGGGGTTATTAAGGGCTTTACTTGACTTATCCTGCAGACAGTGGGAGCCTCTGAAGCATTTTGAGCAGGGAAAAGATGCAGTCAGATCTATATTTTAAATATCACCCATATGCTAGTGTGAGGACAGACGGAAGGGAATGAAACAGAGAACTGTGTTAGAAAGACTGTCACAGGTCACAGGCAAGTGATGATAGTGACCTCAAGCTGGATTGTGGCAATGGGAAAAGAGGGGATGGGATAGATTTGAGACAAGTATCGGACATGGAAGAGCCCTGGTGGCGCAATGGTTAAAGTGCTTGGTTGCTAACTGACCGGTCAGAGGTTGGAACTTGTCAGCCAGCCGCTCTGCAGGAGGAAGATGTGACAGTCTGCTTCCGTAAAGATTACAGCCCTGGAAACCCTATGAGGCAGTTCTATTCAGTCCTACCAGGTTGCTATGAGTCAGAATTGACTCGACAGCAACAGGTGTTGTACGCGTGCTTGTCAGAGTATCGTGCACACATGGCACTTCTGTCTTACTTAGCAAGAATAGCAATTTTTATGGCTATCCTGGTTCATTGGAGAAATAATTTGTTTATGAAAATATCACTGACTCTTGACTTCCTAACCTTAGGTAAATAACATGATTAACATAACATAACATAAGCTTTATCTGTAAAATAGGCATACTATCATATATCCCTGGTGGCGTAGTGGTTAAGAATTTGGCTGCTAACCAAAAGGTCGACAGGTTGAATCTGCTAGGTGCTCCTTGGAAACCCTATGGAGCCGTTCTACTCTTTCCTATAGGGTTGCTATGAGTCGGAATCGACTCGATGGCAATGGGTTTTTGTCATATATCCAACAAGTGTTATGAAGGTTAAATACAATACGTACATCATACTGCGTGTAATGAATTCCCATAATTTTTCTCACTTGAAAATAAGGTTAATATCAATATACTACCCTACTCTTAGGAGACATTCGAGATAATATCCAAATTTAGTTCGTTTCTGGGGAAAATTTTATTCTTGTGAGATGTAGGTATGTATATATTTATTTCACCCTAATGTCAACATACAAATAGATACTATCCTTTAAAAGAAAGCTAGTGTAAATGAAGTATGTTTATAAAGACTTATCTGTGGAGCTAAATTTGTTCTTGAAAAGGGAGGTATTTGTAGTCATTATTTCACCTCATTCTAAGAACAAGTACAAATGAACATGTCAAAAATGATGACAATTATTATGCGTTTATAATTTGATTCCTTACATATTCTAATTATATTCTTTTAATTAGTAACCTCTCCTTGTTCTTTCGCTTCCACAAAGTGAGACTAAACTCAGCTGCTAATGCAAAACAGTTTGTAATTTTCATATAAGATGACACGCTAGTAAGTAAAAAGGATGACAGTTGTTTTTCCACTAAGAGACTTAGTAATGACAAAGGAGAACTTAAGCAAGTCGCTGAGCGAAGATCTAATTTATAAAGTCTCTTGAAAAAGTCACCGTGTCATCACTATCAAAGTAAAGATGACACCAAAACTGCCTACATTGTAACTTTGAAAGTTTATCCAAGATATTGACCAGGCAAGATAATACATTGCAAGAGATTTTTAAAAATATAATTATGAAAATCTTATTTAGGAATATGCTTGAGAGCTTGTTCAGTTGTCATAATAACATTAAGGCAAAAAACCTATTGCCATCAAGGTGATTCTGACTCATAGCGATCCTATAGGACAGAGTAGAACTGCCCTATACGGTTTCCCAGGCTGTAGTCTTTACGGCAGACTGCCACATCTTTCTCCTGTGGAGCAGTTGTTGGGTATGACCTACCCACCTTTCGGTTAGCAGCCTAGTGCTTGACCATTGCACCACCAGGGCTCTAGACAGCATGTATTCATTCAGCTCCCTCCTGGGCCAGGGCTGGCTGCTCCGCGTGCTTTTTATATGTTATTTCGCAAAGCACAAATGATTGCCTTCATCACCTTGCATTACCAGAATTCTCTTTAGCATGATGCAATATCACTACCTCTCCCACTCCCAAATTTAATTTTACTACTTCAGTTCGATAAGGGTGTAAGGTTGTGGGGACAAAAGCATTGTATGTCAGGTTGGGCAGAAAAAAAGGGGGGCTTATGAAGGCTTAAGTAGTTAGAGGTAGCTAGTCTCCAGAATTTCATTTAATAAAGCTCTGTGAATCTCATGTTATATATTAGAACAATCAAGAATGTTTTACTCTTGGAGACACATGCTGAAGTATTCAGGGCAAAGTGTCTTGGTGTCTGCAATTTGCTTTCAAGTGGTTCTGAAAAAAAAAAATTAAACCATCATGTGTATACAGAGAGAAAGAGAGAGAGACTGTGGTAAAGCAAATGCGGCAGTGCACAGACAATTTGTGAATCTGGGTGAAAGGTACATGGGTGTTCATTGCAACATTTCTTCAACTTTTCTTTATATTTGAAACTTTTCAGTAGAAATAGTTAGGGGAAAGACCCCTCAAATAAAAAAAAATGTATATGTGATGAACTTTTCAAGATTATTAATAGTTTAAGGGCAATGAATTGTCTGTGATTGCATTGTTGTTGTTGTTTGGTCTCCAGTCCATTACAACTCATAGCAACCCTACAGGACAAAGTAGAACTGCCCCATGGGGTTTCCAAGGCTGTAATCTTTACAAAAGCAGACTGCTACATCTTTCTCCTTCAGAGCGGCTGGTAGGTTCAAACCACCGAACTTTCGGTTAGCAGACAAGCGATTAACCATTGGGCCACCAGGGCTCCTTGTGATTACATTAAAGGTCCATAAATATGGTTCCTATTGGTTTATAAAAATTAGTATCTTAGTACAATTTTAGATTTTTTATAGACTAATCGAGCAGATAGTACACAGAGTCCCGTGTACCCGCCCCACTCCCGTCTCTCCACCTCTTCCGGCAGTTTCCCCTATTTATTTACTTCTTACATAGAACAGGGCATCAGAATTGGAAGAAGACCCATTAACAACCTGCGTTACACAGATGACATAACCTTGCTTGCTGAAAGTGAAGAGGACTTGAAGCACTTACTGATGGAGATCAAAGACCACAGCCATCAGTATGGATTACACCTCAACACAAAGAAAACAAAAATCCTCACAACTGGACCAATAAGCAACATTACGATAAATGGAGAAAATATTGAAGTTGTCAAGGATTTCATTTTACTTGGATCCACAATCAACACCCACGGAAGCAGTGGTCAAGAAATAAAAGACACATCGCATTGAGCAAATATGCTGCAAAAGACCTCTTTAAAGTGTTGAAAAGCAAAGATGTTACTTTGAAGACTAAGGTGCACCCGACCCAAGCCATGGTACTTTAATCCCATCATATGCATGCGAAAGCTGGACAGTGAATTGGGAAGACCAAAGAAGAACTGATGCCTTTGAATTATGATGTTGACAAAGAATACTGAATATACCATGGACTTCGAAAAGAATGAACAAATGCGTCTTGGAAGAAGTACAACCAGAATGCTCCTTAGAAACAAGGATGGCGAGACTACGTCTTAAATACTTTGGACATGTTATCGGGAGGGATCAGTCCCTGGAGAAGGGCATTATGCTTGGTAAAATAGAGGGTCAGCGAAAAAGAGGAAGACCCTCAATGAGATGGATTGGCACAGTGGCTGCAACAATGGGCTCAAGCATAACAACAGTTGTGAGGATGGTGCAGGAGCAGGCAGTGTTTCATTCTGTAGTACATAGGGTCGCTATGAGTCAGAACCAACTCAATGGCACCTAACAACAACAACAACAACAACATTGGTATAATAGTCCCTGGGTGGCACAAATAGTTTGTGCTTGTCTGCTAACTGAAAGGCTGGCAGTTTGAATCCAGCCAGCAGCACCCTGGAAGAAAGTCCTGGTGATCTACTTCTGTAAAATTACAACCATTAAAACCCTATGGAGTGCAGTTCTATTCTGATACACATGGGGTTCCCATGAGTCAGAATAAACTCAGTGACACCTTTTTTTTTTTTTGGTTTATTAGTATAGTTCCTTTGTTACAATTAACAGACAATATTGATGTGATACATTGACTAATGACCATAGGTTACATTAAGGTTCACGCTTTGTGTTGTATAGTTCTATGAGTTTTGAGAAATGTATAATGTTATGTATTCACCATTACACTATTATCCAAAATAATTTTACTACCCTAAAAATCCCCCGTGCTTCACCTATTCATCCCCCCATCCCCACCATCTCCCCACCCCATCCCTGGCAACCACTGATCTTTTTATTGTCTCTGTAGTTCTGACTTTCCCAGAACTTCATATGGTTGGAATCCTACAGTATGTAGCCTTTTCAGACTAGCTTCATTCACTTAGTAATATGCACTTAAACTTCCTCCATGTCTTTTCGTGGCTTGATGGTTCATTTACCGCTGAGTAACATTCCATTGTATGGATATACCACAGTTTATCTAGTCACCTCTTGAAGGATATCTTAGTTGTTTCCAGTTTTTAGCAACTATAAATAATAAAGCTGCTACATACATTCACACGCAGTTTTTTGAGTGGACATAAGTTTTCAACTCATTTGGGTAAATACCTAGGAGCATGATTGCTGAATCATATAGTAAGACTATGTTTAGCTTTTTAGAAACTGTCAAACTCATTATGCTGAATGAAATTAGTCAGTGGCAAGAGGACAAATATTGTATGAGACCACTATTATAAGAACTCAAGAAAAGGTTTAAACAGAAGAAAACATTCTTTGATGGTTATGAGTCTGGGGAGAGAGAGAGAAGGGTATTCACTAACTACATAGTAGACAAGAATTATCTTAGGACAACACACAATACAGAAGAAGTCAGCACAATTGGACTAAATCAAAACTAAGAAGTTTCCTGAATACAACCAAACACTTCGAGGGACAGAGTAGCAGGGGCGGGGGCTGGGGACCATGGTTTCAGGGAGACATCTAGGTGAATTGGCCTAACAAAGTTTATTAAGAAAACGTTCTGCATCCCATTTTGGTGAGTGGCATCTGGGGTCTTAAAAGCTAGTGAGCCACCATCTGAGATGCGTCATTTGGTCCCAACCCACCTGGAGCAAAGAAGAATGAAGAACGCCAAAGACACACGGAAAATATTAATCCAAGAGACAGAAAGGGCCACATAAACCACAGACTCCATCAACCTGAGATCAGAAGAACTAGATGGTGCCCAGCTACCACCAATGACCACCCTGACAGGGAACACAATAGAGAGTCCCTGATGGAGCAGGAGAAAAGTGGGGTGCAGAACTCAAATTCTGGTAGAAAGACAAGACTTAGTGATCTGACTGAGACTGGAGGGACCCTGGAAGACATGGCCTCCAGACTTTCTGTTAGCCAGAACTGAACCATTCCTGAAGCCAACCCTTCAGACAAAGATTAGACTGGACTATAAGACGTAAAATGATACTTGTAAAGAGAGTGCTTCTTAGCTCAAGTAGGTACATGAGACTAAATGGGCAGCTTCCGTCCAGAGGTGAGATGAGAAGGCAGAGAGGGTCAGGAGCTGGTTGAATGGACACGGGAAATTGGGGTGGAAAGGAGGAATGTGCTGTCACATTATAGGGAGAGCAAATAGGGTCACATAACAATATGTGTATAAATTTTTGTATGAGAAACCAACTTGAACTATAAACTTTCACTTAAAGCACAATAAAAAAAAATTACTGGCATAAACTATAAAAAAGAAACGAAACTGCCAAACTGTCTTCCAAAGTGGTTTTACCATTTTACATTCTCACCAGCAATGAATGCAACACATCCTACTGCAACACATCCTCGTCAGCATCTGCTGTGATCAGGTTTTGGATTTTAGCCATTCTAGCGGAATCTCATTGTTTTAATTTGCAACTCCCTAAAGACATACCAATAAGCAATATCATGATAAACGGAGAAAATAGTGAGGTTGTCAAGGATTTCATTTTACTTGGATCGACGATCAACGCTCATGGAAGTAGTAGTCAAGAAATCAGATGACATATTGCATTGTGCAAATCTGCTGCAAAAGACCTCTTTCAAGTGTTAAAAAAACAAAGATATCACTTTGAGGACTAAGGTGCGCCTGACCCAAGCCATGATATTTTCAATCGCCTCATATGCATGCAAGGAAACCCTGGTAGTGTAGTGGTTAAGAGCTATGGCTGCTAACCAAAAAGTCGGCAGTTCAAATCCACCAGGTGCTCCTTGGAAACCCTATGGGGCAGTTCTACTCTGTCCTATAGGGTTGCTATGAGTCAGAATTGAATCAACAGGAATGGGTTTGGTTTTTGGTTTCATATGCATGCAAAAGCTGGACAATGAACAAGAAAGATGGAAGATGAATTGATGCCTTTGAATTATGGTATTGGCAAAGAATATTGAATATACCACGGACCACCAAAAAAACAAACAAATCTGTCTTGGAAGAAGTAGAGGCAGAATGCTCCTTCGAAGTAAGGATGGTGAGACTTGGTACTTTGGACATGTTATCAGGAGGGACAGTCCTGGAGAGGGATATCATGCTTGGTAAAGTAGAGGGTCACCAAAAAAGAAGACAACCTTCGACGAGATGGATAGACAAAGTGGCTGCAACGATGGGCTCAAACATAGCAACAATTGTGAGTATGGTGCAGGACGTGGCAGTGTTTCGTTCTGTTGTACATGGGGTTGCTATAACTCGGAACTGACTCGACAGCACCTAACAACAAAGACACTTGATGTAGGGTATCTTTCCATATGCTGATTTGCCATCTGCATATCTTCTTTGGTGGGGTGTCTGTTCAGAGCTTTTGCCCATTTATAAATTGGTTGTTTGTTTTCTTATTGTTGAATTTTAAGAGTAGCTTTTTTTTTTTTTTAATGAATAAATAGAGTAAGGGCTCAATCATGTATCCATTTATTCAGCAGCTATGATCGATACTGCTACTGTCATACTCAATATCTGCATCCCCTTTTTCCTTGCTAACAGAATCCTGAGTTTATGCCTGACAAGTTCCCCAGCTTAAAATACTTAGTAATTCAAACTTCTTTGCAGTCAAGGGTGGCTGTGTGACACGGGTCTGTCCAATAAGAAGCAATCAGAAGGTGCTGGTGCTGGTGCTGGTGGGGGCTTCTCAGGAAGATGGGTAAAGGGGCCAGCTGAGATGGCATGCACCTCTTTGATCATTTGCCCTTCACCTATCCCTCTGCCGCTTTCCAAATGTGATGCAATGCCCAGAGGGGAGCAGCCATCTTGTAGTGGTGAAGACAAAAAGACACATGTTAATGACAGTAGAACCAAAGGGCGGAAGAAGCCTGAGACACGATGACTTGGTGGAGGTGCTGCAGAAGCTTGGGGCTGTCTCCAGACTTCTTGTTAGGTGATAAACCCATTGCCGTTGAGTTGATTCCGACTGATAGCAACCCTATAGGATAGAGTAGAACTACTCCATGGAGTTTCCAAGGATCGCCTGGTAGATTTGAACTGCTGATCTTTCGGTTAGCAGCCGAGCTGTTAACCACTGCCCCACCAGGGCTCTTGTTAGGTGATAAGAAGAGCCAAAGTTAAACAGACTCAAGTTTCTGTTACAGGCAACCAATTCACTCCCTGATTCAGCAACATTTTTCAAGCACCTGTGAAGTGTGAGGTATCATGGTGGGCACTAGCCCCTTATCAAGACTATTGTGAGCAATTTCTTTTTGAAGAACTGGTTAACAAAATTATCATATTTGAGAGAATTTCTTTATATTATGGACACAGTACTAAGGGTAGAGTTATATTTATTACATGCTCAACATTGTACTAGGCATTGTGGGCAGAGCATAACTGGTTGCTGTTGAGTTGATTCTGACTCATGGCAACCCTATGTATGTAGAGTACAGCTGTGCTCCGCAGGACTTTCAAGGCTGTGACCTTTTAGAAGCAGATTGCCAGGCCTTTCTTCTGAGGCACCAATGGGTGGGTTTGAACTGTCAACTTTTCAGTTAGTAGTTGAGGGGTTAACTGTTTGTGCTACCCAGCGACTTCTGGGGGGAGCATAAAGGAGTATAAAATAAGGATCTTACCCTAATGGAACTTGTAGTCTAATTAGATAAGACTGACTTGTATGAAGTAATTCTGAACACCTCAGGACAGTGGAATTAAGGACTAATAGTGGGTGCAAACTGTGGCCACCATTCATGTAAGGCAGGGGACAATGAAGACTGGAGGAGCCAGGAAAATGTGAATAGGAAAGCTGAAAACACATGCTAGGTATCTTATACCTACATATTTTTGAGTTCTAAACCAATGACCTAAATATAGACAGAAGCAATTCCCCTGGGTAAGTGAAGACGAAATGAAGGAAAGTCATTTTAATCTGAATGTCAGTTCAACTTTGAATTTAGCAGAAGTTAATCGCTCCAGTATCAATATTTCAAATACAAGGACACTGTAATAATTCACTAAAATCCTGTTTACCTTACTAATTACCAGTATATTTCATGTTGACATGATACGGAAAATAAAGCATAGCATCTTAAAATAGAACTTTTAAAATTCTTCCTTTGGGAGTAATGTAACAGATCAGACATTGAGAAGAAGGGTGAATCATTTTTCTTTTGAATTTCTGGTGCTGCAAACTTTGTTAAAATTGATATCAACTGCTGTTCATTTTTCTTAGCTTTTGTTGCTTATTACTAGCTGGGACAGAGAAAGATAGTTACCACACGTCTTAAGTTCATAGTTTTTCTTAGACTTTTTATTGGGATTTTTTTTTTCCTAAAAGTTTTTCAATTATAAAGATAAAATGTAGTGATCTTATCTGTAAATCAAGAAGAATAAAGGCATGCAAATAAAATTAACATCCATTTGATGTTTTTAAACTTCTTTCCTTTAGGACTCAGAACATATTTGGTTTCCTTCCTTTCTTCTTTACTTCCTTCTTCTTCTTTATTTTTCAGCCTCCTTAAGTTTATTTAAACTGGCTGTGTTCCATTGTGACAGGGCTTAAGTTGTTAGTTTTAGGGCTCTTCTATGTTTAACAGGTATTGTGGATTTTCTCTTATCTGGAGTGGAAAGAGATTGGAGATAGGGTGAAGAAAAAGGGGAGAATCTGTAGAGGGAGAAGATGAGGTTTTGTAGGCAAAATATTGACAGATTTGAGAAAAGCATGAAACCAGCCGACAGCATGGCGGTAATCCTCTCAGGGTTGCCACAACTCTCAATCCTACACATGTAGGTAGACAGATCTCTGTTTCCATGAGCTCTCAAAACCCAGGTGAGACCAGGTATAGGTGGAAACTGAAAAAAGGACTGCAAAAGTACACGGCAACCAGAGCTGATGATACCAGGCCCTTTCAATAAACTCGGCCCAAAGTATCCTTCGCTCTCTACTCGGCACGACTCGGGCCAGAGCCTTATCCCGCACCGCAAGCGGAGGACGAAGAGTGAGAGCGGCCTCCTCCGCAATGCCCCGCCCCCTCGGAGGCGGCGCTCCTCGCCCCTGTCCGGCTCTCCATTGGCAGAGGGGCTCGCCAATCCTGGTGAAACTGCCCGAGCAGTGGGCGCCGGTTGGTGGAGCATACACCCGAGTCCCCGCCCCCTGCTCCATCTGCCCCCGCCTTCGGGGGAGGGGGCGTGGCCTCGGCCCTGGCAGGCCGGGGGCGGTGTCTTTGGCGCCGCTGCGTGCTGTGTGGTGCGGGAGGGGGCGCCGGCGGCCGGGCGGCTGGACCATGGAGCTCGGAGTGCTGCCGCGGTGCTGGCGGCGGAGCGCCGAACCGGTAAGTGCGGGTCGTGGCCGCGTGGCTCCCCGGCCCCCACTGCCCTTCCCTTTCGGCTCCGTGCCGGGAGGCAGCCCCGGGGGAGGGGCGGGAGCGGGTCGGGGCCCCGCGGCCAAGTGAAGTTGCTGCATCGGTCCCGGTGCGCGCGGGGCGCGAGGCCACTGCGGCCCTCTGCGTCCTCCCGGCT
>NW_004444104.1:4351958-4457865 GCF_000243295.1 Trichechus manatus latirostris
CGCCACATCCCGTCGGACGCCGCAGCCTCCCTCCGCCCGGCCTCGCCGGCACCTGAGTCGGGCGCCTGCGGGCCGCTGATCCCGCGCCGTGGGTCGGGTTCCCGCGCTGTCTGCGGCGCACATTCGACTGGCCCTCCCCGGGCCGGGGGCCAGGTGGCCGGCCGTAGCACCAGGCTCGACTCCGAGCTGATGGAAGGAGTTCCAATGCCCGAGCGGCGCGCTGCGGGCAAGGGCAGAGGCTGCGCCCGGAGCGGCTTCGCGTGATTGAGCATCCCCTGGGGGCTCCCGCGGGCCGAGCGAGCGAGCGAGCGGGCGGTGCGGCGGACTGACTCGCGCGCCTCCTCCGCGCCGGAGCTCAGCTAGCGGAAAATCTGATCCTCCTCGCCCGGGGTATTCACCGGCAATGGCGATTTCTTCTTGGTTTTGCCTCTTTGCAAGGGACAGTTCCCTGATCGAGGGCGGAGTTCTCAATTATTAAACTATGCGATGGATTTAGGGATGGATGTAAATATGGCATTTTGTTCCCTGCTGTTGGGTGGATTAGAAATTATTTCTCTTTTGGCGATTAATTTTTAAATTGGCAGTTTACTACCAGTAGTAATTTTTGAGTTTTTAAAAACAAAATTAAAAAAGGTCGGTTTTGACTTTGATGCTGTCCAGAGCAAGTGCATAACGGGGCACCCATGGTATTTAACTTATGATTCCAAATCCTTGTTTTATAAAGGGAGAGACTAGCCACTTGAAATATCTTTGCACCTCTAAAATTAGGTTTTTCTAAAACTATGCTTTAAAATGTCTGTTTTTGTATCAAAACTAAGGTCCAAGTATTATTGCCTGTAGGGTAAATTCTATTGAACGTTGGTTGCTTTTTGTATATGCTTTACCCAACTTTGCTTTTCCAGCCGTGAAGCAATGCAGTAATTCTTTAAAGCTAGTTCTTTTATCCACTTGAGAGGTTAAACAAAAGAAAGCTGTGTTTGACCTTTCCCATAGGCAGTTCTTATTGTGTGTCTCTGTCTTAGTCCTCTAGTGCTGCTGTAACAGAAATACCACAAGTGGATGGCTTTTAACAAAGAGGAATTTATTCTCTCACCGTCTAATAGGTTACAAGTCCACATTCAAGGCATCAGCTCCAGGGGAGGGCTGTCTCTCTCTCCACTCTGGAGGAAGGTCCTTGTGGTGCATAAGTCTTCCCTTGGTCTGAGAGCATCTCAGTGCAGGAACCTCAGGTCCAAAGGATGCGCTCTGCTCCCGGCACTGCTTTCTTGGTGATATGAGGTCCCCCTGTCTCTCTGCTTGCTTCTCTCTTTTATATGTCAAAAGAGATTGGCTAAAGACACTATCTAATTTTGTAGACCTCATCAATGTAACTGCCACTAATCCATCGTAATACATCATAGTGAAAGAATATACAACACATAGAGAAATCACATCAATAACAAAAGGTGGACAATTATACAATACTGGGAATCATGACCTAGCCAAATTGGTAGGTATTTTGGGGGGACATAGTTCAATCCATGACAGTGTCCCTTCTCCCAGGATTCTCACAGCTTCAATGTAGTACTCATTTTTCTTCGTTTTTAAAGATCTTCTTAATTTATATTCATGACAGTCGTGTCTTTTTAGATGTTTAAAGCTCACTAGGTTGAAAAGCTTGGTCGACTTTATATATTTATGATTTGACCTGTGTTTGTTCTCACTTAAAACAGTAGAAATAAGCTTGTTCTAGAACTATCTACATGTAAAAATTGTTCTTGCACTTTCGGTTGCTGAGATGAAGCTTTTTCATAGCATTGTTTTTAATCTGATTGCTTAAAATTTATGACCTAATAGGCAATGATGTAGACCATTTTTTAAAAATTGTGCAAATAAAGATGGCACACACTTTGTTAAGTGGCCATGCCGGTGTTCCAGCCTCCTGTATATTGTCAGCATGTCTGTACAGGTCCCATAGAAACCTGCATGTGGCAGATAACTTTTATCATGGTTATTAGAATGTTCTAATTAAAGTACTCGGACATTCTAAGCTTTAAAAGAATTGTCTGTACTAGAGGGCCAGTACCAGTGGTCATCTTTTAAGAGTTCTAAGAATGTCCTTGGAGAATACTCACATATTATGTTTTCCACTCAAGGTTGTTCCTTATGTTTAATTTGGGGGTAGCTCTGCATTGCTGTGTTGTTGTTATTGTTGTTAGGTGCCTTCGAGTTGGTTTTTGACTCATGGCAACCCTGTGTGTTACACAGTAGAACTGCCCAGTAGGGTTTCCTAGGTTGTTATCTTTACAGGAGCAGATCACCAGGTCTTCCTCCTACGGAGCTGCTGGGTGGGTTCGAACTGTCAACATTTCGGTTAGTAGCCGAGTACTTAACCATTGCTCCACTGTGCTCCTTCTACATTGCTGTACCAACCTTAAAATGCCCAGCTTATCTTCTCACTCCTTTTTCCTTAGAACCCTGTGCGCCTGTTCAAGTCTTCTTTCCTCACCATTTTCTGAGTGTTTTGTTTCTTGGGATTTGCTCTTGGGTGTTTGGAACCTAACATTGCTTGCAGTCCAGGCATTTTTCTTTGGGGCTGGTACTTTACCTGTGACTTAATTTTATTTACCCCAGAAATGTTTTACGCTGGTAATACAGGAATATTTTCTACCCAGTAGTATAAATAATGCACACTGTAAAATAAATTTAATATCAACATAGAGATATATAGAGGAAAAAATCTTCGTTACCTTTTCCCTTTCTTATTGCCAGAGTAGCCCTGTTTCTTTCTCCAGAGGTAACTACAGTTAATACTATGAGGTGTGTCCTTCCAGGTTTTTTTCAGTACCTTTTTTATTCACAAACCATTTACTGAATGCCTGTTTTAATCACTGGCTTTGCAGAAAGGAGAGATGAGAGCTTTCAAGGTGCTCGTTATCTGCCGGGACAAACCACGATAATGCAGTGTGGTTCCTACTGTGGGGGTCAGTCCTCAGGGAGGGATCGCATGAATGGCCTCATCCATTCATTCACTCAGTACATGTTAGAGTTTGTAATAGTGCTGGGCATTATTATAAAGATGAACAAGATACTGTTCCCCCCACTCCCCCCATCAGCTTACTGTTTGGGCCTGGTCTCAATTTAAACCATTGGTTTACAGTGCAGTGTGTGATAAGCACTTCGAAAGGGGCTAGCCATGGGAGCTTATAGAAGGACCCCAAAGACCAAGTTGGAGGACTGTTCAGAGAGATAAGAACAGCCTCCGAGAGCAAGTACGTGAGAAGGAATTGGTCAAAGCCTGGGTCAGTTGAGAGGGAGTGTACCAAGGCTTGTAGGTGAGATGGTGCACTGGAGAAACCAAAACCAACCATGAAGGTTTAGTATGGCAGAGCAGTAGAGTGCAAGGGCAGAGAAGTGGCAAGAAATGAGACTGGAGAACTACCCACTGGGTCTTGTGATTCCTGTTACGAGGAGTTGGCCTTATGTATGGGCAATAGGAAACCATTGAAGAATTCTGAGCAAAAGAGGGACATGATCACATTTGCCCTTTGGAGAATGGTTTAAAATGGATAGGTCGTGGTCATTGGTTGGATGTGTGTGTGTAGTGGATGGGAGTCACGAGGCCCAGGAGGAGTTCAGGAAGGACAGTGCCTAGACGGGCTTGGCGATTGGGTCCTGTCTTAGGTAGGAAGCAGGAGGAAGAGGAGCAGCATCCATTTTGGGGGAAAAGATGGTGGGTTCACACTCGGACGTTTTAGGTGCCTGTTGTGACATAGAAGGAGCCCTGGTGGCACAGTGGTAAAGTACTCGGCTGCTAACAAAAAGGTCAGCGGTTCAAACCCTCCAGCCGCTCCTTGGGAGAAAGATGTGGCTGTCTGCTTCCGTAAAGATTACGGCCTAGGAAACCATACAGGGCATTTCTTCTCTGTCCTAGAGGGTCAGTGTGAGTCAGAATTGACTCAGTGGCAGTGAGTTTGGTCTGGGTTTTGGTGGGACATAGTGTTTAGTTGAATATGTTAGAAATCTGGGTATCAGGAGATGTCTGGACTAGAGATAAAAATTAGATAAAAATTCACAAACTGTGAGCTGTGATGTTGTGGAGAACCCAGAGGGAGGCTGTAGCTATTTTAAATTTTTGAGGGGAACACAACATCTTAACGTGACGAACCCTGTGGGAGCTGCTAGCTTAGGGCAGGTCACAGTTTCAACATTAGATCACACCGTGTTCGTCCTGATTGTATCATTTTTGAAAAGCTGTGTTTTTGCCGGTTGCTGTACCTTGTGAAAAGCAGTGTGGCACAGGAAATGGTGGTGTCCAGTCTGGTTCCAGGGTTTGAGAAATTGTGCAGCGCTCAACAGGTGCATGCTTGCCATTAATAAGTGACAACGGTTAAGCACTTGGTGCTGACTGAAAGGTTGGCAGTTCAAATTGTGGAAGAAAGACCTGGCGATCTGCTGCTGTAAAGATTACAGCCTAGATTTAGATTGCACATGGTCAGGGCAATTACTGTTTGGTATAACTTTTGCTC
Organism: Trichechus manatus latirostris; assembly: GCF_000243295.1. Classification (NCBI taxonomy): domain Eukaryota; kingdom Metazoa; phylum Chordata; class Mammalia; order Sirenia; family Trichechidae; genus Trichechus; species Trichechus manatus. The sequence continues at coordinate 4,356,467 of NW_004444104.1, forward strand.
CAGTAAGATATAAAATATGTACTGTAGGTATAATATTAATATACAATGCGTGTGTTATATAATACATATAATAGGTTTTATTTGACCATGGTAAATATTCGATATATAAGTTAGGGGTTCGAGTCCACCTAAGGGTGCCTCAGAAGGTGCCCTGGCTATCTACTTCTGAAGAATCATCCTTTGAAAACCTGATGGAGCACAGATCTATTCCGACACAACGTGGGATTGCCGAGAGTTGAAATGACTTGATGGCGACTGATAGGTAATACATACACATCTGTAGTTTTTCTTCATGAAATGGAATACAGTAAAATAGGAAATATCAGACTGCGAAAAAAAAAAAAAAAAGATTACAGCCTAGAAAATCCCCAGGGGGCAGTTCTCCTCTGTCACATGGGGTCACCATGAGTCAAAATGGACTCGGCGGCATACAGTAACAACATAAATAAAGGAAAATACCATTTTTCTCTCAATTTCAGTGTGCTTTTTTCAGGTGGGTACTAAGTTATTAGGACCTAAAAAATTAAGTTGTTTGAACTTACCTAACAGTTCTAGTTATTAAATGGACCTTCCTTTGGGCCTGAGACACCACGGGTACAGTTAACAGAGAGAATTTTGGGACCTAAGGGAGTTGTTGGACTAGATGAAGTTATTCAAGAAGTTTGTAGAGTGAAGAGCCCTGGTGGCACAGTGGTTAAGTGCTCGGCTGCTAACCGAAAGGTTGGCGGTTCGAACCCACCAACCGCTCTGCAGGAGAAAGATGTGGTAGTCTGTTTCTGTAAATATTACCGCCTTGGAAACCCTATGGGGTAATTCTCCTCTGTGCTATAGGGTCACTATGAGTTGAAATTGACTTGATGGCAATGAGTTTTGTATAAAGTGAGAAAAGGAGTGGGTGGCGAACAGAGGTCTGAGGAACTTAAAAGATAGGCCGAATGATAGGCTCCCACATTGAGGCCGAGACGGAATAGTGTGGGGGTGAACATGAATGGTGTCATTTGGGAAAGATTATCCAATAGGCAAGGTAAACACGTTGTGCTTACCTTGCTTACCAGACCATCTCTAGTGAACAATTTCACATTTTTTCACCACATCAAAGATTCTGCTTCTAGGTATGGCTGGCATCTGTTCTCTCCTAACCTCACAGCACCTTCCTGCAGAATCAAAGCCTCTTTTCGAATTTACAATCCCTGACGGGCAGATGACCCTGTAAGCAAGGTAAGCACAGGCTTGCTTGTGTTTACGTACTAAACTGTAGTGAACAATGTGAAATCATTAACCTCGCTTACTGGGTTGTCTGCCCCTAGTGTCATGGTACAAGGTACCACAGGAAAGAGGGAACCATCAGCAATGTCAGATGTAACCCGGAAGCCATGTAAGATAAATAAGGTCCTGTTGGATTTAGCAGCCAGGAGGCCATTATTGATACTGGTAATGGCATTGTGGCATGGCCGTGGGGCTGGGATCAAGATGGCCAGCTAGGAAGAGGGGTTAATAGTGAGTAGGAGTCAGGAGGTGGAGCCGATATGCGTAGACAGCTACGCTCAAGAGGTATGGTATTTAAGGGTAATTGTAGGGAGGTTGGAAGAAGGGGGGACTTTTTTTTTTTAAATAATAGATCTGAATACATTTAAATGCTACTAAAGAACCAGTGGAGTCTGCGGGTGGTGCAGGTGGTTAACATGCTCAGCTACCAACCCAAAGATGGATGTTTCAAGTCTACCCAGAGGCACGTCAGAAAAAAGGCCTGGCAGTCTACTTCCAAAAAACCAGCCATTGGAAATTGTATGGAGCACAGTTCTTCCTGACACGCATGGGGTTGCCATGAGTCAGAGTCGACTCCACGGCAACTGGTTTAGTTTTTTTGGAAAGAATCAGCAGGGAGAGAGTGCTGGAGAGGATCCAGGAAGGTATTTGCTGAAAAGTTTCCATTGGCTCTAGCAGCTAGAATGTAATTGATGATTTTGACAAGAGGAGTTTCAGGAAGTCTTACTGCAGCGGATTAAGGAGTGAACAGCGCTGAGGGAGAGAAGTCAGTCAGGGTAGACGGCTCTTTCTGAAACTTGATTATGAAGAAGAGAGAAGGGGCGTTAACTTACTAGAGGGACAGCTGGTGCAGGCTGACTGTTTTTTTAAAAACCATTGACCTCTTTTTTTTTTTGAGAACACTCTTTTCCTCAAGGCATGTTTTTCTTAGGACTGGTGGGTCCTTCTCAAGGAGCCCTGGTGCAGTGGTTAAACACTCAGCTGCTAACTGAAAGGAGGTCAGTGGTTCGAACCCACCACATGCTCTGCGGGACAAAGATGTGGCAGTCTACTTCCGTAAAGACTACAGCCTTGGAAACGCTATGGGCAGTTCTACTCTGTCCTGTAGGGTCGCGATGGGTCACGGGACCTTCTCAGGGTGAGTTTTTCTCTGTCAAGGCCTCACCTTTTTTTCCCAGTCGTGTTGCCCTCTTCTGGGTGGTATCCCATCTTTGTGACTGTCCCCTGCGTGGCCGTTCTGTCCTTTCTGACAGAATACTTTCTCTTCTTTGTGCTTTCTGGGCTGCTTAACTCAAGACCAGTTTTGTTTGTTTTGTGTCAGGGCCTTGTTGCTTCTGTTAACAGACATCCTGAGATTAGAATAACTTCCTTTGTCAGATTTTACTCTGTATCTTGGGAGTCAACTCTCTTCTGTTCCTTCTGCTTCCCTGGGACCTGGACCTAATTCTCTTTGATGTTAGCTCTTTTCTTCTGGTGCTTGTGTTCTTCTCTCTTTTTTTTAAATTTTAAATGTCCTGAATGTCCCAGGGTGTTTGCTCATGTTTCAGGTCTGCTAGAGTTCCTGGGGCCTTGACTCTGAGCTCTGCATCTGGGACCATTTCTCGTCTGTTTGCTTTTTGAAATTTTCTCTTGAGTTGGTCTTAGGGAGCTCTCTGACCTCTTGGAGTAATGGCCTTGAAATTTATCTAAAGATATCATCTTAAGTTTTTCAGTATTTTAATTTTTTTGTCTTCTTTGACGTTTTGCTTTATGTTTATTTCCTGTCAGTCAGTCCACAAATGTATGAATACCTATTTCTCAGGCACTGTTGGTGGCACAGTGGTTAAGTGCTCAGCTGCTAACTGCAAGGTGAGTGGTTCAAACCCAGCAGTGGCTCTGTGGGAGAAAGATGTGACAGTTTGTTTCTGTAAAGATTATAGTCTTGGGAACCCTATGGGGCAGTTCTGCCCTATCCTACGGTTGCTATAAGTCGGAATCGACTTGATGGCAATGGGTTTTTGGTTATTCTAGGTACTTGGTGGTTCAGTGGTAGAATTCTCACCTTCCAGGTAGGAGACCTTGGTTCATTTCCAGGCCAGTGCACCTCATGCACAGCCATCACCTGTCTGTTAGTGGGGACTTGTGTTTTGCTGTGATGCTGAACAGGTTTCACCAGAGTTTACAGACTAAGACAGACTAGGAAGAAAGGCCTGGTGATCTACTTCTAAAAATCAGCCAGTGAAAATCCTGTGGATCACAGTGGTCTGATCTGAAAGTGATCATGGGAGTGACACAGAACCTGGGCAGCATTTTGTTCCACTGTGCATGGGATCGCCATGAATCGGGGGCTGATTTTACAGCAGCTAACAAAAGCAGCAACATTCTAGGCACTTGTGATAACAGTGTTCAGTATGACCAAGCCTCTGCTTATAAACCCCTGTGGGTGGGAACCAGGGAACATGGTGCGTCGTCCACAGTTAGTGCTTAGTATTGTGTTCCAGCCTTGTAAAATGACCTCTTCAACATTGTAGTCATGTAAAGACTACCGTTTAGGTTGTCACCTTTGCTGTCAGTGACAAAACCAAGTGCCTTCTCATACTTGCCATCTTCCCAAAGCCTTTATGACCTTTGGTCTTTGAGTACTTCTGTTTTCTATTTTGAAAGCTATGGTGGGTTTTTAAAAGCTGTGCTTCAGTACATGGTGAAGATTTTGTTACTCTGCTTGCAGCAGGTCCATTTTAGTTCATGTGATCACATTCTCTTACTGTAGTGCTGATATCCGTTTTGTGCACATGAACAACTTTTGAAATTATGTGGCAATATAAAAGTACTGATGTGATTGGCTATAAAAGAGAATCCATCAGCTTAAATGGGTGAAGTGGTACATTCTTTGCACATAGTGATACTCAACAAAGATTTTCGTTGACTGAAAATGTCACATTTGTTGTTTCAAAACCATGTAATAAGTAGGACATTATCACCACTATGTACTTTAAAAAATTTGGCCTGAGTTATTTTTGTCTGTTAATATCATACTTATTTTCATCACCTCAAAACATGTACATGACAGATTTTTTTGAGGGGGAGGCCTGTTTTGTTATATAACTGCATTTGAGCATTACCTAGGCAGATTTCCGCTCTGGATTGGCTTTGTCACTCTTTGCTGGACCATATTCTATGCTAGGTTTAGAATCAGTACTTAGGGAGAGGCTCATGGATTTAAATTGCTTCCTGTGGTGCGTGGAAGGAACAATGTCTAAGAACCTAGGGAGGAAAGCATCTAGTTCATGTTGAGGGATGACATTAACCAGAAAGGTGGCAAGTAGAGAGAGGGAGCCACTTATGTGTAGGTTTGTACTATTCTGAGAGATACTGTTGCATAGCTTAGAATGAGGAGGAAGAGAGTTGATTTTCCATTTCTTCAAAAGTAAAATCTTAATTTTGGAGGGAAGATTTGTCATTTTCTAATATAGGACATATGCCCATTTTCAGCATAAATGGAGAAACCCATTTTATTTTATAACCACCCTATAGGATTTGAAAACAGCTGGTTTTTGGTTTTCCATAATGTTTCTCTCCGTTTTTGTGCATCTTTTAGTGTTAATTACTTTTTTTTTTAATTTAAAAACCAGAAATGCACAGAAACCACAAAGTCCCCATTCACCTGTTGTCTTAGGCTTTGTTCTCTAGAGCTCTAGAGAAGCAAAACTAGTGAAGTATATATATATATATATATATATATATAGGGAGACAGAGAGAGAGAGGGAGAGAAAGATTTATCTCAGGAAATGGCGCACATGGGTGTGGAGGCTGGCAAGTCCCAAAGTCCACGGGTCAGGCATCCACTGGCTGCTTCTCCTAACTCATGGTTGCAGAGACTGATGAACCTAAGACCAGCAGGTCATATGGCAGGCTGCTGGTTCACAGGGCTGCGGAAGCCGGCGAATCCCAAAGTCAGCAGGTCAGACAACAAGCTGCTGGCTTAAGTCCCAAGAACCAGAGGTCAGATGACGACAAGCCAGAAACAGGATCCAGAGCAAGCAAGCAAGCTTTACCAGAACATCGTATGTATATTGGATGCAGGCCATACCCCCAGGGAAATTCCCCTTACAGCTGATTGACTGATCACATAAGGAGGTGATCATGTTGTATTACAGAGTGGAGGATAATTACGTAATACTTAGAGTCAGGACCTAGCCAAGTTAAATATAACATTAGTCATCACACCTGCTTTCTGATTTTATTTATATACTACAAACAACATTGTTTCCAAAGGCTTTACTAACAATGTGACTTATTCTTTGCGATATCTTAGTGAGAAAGTTTATTAAAGTTTTACTCCTTTTTAAAAGTTGGCAGTGCAATTTAGAATGATTACAAGGCTTATTAATGATAATGAAGTTCATATCTGAGCCATAATTAAAATTTTCATAGCTTTTGCGCTCTTTGTCCATTGAGCCACGGAGACTGATTAAAAAGTTATTCCATTTCTGACAGGTGTAGCTGTCTGCATATACCCCTGAAAAAATTATGGAAACTACAAAACCTCAGTATATCATTTGAAAGAATTGTATAGGTTTTAGGCATTGAGGGTTAGAACAGAATTTTTTGCTATGTTTATGGTTACTACTTCTTGCCAGACAGTTTATTTCTTACATTATTTGTTTCTAATGATTGTGAACTTTCATTTGAGACAAACTGTATTTCCATGCATTTTAATATTTACTCAGCATTCTTTCCCTTTTTGGCCAGCTTTTGTATAAATGAAACTTAACAACTAGAGTATTTTTCTTTTTCAATGGACTATGTACTTATCTAAATTTTTATGGTCTGATATTCTGGTGATTTTATTTAACAAACAGTTGAAGCTTCTCTCTCTTGTCCCTCATTAAATAAGGATTTGAATTAGCCTATAGGAAACACTGCTAATAAAGCTAACTATGTTGTTGTTGTTAGGTGCCATGGAGTTGGTTCTAACTCATGGAAACCCTGTGTACAACAGAATGAAACACTACCTGGTCCTATGCCATCCTCATAATCATTGTTACGCTTGAGCCCATTGTTGTAGCCACTGTGTCAGTCCATCTCATTGGGGGTCTTCCTCTTTCTCGCTGACCTTCTACTTTACCAAGCATGATGTCCTTCTACAGGGACTAGTCCCTCCTGGTAATATGTCCAAAGTATGTTCTAAGGAGCATTCTGGCTGTACTTCTTCCAGGACACATATGTTTGTTCTTCTGGCAGTCCATGGTATATTCAGTCTTCTTTGCCAACACCATAATTCCATTGCATCAGTTCTTCTTCGGTCTCCTTTATTCATTGTCCAGCTTTCGCATACATATAAAGCTAACTATGTTGTTGTTGTTAGGTGCCATTGAGTCAGTTCCCAGATCATAGCGACGCTATGTACAACAGAACGAAAAACTGCCTGGTCTCGCGTCATTCTCACAGTCGTCGTTATGCTTGAGCCCATTGTTGCGGCCACTGTGTCAGTCCATCTCGTTGAGGGTCTTCCTCTTTTTCTCTGACCCTCTATCAAGCTAACTCTAGATAGTAAGACTAAAAAGTAGGAAAATTCGAAATCAGAATAGAATATGAAGACCATGAACTGAAAAAAAACAGAGATAACACTTTCAGTAAAGTTCAAGCTACCAAGGTCAGTGTTGCAGACATTTGGGCTAACTGCTTTAATAGCTGCAAAATTTCAGTGAGTGAACACCATAGACATGTATTTCTTGCCCTAGGCAAAGTTTGTTGTCAGTGGTCCTTGGGTGGGCTTCCACATGGTTGTCCAGGTAGTGAGCCTTTTCCACCTTGTGGCTCAGCCCTCCTGTAAGTACACGGAACCTGCTCAGTTAAGCTGGTGGGCGGGGATGGAGTGAAGACATAGGAAAGTCCTATGGAAGGCTGATTATTGTAATGTCCTTAAATGAAATAAAAATGCAACCTAATAAAAACAGTTCTGTAGAGGGTCAAACTAAAGTGGTTTAATGTGCTTTCTGGTGGCAAGAGTGAACACATTGCCTATCCTTCAGACAGTCATCCAGGAATATAATTTATTTCAAATAGTTTGAAATGACCATTTCCGATGCGCTTGGAGTGCTCCTGTTTTATGGTGTCAATTAAAGGTGTCTCGGTATACCTTGGAGACCGAGGACAGAGTGATGGTTGATGAATTAAAAGTCAGCAGACTGCATGCCAAGCTTGTTCTAGAGCAAGGGTTAGTAAACTGCAGCTTGTGGGCCAGACCTGGCCGGTTGCCTAATTTTGCAAAGAAAAGTTTGTTGGAACCTCGACACCTCCATTTGTTTATGTGTTATCCTTTTGTGATACAAGGCAGAGTCCAGGAGAGGTAAGTAGTTGCGACATAGACCCTCTAGCTGACAAAGTATAAAATATCTTTACCGTCTGGCCCTTTAAGTGGGGCCCTGGTGGTGCAGTAGTTAAGCGTTTGGCTACTAACCAAAAGATTGGCAGTTTGAATCCACCAACTGCTCCTTAGAAACCCTGTGGGGCAGTTCTACTCTGTCCTGTAGGGTTGCTATGAGTTGGAATCGACTTGATGGCAGTGGGTTTTACCCTTTACAGCAAAATATCCCCCACCCCTGCTCTAGAGGACACATTTCCGCCCTCATGGAGCTTAACGTTATAGTTGGGGAGAAAAGATAATAAATAATGTGTCCCAGTAATGACTGTGGAGAAAACTAAAGCAAGAAGGAGAGAGAGACTCAAGGACTGCTGTTTTGCATAGAGCAGTCATTTGAAGGTGATGGTGGCATTTGAGCAGAGATGTGAGTGGAAGTGAAGGGGTGAGCCAGCCATGCATGTGTTTTGGGAAGGAGCCTTACGAGGGCAGGGACGGCAAGCGCAGAGTCCCCTGGTGTGCTCGAGTAACAGCAAGGAGGGCGGTGTGTGTAAGTGGAGGCAGATGGTCACAGAAGTAATAAGGGGCCAGATTATGTAGGGCCTTATGGGCTGTGGTGGCATTTTATGGATTTTATTCTGAGTGAGATGAAAAGCCATTGCAAGGGTTTGAGTAGGGGGATGATATTCTTTGGCTTAGACTTTAAATGGATGACTAGGACTGCGGGGTAGGGAATAGGCTGTGGGGGACAAGAGTAGAAGGAGGGAGTATCTATGCTGGGAATTGCTAGATGCCAAGGATATCAAGAGAATCAAATGGTCCTTGTCTGTTGAGGGGCTGATAGTCTAATAGCAGAGAAATACAAGTAAGGAGATCATTGCAGTCTACTGTGGCAAACACTCTGCTACAGATTGAGAAGCAGAAGATGCAGTGGGATTCCCCAGGAGGGTTGCCTGATTCAGACAGGGAAATGATGCCTGACCCGAGAAATGGAGGACGGCAATCAAGACTGATTTGAACAGGTGGCATTCGATACCTGAGCACCAAGATTCTTGACAAAATAGTTGCACACAAGAAGTTTTCTCAGTTTTTTACCACGTGAAGATAATCAGCCAAAGCATCAAACATTATGCCATAAAACAGAGGTGGCTAGTGGGTTTCAGGGCACGTGCCAATGCCCGTGTATCTGGAACACTATGTGAGAGTGATTCCAAGGCGGTGTCTTGGCCCAGTGGGAGGTGAAGGTAATATTTGTTCTCTTTGCCATAGAGTGGGACCAAGGCACTTTTGGTCTGGAGTAATGAGCACCATAGCGCTGTAGAAAAGTCTCAGTAATTTTGTCTCTGGGATGTATTGTAGAGTATCATTATGTTCCCCATAAACCTGATGGTATGAATTAATTGTAAAATGTACGTCTGAGTAATTAAACTGTTTTAATTGATCTACTGACTGGAGTTATTGGCTATGGGCCAGTTAAATTTTGGAGGATGTCTGCAAAAAATGATTTTATTTTTGAGATAGGTGATAGTAAGCCATTTTAGATAATAATTAGCTGAAAAAATTGCTGCCATTTTTTATCAGAGGTTATTCATCCTTGTGTTCTCTATAATAGGGCATCTAGATCATCCAAAAATAATTTTAATGATTATAAGTTTAAAAGGTGGTAGTGGGAGAAAGAAATAGAAAAATTCACAATCATGGGGAATTTTTTTTCCACACTATCTCTGCAACTGATAGGACAAAAATATAGTAAGGATATAGAACATTTGAAGAACACAGTTAATAAACTTGCCCCAGCATGTCCAGATACTATACCTTACAACAGCAGAGTACACATTCTTTACAAGTACATGTGGATGCTCGCTGAAGGTGTCAGTTCGCAAGGGCACAAAAAAAAGTCTCACAAAGGACAGAAATCAAACAGAACGGTGTTTTCTAAATTAGATTAAAATTAAACTAAAATCAATAGTAATAGCAAAAGATAACTAGAAAATATTTTCTAAATAACCCATGGTTTTAAGAAGATGTCACAATGGGATTAGAAATGTATAGAAAATAACTTGGTCAGAATTAATATTTGTGGGATGCAGCTAAAGTCATAGTTAGAGGAAAGTTTATAGTCTTAAATGTATATGTTAGGAAAGAAAAAGGCTGAAAACAAAAATTCAGTGATCTGACAGTCCATCTCAAAAAGTTAAAAAGAGAGCAGCAAAGTAAATCCAGAGGAAGTAGATGGAAATTTAAAAAGGAGAAATTAATAAAATAGAAAACAGGTGTATAATACAGATCAATAATGCTAGTTTCTTTGGAAAGACTGAAAAAAGTCAGTCTGGTGAGATTAATCAATTTATCGAAAAGAAGATAAAAATAATATCAGGAATGAAAAAGAGGACATCGAAAGATCCTGCACACATTAAAAGTTTTAAACAAAATATTATGAACCTTTATGCTAATAAATCTTTTACCTTTAGGTCATATGAACACATTTCTCCCTTCAGTATGGTTTTGTCCTTCATTTAAATCATACCTGAGTTCATTTGTTTCAGTTTTCTTTTAATTCTGTTTTTTTTTCCCTCTGTCTCCATCCTTGTTGATTTTTCTTTTCAGTATAATTATTATGCTTCCAAAAGTCAAAACTATACAAAAAGGTATAACGACAGAATTGTCGCTCCCTCCCATATCCCTTCTGCCCTGTTCCCCACTCCCCATGCAGACAACCAACTTCACTGTTTTCTAGTTTGACCTTCCTTTGTTGCTTTTTGTAAAGATATCTTTTATAAAGATAAAATGCATGTTTTCTTATTTCCTTTTCTTTCATACACAGAAGGTAGTATACTATATATGTTGTGTTGTACATTCTTTTTTTTTTTTTTTCACTTAAAAACATATCCTGGGGTTACTGACAAAGATGGAATCAACATGGCCTAATTTGGACTTTTAGCCTCCAGAACTGTGAGAAAATAAATTTCTGTTCTTTAAAGTCCCACTTCCCCCCACTTGTGGTATTTCTGTTACAGCAGCTCTAAATAATGAAGTCACATGCTTAAATTACAGTGTCTGCTGTACTAGAAAATGCAGAGCCCATTGACCTCAATTAAGGACCCTCACAAATGTTTTTAAGAATCATAAGATCACTCAAGTCCCTGGGATGTGGGGAAATTCTTACTGCAGGTAAGGGCTTTTGAGACTATATCCCCTTTTTAACTTAGCTGATTGGCCCAAATAGAGTTGTTTTCTGTTCTGTAAGAAACTGGAGGACTCAGTGATACAAACAACAGGAATGGCAACAGAAAGCAACAAACAGATGGCTCTTCATCTCTTACAGTGTGATTGTGTTCACTCAACAAGTTCAGGGAAGTGGTAGGTATTATTTGTTCAAAATATTCACTGCCCTTCCCTCTGGGATGATTCTTCCTTCCCGACCTGCTAACAACAGCCTTGGCCAACAAAATATGAATGGAAAAGATACAAGATCCCTTCCTAGTTAAAACATATGAACCCTCTGCAGGAAAAATAGTCTACACGAACCACAGCCTCATCTACCTGGAAACTAGAAGAACTAGACGGTGCCCGGCTACTACGATGGACTGTTGTATTCAGGGCCACAATAGATGGACCCTCATAGAATGGGAAAAAATGTGGAACAGAAACTCAAATTCCTAGAAAAACAGACAAACAAAACGAAAAACTAGTCCTACTGGACTGGTTGAGACTGGAGGACTCCCTGAAGCTATTGCCCTGAGATACGCTTCAAACTTTGAACCAGAATGAACCCCTGAGGTCACCTTTTAGCTAAATAACAGATCACAAAACAAAGAATATCACCCATGAGGACTATGCCCCTTTAAAATATTATCTATATGAGACCAAACGGTCAACAATTACTTTAAAACAAAGATGAGAATGTAAGTGGGCAAGGACTCTAGGTTAATGGAACAACCAGAACAGAAATAATGAGAATGCTCATGCATTGTGAAGAATGTAACCAATGTCACCGAAGAACTTGTGTAGAAATTGTTGAATGAGAACCTAAGCTGCTGTATAAACCTTCACTGAAAACACAATAAACTAGTATATTAAAATTATCTGTCTATCTATCTACCTATCTATCTGTCTGTACTGGAAATTACTCCATATCCATTTCTAGAGCTCTTCCTCATTCTTTTGTTTGTTTGCTTGTTTGTTTTTACAGCTGCATAGTACATAGTGTGTGTGTATAACAGTTTGGTCAACCAGTCTTCTATGTTTGGACTTTCAGGTAGTTTTCAATATTTTGTAGTTACAAATAGTCCTACTGTGCATAACTTTGTGTATTTTTGTATTGTTAGGGGTTGAGCTTTACGGTAAAGTCCTGAAAGTAGTGAGTCTGGGTCGAAGGGTGAATGCATATGGTAATTTGTTATATTTGCCATATTTCCTTCCATAGAGGTTATATCATTTTGCAGCGGTGTGTAAAAGTGCTTATTTCTTTACAGCCTTGCCAGTTATATTGTCAAGCTTTTGAATTTTTGCCACTTTAAAGGTGAAAAACGGTGCCTTGCTGTAGTTTAATTTCATTTCCCTAATTATGGCTAAAGTTGAACTTCTTTTCATGTTTATGGAACATTTTAATCTTTTTGAGAGTTGTCCATGTCTGTTGCCCATTTTTCTATAGAATTTTTGCTCTTCCTCCAGTTTAAAAATAAAAACTATATTTTTTTGGTGATATGCATATTTTCTCCCATTTTTAAAAACTTTTCTAATGGTGCTTTTGCCATGCAAAAGATTTAATTTTCATGTAGTCAAATTTTGCAGGCTTTTCTTTTATTGGATCTGAATTTTGAGTCAAGTTCAGGAAACCCTTTTCTACACGCATATTATAGAGGACTTCACCAGTGTTTTCTGTTACTTAAGTATTTTTTATATTTTTTTACGTTTAGATTTCTTATACATTCGGCATTTATTCTGGTATGTGGTGTGAGAAATATATCTAATTTTATACTTTTTCCAAATGGTTGTTCAGTTGTCCCAACATCATTCATGAAGTCCATCTTTGCCTCAGTCATTGGTGATACCATCATTATTGAATATTAGATTTCTGTATGTAGTTGGGCCTGTTTTTGGGCTTTCTATTCCATTCCTTTGGTCTGTCAATTCATGTGCTGCTGCCACAATTCTAATCATGAGGCTTTGTCTTAGTATTTGGTAGGAGTAACAACCAAAACCAGACCCACTGCTGTGGAGTCAATTTCAATTCACAGCGACCCTGTAGGACAGAGTAGAACTCCCCCATAGGGTTTCAGTGGCTGTAATCTTTACGGAAGCTGACTGCCACATCTTTCTCCCAAGGAGCCCCTGGTGAGTTCATACTGCCAACCTTTCGGGTAGCAGCTTAGTGCTTAATCACTGTGCCACCAGGGCTTCCAGTACATATACAAATTTCTTCATATAAGTTTTGAACATTTCTTGTTAAGTTTATTTGTATTTTATCTTTTCTGTTGCTGTTATAAATGGGGTGTTCTCTTCCATTATACAGTCTGACTAGTTATTATCTTGTACATGAAGGCTATTGATTTTTACACGTTAACTTTCTGATCTGCCTTGCTGTTATGAATTAAATTGTGGTCCCCCAAAAATGTGTGTCAACTTGGCTAGGCCTTGATTCCCAGTGTTGTGTGATTGTCCACCATTCTGTGATCTGATGTGATTTTCCTGTGTTATAAATCCTATCTTTCTGGTGTTAATGAGGCAGGATCAGAGGCAGTTATGTTAATGAGACAGGACTCAATCTACAAGATTAGATTGTATTTTGAGTAAGTCTCTTTTGAGATATAAAAGAGAGCCTGGAGCAGAGAAACAGGGGAACCTCATGCCACCAAGCAAGAAGAGCCAGGAGCGCGCCTGTCCTTTGGACCTGGGGTCTCTGCGCTGAGAAGCTCCTCAACTGGGGAAGATTGATGACGAACACCTTCCCCCAGAGCCAACAGAGAGAGAAAGCCTTCCCCTGGAGCTGTCACCCTGAATTCAGACTTTTAGCCTCCTAGACTGTGAGAAAATACATTTCTCTTTGTCAGAGCCATCCACTTGTGATATTTCTCTTATAGCAGCACTAGATAACTAAGACACTTGCTGAATTCTTTCATTGTCTGAATTAGTTTTATCATTGATTTTCAGATTTTCCAGGTTTACTGTCATGTCTTCAGCCAGTAGATAATTTCTTTTTTTCCTTTGCTTTCTCTATTTCATTGTGGTTTTTCTCCCTTGTGTTCTCTTGCCTGATTGCATTGATGAATGCTTCCAGAACAGTATTAAATAGTAGTAAAGGTAGTGGGCATCCTTCCTGACCTTAATGAGCATGCTTTCAGTATTTGCCCAGTTAAGATGTTGGTGCTTTTGCACGTGTGGACGGGTACATGTGTGTTCTCCCTCTCCTCGCCTTCTTTTTCTCTTTCTTTCTATATACTTGGGTGTGCGCATGTGAGATATATATATATATATATGTATATATATATATATATGAAGTACTCATACATTCTTAATGTGGTATTGGAATATGTTATTTTACTTCAAATTTATCCATCAGTATTTGTAAGTAATACTGGTTTTTAATTTTCCTTTTTTTGTGCCATCTTAACCAGATCAGCTCAATGGAAGTGGGTTTTTTTTTTAGGTTTTGGTTATATAGGTAGTCCCTGATTGATGACTTATGACTCTGTCATAAGTTGGTTCTGACATAGGTTGAATGCCTCATTTTTTTTTAGTTTTCATTACTGTTGCTTTTTATTATCAGTGTTTTTATAAATCATAACATTGAACATCTGTAAGTGAACATCTGAGAATGATAACATCAGCAAATTATGTGCTGCAACATTGTATGTAGTAGATATTACTAACAAGATACACAACAACAAAAAGACGATCGTTAAGTGTGGCTCGTTGTAACTCGAATACGTCATAAGTCGGGGACTACCTGTGCTTGATTCATAAAAAGAATTTGGAAGTTTTCTTTCATTTTTCGTGTTTTAAAACAATTTATGTAGTATTGGGATTATGGTTTCTAAAGGCTCAATAGAATTCCCTCTGATATCATCTGAGTCTAGTTTTTTTTCCCCCTCTTTTCTTTTTTTGGTGGGGTATTTCCTTGATAACATTCTCTAGTTCTTCTGTGGAAATTAATTAAGCTTTCTGTCTTTACTGGTATCCATTTAGGTAAACTGTATTTTCCTAACAAATTACCCATCTCATCTAGGATTTTAAATTTATTTATATAGTAGTGGGCACAGTAGTCTCTTCTGATTTATATATTTTGTATTTTATTTGTACATTTATTTACTCCTTTTATTTATTGATAAAATTAGCTTGTCATTTTTCTATTTCTTTTTTTTTAAAGAACCAAGATTTTTATTAATTTGAACTATTCTCTACCACATTAATTTCTGTGTTTGTCTTTATTTTTACCATGTTTATGCTTTTTTTGGTTTACCTTGTTCTCTTTTCTAGCTTTTTGTATTAGGAATGTAATTCATTTATTTCCTTTTTTTTTTTAAATTGATATATTAGATATTTATATCAGTGAATTTTCTTCAGACCATTATTTTAAATGTATTTCATAGACTCTGATATGTAATATTTTCATTACCAATATTTTTCATTCTGTGGTTTGTTTGTATATCCTCTTCATCCAAGAGTTATTTAAATTCTTAGGTAGAAATACTTTTTTGTTTTTAATTTCTAGATTTTTTTTCCCCTGGTTTAATATATTATTTTATGAATTTCATTTATATTGATACAGAAAAGTCTACAAATCAGAAGTGTATACCTTGGTGAATTTTTTTTTTTTTTAAATTGTGGTGAAAGTATACATACCAAAACATTCACCAAAACAACTCCCACATTTACCATTTAATGACATTGATTACTTTTTTCATGTTGTGTCACTGTTATCACTAACCTTTTCCAAAATTAGCTTGGTGAATTTTTACAACGTCAACTCACCGTGAAACTAACACCCAGGGCATTGCAGCGTGTTACCAGGACTGCAGAAAGCCTTCACGCCCTCTTGAGTCAAGACCACCCCGCTCTCAAGGCCAGCCACTATGCTAACTTCTAACACTGATGCGTTGTGCACTTTGTATAAATGCAGTCATCAGTATGTATTGTTTCGCGTTTAGATCTTCAACACTTTTCGTTGTTTCAAGAACTTATAGATCATTCATTCTTTTTGCTGTGTAATATTCCACTGTGTGACTGTACCACATACAACTTTAATTATCCGTTTCCCGTTAATGGATATTTGTGTTGATTCCTGTGTTTTGTATTGCTAATTTTTTTTGCATTGTGATCAGAGGGTATTATTTGTTGTATTTTTATTTTATGAACATATGAATGATATCTTTGTCTCTTAGTATATGATAAAATATCTGAATGTTCAGTATGTTCTTGAGAGAAAGTTATATTCTTCATTATCAGGGTGCAGTATTCAATATCAGGTGCCCTGGTGGTGCAGTGGTTAAGTGCTCAGCTACTAACTGAAAGGTTGGTGATTTGAATCTACTAGCTGCTCCGTGGGAGAAAGTTGTGGCAGTCTGCTTCCATAAAGAGTACAGCCTTGGAAACCCTATGGAGCAGTTTTACTCTGTCTTATAGGGTCACTGTCAGTTAGAATTGACTTGATGGCAGTGGTTTTTTTTGGGTTTTAGTGTTCAACCAACATGTATCCAAAAAATTACCTTATTGGTTATATTGTCTAGATCATTTGTATATTTACTTGTTTTTGTTCCCTTGACCTGTAGTAACTGTGTTGTATGTTATCCTTTATTTGTAGTGTGTTTCTATATTTGGATCTGCTATAGCTTCTGTTATTTAGCTCATAGATATTACAAATTTATATCGTCATTGTGAAATGTAGCTCTTAGCATTTAAAATGATCTATTTGAATACTTTTGTCTTGAATTTTATTTTGTTTGGTATGATTGCAACCTGAGTTTTTCCACGTGTTTAGTAGATTTTTGTCCATCCCCTTATTTTTAGCCTTTTTGAATCATTGTTATCTTATGTCTTTCATATATAGCATAGAGTTAGGCTTTGCTCTTAGCCAGTCTGAAAATATTTTTCTTTTAATAGCAAGTTAAGTTCATTCACATTAGTTGTTATAACTGATATGTTTGTTCTCAATTCTGTCATTATAATTACTGTCTGCTTTATATTTACTGTGTATATTCATTATTAGAAGTTTCCTTGATTTTTAAAAAAGACTCTTCTTTTGATATCCAAACCAAACCAAACCCGTTGCCATCGAGTTGATTCTGACTCATAGTGACCCTATACAACACACTAGAACTGCCCCGTAGGGTTTCCAAGGAGTGGCTAGTGGATTCAAACTGCTGACCTTTTGGTTAGCAGCTGAGCTCTTAACCACCTTGCCACCATGGCTCCATTTGATATACAGGAAGGGCTATATTTTTGTTCTAATGGTTACTTTTGAATTGGTAACCATTTATAGTGCCTTTTGTATTATTTAGAGGATCCCTGGTGGCACAGTGGTTAAACTGCTCGGCTGCTGATAGTAAAGTCGGCAGTTCTAACCCATAAGCTGCTCCTTAATGTGGCAGTCTGCTTCTGTAAAGATTGACAGCCTTGGAAACCCTATGGGACAGTACTACTCTGTCCTGTTGGGTCTGTATGACTCAGAATTGACTTCACAGCAATGGGTTTGGTTTTTGGCTTTTTATTATTTATTGATGCATTTCAGTTATGGTATTGGCAAAGAATGTTGAATATACTGTGGACTGCCAGAAGAAATACAGCCAGAATCCTCCTTAAAAGGGAGGATGTGAAGACTTTGTCTTGCTTACTTTGGACATGTTATCAGGAGGGACCAATCCCTGGAGAAGGACAGCGTGCATTGTAGAGGGTGAGTGAAAAAGAGGGAGCCCTGGTGGCACAGTGGTTAAAGTGCTTGGCTGCTAACCAAAAGGTTGGCAATTCGAAACCACCAGTGGCTCCATGGGAGAAAGATGTGGCAGTCTGCTTCCATAAAGGTTTACAGCCTTGGAAACCCTATGGAGCAGTTCTACTCTATCCTGTAGGGTCGTTATGAGTTGGAATCGACTCGATGGCAGTGGACTTGGGGAATGAAAAAGAGGAAGACCCTCAAAGAGATGGATTGACCCAGTGGCTGCAAAAATAGGCTCAAACCCTGGGAGCACTTGGTAGATTCTTCTATGCCTTGTGTTTTTTTGCGAATTGTATTACCCTCAATAAAACGCTTTGCTTTTTACTTAAAAAAAAAAAAAAAAGGAGGTGGGGGGCGTCAAACATAGCAACAGTTGTGAGGGTGGTGCAGGACCCAACAATGTTGTACCTGGGATTGCTATGAGTTGGAGCTGACTCAACGGCACCTAACAAAAAGAACAACATAGTGCCCTTATTCCCCTTTCCATTTTGTTTCTCATTTACATTCTTTATTTAATTTAACCCCTAGAAAACCCAGCACAACAGATATCATCCCCATTTTATAGATGAGATGTAATTACAGGTTTCATCAGAAGCAGAATCTGAGACTTTGGTATATAAAAGTAGGCTGAGACAGCTCACCAAAAAACACAACAGTGACTATGTTTTGCCCTGTTAATTGTTTGCGTTGATTATCTTTTTTTTTTTATTGTACTGTAGATGGTTTACATAATAAACTAGCTTCTCATTAAACAATTAGTACACATATTGTTTTGTGACATTGGTTACCTATTCCATGACATGCCAACATTCTCCCCTTCTTGACCTTGGGTTCCCTATTATTAACTTTCCTGTCCCCGCCTGCCTTCTAGTTCTTGCCCCTGGGCTGATGTGCCCATTTAGTCTCGTTTTGTTTTATGGGCCTGTCTAATCTTTGGCTGAAGGGTGAACCTTAGGAGTAACTTCATTACTGAGCTTAAAGGGTATCCAGGGACATACTCTCAGGGTTTCTCTTTTCCATTTTTTAACTACTCTCTTGTTTGTCAGTTTTAAATGGCTTCTTTTGATTCTCACCTATTACAGTAGTCAGTGGTCTTACTCTTTTCTCTTCCCTCTCTCTGTTCTCCTGTCATTATTTTAGTTGCATTTTTTATTTTTTCAGAACACTTAATGTGTTTATATAGTCTGTCCATGACCCTAACGTTGATTTACTCTTAGCTGTACAATTAAGTACATAAAATACTCACCTCTCCATCATTCTTTTTGCTTAAGTATCTTTAGTCATCCCTTTGTTAGAATAAGTTTATGCTCTCATGCATCCACAACTTTTTCTCCTACGCATTTGAAATGGCTTCAGTTGTGTACCATCCCTGGGAGAAATGAGAAAATTGTCACTCAAATCATTTTCTGTGTCTGTCGTTCAGGTGGTGAATCTGGGTTGAGAAAAGTAATTGGAATCCTCAAGAAAAGTATATGTGTAAGAATTTTTGGAATTCTTATGTGGTCTTATCTTTTTTTATGGTCTGATAGTGGTTACTTTTGAAGGACAGCTTGGATGGATATAAAATCCTTGGTTTCACTTTTTTTCCCTTTTTCTTTCTGGAAAATGATTTCTACTCTGGTCTTGCTTTGTTTATTGTTTTTGAGGAATCTGATGCCAATCTAATTCTCTTGTCCTTATAAGTTATCTTTTAGCTTGGAGGCTCTGAGGATATTTTCTGTATCTTTAATGGTTTTATTAGGCTGTATCTTGGGGTTGTTTGTTCTTGGTTAGCTTTCTCTAGTTGACTCTTTGAATGTGTAGATTCAGATCATCTTTTATTTCCAGAAAGTTTTCTTGGATTATAGTTTTAAATATTCTGTCTTAGTGTTTTAAGTATTTTCTGCTAGAGTTTTTAAAATATGTATCTTGGAGTTATGTTTATCTCCAATTATATGTTTGTTTGACTTTCCTTGCTTTTTTTTTTTTTTTGGTTTGTTTCAGCCACTTCCTCTTGGACCCTTCATACTTCTCCTTTCTTTACTTCACCTTCTTTAGGTTGTTTCCCTGCTTTTCCTCAATAACTTTTATTCAGTTTTCATCTGAATCTATTATTTGTGGACCTTCTTACTTAATCTTAATTTCTCTTGATGTTTTTCCTTCTGGTTCTTTCCTGAGTTCATTCCATTCTTGTTTCATTTTTTCCTGTTTTTTCTTTTGTTAGTTTTCCCCTCCATTTCTGCACTTAGCATCTGTATTTCTGATTCAAGATATATATATATATATATATATATATATATGTATATGTATATTCCCACGTGCTTGTTTGAGGATATGTAATTCAGTTTTGAGTGTTGTATTACAGCTTTCGTCTGTTTCATGGTGGTTTTCTAGGCAATAAGTTTCATTAACAGAAATGCTTTGATTCCAATTTTATGTTTTCTTTAGTGGTTTTGTGTGGATGTGAGCTTTTTTTATTCCTATTCACTTTGTAAGGAGCCCTGGTGGAGCAATGGTTAAACCGCTTGGTTGCTAGCCAAAAAGTTGGCAGTCCAAACTCACCAGCTGCTCCACTGGAGAAAGACCTGGCAGTCTGCGTCTGTAAAAATTTACAGCGCTTGGATGGACGGCTGTAGAGACCATGGTCTCGGGGAACATCTAGCTCAATTGGCATAACACCATTTATAAAGACAATGTTCTACGTTCTACCTTGGTGAGTAGCGTCTGGGGTCTTAAAAGCCTGTGAGCAGCCATCTGAGATACTCCACTGGTCTCACCCCTTTGGGAGAAAGGAAGAATGAAGAGAAACAGGGTACAAGGAAAAGATTAGTCTGAAGGAGTAATGGACCACAGCTCCCACGGCCTCCACCAGACTGAGTCCAGTACAGCTAGATGGTGGCCAGCTACCAGCACTGACTACTCTGACTGGAATCACAACAGAGGGTCCTGGACAGAGCTGGAGAAGGATGTAGAACACAGTTCTAACTCACAAAAAAAGACTAGATTTACTGGCCTGACAGAGACTGGAGAAACCCTGACAGTACGGCCCCCGGACACCCTTTTAGCTCAGAGGTGAAGTCACTCCTGAGGTTCACTGTTCAGCTGGCAATTGGACAGCCCCATAAAACAAAACGGGACTACGGAGGCACAGCAGTCCAGGGACAAGGACTGTAAGGCAGGAGGGGATAAGAAAGCTGGTGATAGGGAACCCAAGGTTTAGAACGGACAGTGTTGACATGTCATGGGGTAGTTAACCATTGTCATAAGGCAATATGTGTACTAACTGTTTAATGAGAAACTGTTTGTTATGTAAACCTTCATTTAAGGTACATATAAAAAAAGAATGATCTATGTGATATCAAATTGACAACAGCAACTCAAAAGGTTTGATAGGAAACCTAGGGGGCAGTAAGTTGAAGACAATGGTGATGGAATAATTTGGAAAAGGAGAGCGAGAATAGCAGCACAACTGGAAGAATGTAATTGATGTCACTGAATTGTACATGTAGAAATTTCTGAAATGGTATATCTTTGGCTACATATATTTTCACCAAAAAAAAGGTCCTCCAAGGTCAAGAAAGGAGAGTGTTGACATGTCGTGGGGTTGTTAACCAATGTCATATAACAGTATGTGTACTGACTGTTTAATGAGAAACTATTTGTTCTGTAAGCCTTCACCTAAAATACAATTAAAAGACCTAAAATAATAAATAAATAAAGGAGAGATTTACAGCCTTGGAAAACCTATGGGCAGTTCTGCTCTGTCCTGTAGGGTCACTATGAGTTGGAATCAACTTGACGGCAGTGGGTTTGGGTTTTTTTTGGTATTCATTTTTGTGAGCAGATTTTCTAGTTGGAGAGAACTCTTTCCTGTCTTGTCCTCTTCTCTGCAGTTCTTTAATGAATTTTCTTTAATGAATTTTTTTTAGCTTCAATTGTGTGGATGGCTTTGCTGCTGGATCCTTAATTTTTCTCTCTCTCTCTTTTTTTTTTTTCTTTTTCCTTCTGCCATGTTTCCAAGGAATGTCACACATTCTCTAAATATCTGATTCTTTAGAAGCAATGCTTCTCCAAGGCAGCAACTTCTGGTCTATTTATTTTCAGCCTCCTTCCCTGTATCTAGTTCTGTGAGCTACCAAGTCTTGATTTGTTTTTAGTATTTAACACTTAGTGTTGGTCGTTTTCTTTTTTTGAGGTTGGGGTGGTGGTGGTTATTTAAGTCCTATACATGCCTTTTCTGTTTTTCACAGAGCCTCTGATCTCCTATCCTTGTTTGTTGCACCGTAGACTTGCGGTAGTGGGTGGTGGAAACTCTGTTGGAATTTGATTTATTTCTGTACTTGCAGATAATTTGAGGGCCTTTGTGTTCTGCCTCCTGTTAATGCTTGTAGGCATGGGTCATATGTAAACTTATTCACTTTTCTTATAGATACTCTTCTTACAGATATGGATATTTTGCGGGGAGGATGTGTGGGGAGATTTAGAATTATGTGATTGCCAAAACTCTCAAAGCCTGGAATTCTTGCCAGACCAGTATAAACAATATCAAATATGAAGAGTTATTTTAAAGCCATAGTAATCAAGAGTGTGTGATATTGGCATAAGTGTAGGCAAATAGGTTAATGAAACTGCATGGAGAGCCTTGGAACAGACCTACACCTATGTAGACATTTGATTATAATAAGTGAAAAATAGGCTGGAAAGGATGGTCTTTTCAGTAAATGGTATATGGTTATTTGGATGGATGTCCGTAAATGACTTTTGACCTACCTTATACCATACACAAAAATAAGTTCCAAGTAGGTTGTAAAGCTGAAGAGAAGAAAATACTTATGTACAATAGTTTCATGGCCTTAGGGTAAAATTTCTTAAACAGAACACAGTAAACCCTGACCATAATGAGAAATAGGGTGTTATGGATTGAATTATGTCTCCCAAATACGTGTGTCAACTTGGCTAGGCCATGATTCCCAGCACTGTGTAATTGTCCACCATTTTGTCATCTGATGTGATTTTCCTGTGTGTTGTAAATCCTACCTCTATTATGTTAAAAGAGGCAGAATTAGAGGCATTTATGTTAATGAGGCAGGACTCAGTCTACAAGATTAGGTTTTGTCTTAAGTCAGTCTCTTTTGAGATATAAAAGAGAGAAGCTAGCAGAGAGACAGGGGGACCTCCTACCACCAAAAATGCAGAACCAGGGAAGGAGTGTGTGCTTTGGACCTGAGGTCCGTGCACTAAGAAGCTCCTAGACCAGGGGAAGATTGATGACGTACACCTTCCTCCAGAGCTGACAGAGAGAAAGCCTTCCCTTGGAGCTGGCACCCTGAATTCGGACTTCTAGCCTACTAGACTGTGAGAGAATAAATTTGTTTGTTAAAGCCATCCACTTGTGGTATTTCTGTTATAGCAGCACTAGATAACCGAGATGTGGTAAATTGAATTCAGTTAATATTAAGAACTTCTATTTGTTGAAATATACCATTTAGACTAAAACAGTAATCCACAGGCTGGGAGAGAATATTTGAATCACATGTAACTGACAGGCCTCCTATCCAGAAAATTTAAATAACTTACCTCAAATCAAAAAGAAAGATTACCCAGTAGAAAAATGAGTAAGAGAATTGAACAGGTACTTCACAAGTGGATATACAAATGGCCAGTGAACACAGGAAAAGAAGCTTGAGCTTATTTATTATCAGGTAAATTCAAGTTCAGATAATAAAGAAGTACCATGTAGAGTCATCAGATTGGCTAAAGTTAAAAAGACTGACAATTCCAGGTGTTGAGAAGAACGTGGAACAATGGAACTCATATACCTGGCTGGTGTCAATTGGTACAACTGTACTGAAGAAGAGTTGGGTATTATCTAGTGAAGATGTTGTTAAGTGCCGTTGAGTCTATTTTCAACTCATAGCGACTCCATGTGACTGAGTAGAACTGCTGCGTAGGGTTTTCTTGGCTGTAATCTTTACGGGAAGCAGACCGGCAGGTCTTCTTTGGTGGAGCTGCTCGGTAGGTTAGAACTGCCAACCTTTCGGTTAGCAGCCACATACCTTATGAACCAGGATTTCATATCTAGGTATGCATTCAACATAAATGCATGTGTGATTGTACCAAAATATGTGTATGGTGATGGTCATAGCAGCATTATTTGTAATAGTTCCAGTCTGGAAATAGCTCAGATGTTCCTCAGTAGTAAAATGATTAAATAAATTGTAGTATATTCATTTACTATTTAGTAATAGAAATGAACAAACTTTTGCTACATACAACAACAGGAATGAATTTTACAGACTTAATGTTGACCAGCCGCTCCATGGGAGAAAGATGTAACAGTTTGCTTCTGTCGAGATTATAGCCTTGGAAACTCTATGGGGCAGTTCTGCTCTGTCCTGTAGGGTCACTATGAGTTGGAATCAATACAGCGGCATTGGCTTTAATTTTGAGTAAAACATGCTAGATGACAACAGAATCCCTACTATAAGATTTCAATGAAATAAAATCAGAAAGGAGTCAGGATAGTATCTTTGGGAAGAGGAGGGGTAATAATTGAGGAGGCATGAAGGGCAGTTCTTAGGGATGCTGACAATGCTCTGTTTCATATCTGGATGGTGGTTACCTGAGTGTGTTCACTGTGATACTCTTCAAGCTGTACACTTTTGGTCTGTATATGTGCAATGTTGTTGAGTGCTGTTGAATCAGTTCTGACACATAGAGACTGTATAGGACAGAGTAGAAATGCCCTATAGAAATTTCCAAGGCTGTAAATCTTTATGGAAACAGACTTGCCACATCTTTCTCCCGCGGAATGGCTTGTAGGTTCGAACCAGCGATCTTTTGGTTAGCAGCTGAGTGCTTAACCACTGCACCATCAAGCCTCCTTATATGTGTAATAATTTCAAGCACAAAAGTTTTAAAAATGTATGTAGAAAAAAAAAAGAAAGGAGACCTTTGAATCTATTACAAATGTCTTATATGTAATTTTTTAAAGTCTGTATTTTTACCATGGCAACCTGGAATTTCTTTAAATAGCCAGATTTTAAAAATACATTATATTTATACTAATGTTTAAGTATAGCTCTCCTTTTTAGCTAGTGTCTGGTTTTTTTACTTGACTCATTTCAAAGTGTTAATTTTTTCAGTGAAAATCAACTTTGTTTTTAAGCCAGTTTTTCCCCTCTCGCTCCTCTTCTAATTCTAAACTTTCTTGCCCAACCTTCAGTGGAAGTCCTACCTCTCTGTAAATATAGGCTTTGCAACTTCAGACCTCAGTCTGCCTTTTTTCTTATACTTTATACCAGCAGTTCTCAGTGTGTGCTCTGGGACCCCTGAGGGTCTCTAGGACATTTTCAGGGGGTCTGCAAGGCCAAACTTATTTTCATAATTATACTAAGACATTATCTGCCCTTTTTACTCATGTAGGTTTTCCAAAGATGCCCTTGAACAGGATCAGAAAGTTCCCTTCTATTCTTAGTTTGTTGGCAGTTTTAAATCACAAATGGGTGTTGAATTTTTTGAAATGCTTTTTCTGCATATATTGAGATGTTCATGTGGTTTTGTCCTTTATTCTGTTGATATTATATATTAATTGATTTTTCGAGGTAAAAAAATCTTACATTCCTGGGAAAAATCCCGCTTGTTCTTGATGTGCAATCCTCTTTATGTGTTGCTACATTTAGTTCGTTAATATTTTGTTGACAGTTTTTGTATCTGTATTCATGAATGATGTTGGTCTGTAGTTTTCTTGTGATGCTTTTGTCTGGCTTGGTATCACGGTAATTCTGGCCTCAAAGAATGAGTTGGGTAGTGTTTATCTTCTAGAAGAGTTTGTGAAGGATTGGTATTATGTCTTCTTTAAATATTCAATAGAGTTCACCTGTGAAACTGTTTGGGGCTAAGCTTTTCTTTGTGGGAAGATTTTTAAGTCGTAAATTCAGTCTAGCTTGTAATAGGTTTTTCTAGCTTTGCTCTTAGTTAATTTTGTTAATTTGTGTCTTTATGGGAATTTTTTCTTTTCATCTAAGTTGTCTAATTTGTTGGCATGAATTTGTTCACAGTATTCCCTTATAATTGTTTTACTTTATTTCAGAGTTGGTAGTGATTGATGTCTCTCTTTCTTGACTTTGCTAATTTGTGTTTTTTCTTTGTCTAGCTAAATGGTTTGCCAATTTTGTTGCTCTCCTAACATCTGGGTAGAATTAAACCTCAAAATTGTGTGTGTGTGTTTTTTCTAAAGATGATTGTCTGATGTCTGTGACTGTCTTTTAGACCATAGAATTTTAGAATGATGATTGTCTTCCTAGGATAAAAGCGAAAATGATGTTTAATCCCTGGAAAAACAAGAAGAGGGAAACTAGATTAAAACACAAAAGTGAATAAAATAAAGCTAGAGAAGGGGAAGGGTAGTGATGACAAATTATAAGTAAATTAGTTAATTATAACAATTATTTCTTTGTTTACCTTTAGTTGAGAAGTTTTATTTTAGTTGCTAGTCAAATAAAATTCAAATATTTTAGTGTTCCATGGATTGAATAGATGGGTAGTCTGATTCTAGAGTAATGTTCAATTAAAATGCCAACAGCATTATATAAGGTAGAAAACAATAGTTCTTTACTGAGGAGATATATTTTGGATTGTTTTGCAGATATAACACAATGTCACATACATTGTTACATTACCTGGTTTACCATTATTTTTTTGTCTCAGTGAATTCTTGCAAAAGAAAACATATAAAAACACGATCCCCACCCCCCTCACTCTGCCCAGTCTTAGAGTATTCTATAGGCATGATATACATACCCTTGCAATTGCTCTTTTCCACCAGGCGATGGTTAGGGTGAACACTGATTATACACGGTCATCGGAACTGGCAACTGAAACGAATTAATGAGCCCCTGAGTAAATGAAACTGAATCATTCTGAAAAGTAGATGATTTCTAGGATGACTGTATTTCTGAAACCTTAGATGTTGAAAATTGGCAATGCCTGCTTTTCCAGTGATTAGGCAGTTCTTACTGTGTATTTTGGGCTTTTCAATATCTAAGATTTCATTAAAACAATAACCTCTTAAACTTTCTCTTTCAGAACAGTCTTAGAATAGACTCTTATTAATAAGAATGTGTCCAAAAATAGGCTTTTGTGCTTTTCTTTTCTGGGAAGTGTTGTAGTGTAAGTAGCTTAAAAATATGTGTCGTTTTCTATTTCTCTCAAGATGTTCAGTTCTTTTTCAGAACATCTGAAAGAATACTAATGAATGGTGCTACTGTTTCAATGGGCTTTGTATAAAATTGGCCGAGCATTAGATTCATATTCTCTTTTAGGTCCAATTAGCATTCAGATATTCTTTCTGAAGTATTGGATTTCACATGTTACATTTTGTTGCTTGTTGATTTTTTTCACTGTAGTTCTAGTGTCAACGTCAAATTATTTCTGGTAATTTTGGTATTTCATTTCTTTTCTTTTTAACCTAATAGTTTTTGTTTTGCGGGCATTGGTGGTTGATAAAGTGAGGAACCCATATCTGAATGGTTGAAATATGATTTCTATTCATAAATTTAATAGAATTTATCTAAGTCTTCTTATTAAAGTACTAAAATGAATCATAAGGTTTAGAAAATTTCATTTAAATCTGAGTTCACAGTATTTCTGAAATGGTAGGGATATGAACAATTAACTGGTTAATCATTTGTTTTGCAGTGGAATCGGGGCTTTGAACCGGTTTCTTCCGAGTTTGAACCTCAGCTGAGAATTTGCATTTCTAACAAGTTCCCTGCTGAGAATTTGCATTTCCACCCCAGATATACTGAATCAGAATCTACATTTTAACAAGATCCCCAGGTGATTCTTATGTATAACTTCCTGGGAACTTGTTAGAAACGCAAATTCACAGCAGGGGTTTGAACTGAATGAACTGGTTAGAAGCCCCGAGTTGAATGAACAGAAACCCAGAGAGGTTTGAGTTGATTAAAACATTTCCATCTGTTTCCCTTTTCTCTCCCCGGAGGCAGAAACAATTGTTATAGTGAAGTATTAGACTTACAAACTGCTAAGAATAAACTAAGGATTTTTTACTGAAGGATAAAAATAACATTTCATGGAATGGGGAATCACATAGACATCCAGGCAAGTAGGATGCTCATGTGTTCTGCTTTGTAAGGAGCGAGGCGGTGTTTTGTTATGTGAGGCAAACAAAGGAATGTGCTTACAATCTACTTTTCAGCATGATTCAGTTTCGTTTACTCAATTCTCAGGGAATGTATAACAAAGATTTACAAGGGGTTGTTAAGTTACAAACAAGCTATAAACTTTCTTAAGATAAATTTTTATCCTAACATTAATTTCTTATTTCCTGATACAACTAGACTAAGGCAATGTTTATTTCTAAAGCAAGCTGTATAAACGTTTTCGATGTGGAAGTTCAGTGACGAATTGCAGGCCTAGTCAAATTTAATTGAAGTTCTTAAAATATAAAGATATAAAAACAACTTTTAAATGTCAAAGAATTAACCCTAAATCTGAAGCTTTTTTGAAATGTAAACATTGCTTATCTGGCTAAGAGTGAGTTAGGGCTTGGGGGTAGTTAAGATAGTAAGTGAAGTAAAGCCTTTTGAAATGTAAATATTCTTAAAAGGAGCTAGGCAGTCTTTATCTAGCCTCTGGCTTTTGTTTTTAAGCAGTAAACTTTGACAGAAGGCTGATTTCTTTAGAAGAGTAGTGAAGAGGCATAGTAAGGGCTTGCATGTGACAGATAGCCTCTTCAGATTCAACAGTAGAAATGAACATCTTAGTTTAATTCAGAATGGACTTTTTTAAAATTTAAGTCTGAAGTCACCTAATTCATTTGCCGGCACCTCAGATTCTAAAATTCACATACACACAAACAAATGCTATATTTTAGGGTTTATACTTTAGTGGTTTCTCTCTGGTTTGTTATTGAAGTTAATTTTGACGTAGTTACATAATTTTTCTTTTAGTAATTAGAGTTTTCTTGCTCCAAACATATATATACGTTGCTTAAGTTAGCTTTTTCTTAATTTGCCATTTTCCCTTTCCAGTGGAATTTCCTGTATTTATTTATTTGGCTTGTTAACCTCCGTTGTACTTTTCATGGATAACGTTCCTTTTAGAAGGAACATAAGGAACAAACGTCACAAATTGATGCTATGGTAGAGGGAACAATAGAAGACTGGTTACCTGGACAGGGAACTGTCATGAGTGACCCTGAAGCTTCAAACTTGACAAATGAGTATAGAGAAAGTGGTTGGAAGCCTTACGTCCTTGCTCCAACTAGAGTCTCTGTTTTAGCTGCATAGTGTTCTGATTAAAATTTTATTTTAAAAAGATGTTCTGTTAAAAACAATGTTGTAAAACCACTGCTTTTGTGGGTAAAAGGTATCAAGTAGATACATTATGAATTGAAGACAATCAAAACCTCTTGGTGCTTTGTTTTTAATTAGTACCTACTATGGGTCCCTGGAGGAAACCTTGGTGGTGCAGAGCTATGTCTGCTAACCAAAAGGTTGACAGTTCAAATACACCAGGCACTCCTTGGAAACTCTATGGGATAGGTTTACTCTGTCATATAGGGTCGCTATGAGTCAGAATCGACTTGACAGCAGTGGGTTTGGTTTTTCGGTTTATGGAGCCCTGGTAGGACAGTGGTTAGGAGCTCAACTGCTAACCAAAAGGTTGGCAGTTCGGCAGTTCGAATCCACCAGTGGATCCTTGAGGGCAGTTCTACTCTGTCCTGTAGGGTTGCTATGAGTTGGAATTGATTCGACAGCAACGGGTTGTATGGAGTCCTGGTGGTGCAGTGGTTAAACGTTGGGCTGCTAACCAAAAGGTTGTCAGTTCGAATCTACCAGCCATTCCTTGGAAACCATATGAGACAGTTCTGCTCTGTCCTGTAGGATCACTATGAGTCAGAATCGACTCAACTGCAACAGGTTTTATGGAGCCATGGTGGCACAGTGGTTAAGAGCTCAGTTGCTAACCAAAAGGTTGGCAGTTTGAATCCATCAGTTGCTCTTTGGAAACTCTATGGGGCAGTTCTGTTCTGTCCTGTAGAGTTGCTGTGAGTTGGAATCGACTTGATGGCAACTGATTAAGTTTTTTGTTAGTTTTAGAGACTCTTTTCATGATAATCATTTAGTATAAACTAGGCTTTGGTATCTTCAGAACAGAATGGGCCATCTGTAATATTGAAGGAGAAATATGTAGGTGTTGTTTCTTCAGTCCTTGCTATGGGATAGGATGTTACCAGGTATAGACTTAACTGCTGAAATTGCTTTCTGGTCTTAGAATCAGAAATAAAGGCACTTTCTTTGAGTAGTTACGTTTGTGGCTTATGGACACTGAATTCTGTAACCTATCAGACTCCCCTTTAGAACTTCTTGAACCAGATTTGTAGTTCACCTCAAGCAAATGTTTAGGATTTAAAGGGATGCTTTTTTTCACGAATCTCATTTTTAGCTCATTTGATGCTTCTATTCTTGTATTCTTTTTTGCCTACTTCCAACAAATGCTATCTTGCTTTTTGGAGTGCAGTGGGGTGGGATGTTCATAAATGCAATCATATGTGGTTGGTGCCTGACTAGACCTACTCTTGTGTGGGTTTTTGGCTCTTGGTAGATGATTGCCTCTAAGACCCAATGATGAGGCCAAATGGCAGCTCCGTCAAAGAGTAGGGGCACTGGGACCAGCCAGTTTTGGGCTCAGATCTTTGCTCTGCTATTCATTAGTTGTGTGATTTGGAGACATTTCTTAACTCTTGTGAACCTTGATTTCCTCATCTAAAAAGAATATCTACCACACAGGGTTATTGTAAGAAGTAAATGAGAGCATGTAAATAATAAATAAAGGATGAGTACTGTGCTGAGAATAGAAAATTATCCAGTAACTGGCATAGGAAAGAACAACAGTGATAAAAAGAAAATCCCTAAGAGACCTCCATATCTGTGTATGTGTTTTGAGGCCACATCTTGGACGAGGGAACAAAAGCAATCTAGATGTCTTTTCCAGCCATTAACATACCTTTTAATAGGTTAGATACCTCAAGGTAAGAATTAGTACATAAGAAAGATGATGATAGGCACCTCTCTGGATGTTTAAGATGGGGCATAAAGAAATTTATGCTACATTAGTAATTTGAAGCCTGAGTTCTTAGCGAAAAGACAGAGAAACCGCTATGGCATAGTAGTGAGTGTGGGTAATATGAATGGCAGAGTAGCTTGGACAGAGTGAGCGTGGATAATACATATTGCTTTTCATAAGAGTACATGTTTGTGTAACGATTTCTAGTGTAAAGTGTCTTTAGTCACGTGATCTCACTTTTACGTTTACAACTCTGTTGTAAGGTAGCTTATTATTCGGTGATCCTGGTTCACATGGGGCAAATTCCAAAGGGGAAAGCAAGGATCAGAAAAAGTAGAATTACTTTCATTTAATGTATGAGTCACAGAAGGAGTCCCATGGTCACGTGTAGCAAGTTGGTATAGCTGGTTTGAGCATTCCTGACTCTGCTGTAGGACTCTTTCTCTTATAGCATGTATTGTTTTTCTGTCTTTGCCCCAAATAGGAGTACTTAAAGATGCAGAGTAGTTATGATTAGTCAAAGTAACCGGGGGGGGGGGGGGGGAAGACTAAATAGGCAATAGACAAGTGGTATCTTGGGTGATGGGTGTGAAGCTAGACCATGGGGCTCCTTAAGCCAAGCAGGAGTTCTTTTTTGTACTCTTTAATTAAAAAGTCCTTATTTCAGTAAGAATTACTTATTTTTGAAACTATGACTTTGATATTATTTGTTCTTTGTCTTTTCTTTGAACAGTTTGTCAGAAAAGTGGCCCTGAACACACCCTACTATGATGTTTGGACTGTCTTCAAATTACCTTTCTAGAATTAGATTTCTAGAGCGCCCCTTGACAGTCTTTGGAGTCACTCTAGCCCTGTTGTAGTTTGCTTTTGTGATTGGGAGCCTGAAATGAGACCATTTCAGTCTTCTTAGAGCCATCGCAAATAGTACCAGGACTCAGGGCTGTTTGCCACTCAAGTCGTCCTGATGGGCTTGGAGAGCAGAAGCCAGAAGGGCTACAGGGAAGTGATCCACTCTCAGGCTCCAAAAACTCAATTCAGTAAAGTTCATTTTCTGGGCTCTGTGCATTGAACATGTAACCTCCTGTAAGATACTGCATTATAGAGAGAAGGCAAGCTACATAACAAAAACACTTCCTTCCATGGGCCTCCTTTTCTCTTTCATCAGATTAGTTAATTACTTGCAAAAAAAAAAAAAATACAGAACACACCTGTTGCTGTGGAGTTAATTTCGACTCATGGCAACCTCATGTGTGTCAGAGTAGAACTGCCCTATAGGTCTTTCAATGCCTGATTTTTTGGAAGTAGATCGCCAGGCCTTTCTTTTGAGGTGCCTCTGTGTGGCCTTGAACCACCAATCTTTTGGTTTGCAGCTGAGCGTGTTAACTATTTGCATCACCCAGAGACTCTACTTAATTGCAAGGTACTGGTAAATTAACAGAATGTTAGAGACTTTATTGCTCTTTTTTTTTTTTTTTTTGAGGGATTGTGGCTTCTGATGGAACACAGATGAAACATCTCAGGATTTTAAAGATCATTTCTATGAAAATCCCTGACTGTGACAAATGAGAAAGTGTCTTATTATTAATTCCTGGGAAATACTTGCTAAGAGTACTTCTTTAGAGTGCTTATTTTTAGAAAAAATTGCATATTATGCAGTGAACACAAATCTTATGGAAACACTAGCTGGAGGATCTGGAATTACGAATCTATGGCTTTTTCACCAAATCAAAACGTCATACATTCACTAGGAGTATATCAGTGTTCGGGTTGTTAATGGTTGGAATTGTTTATAACAAATTTGTTAAAGATGGCTTTTTGGAGTCGACTTATAATTTCAGTCATTTCTTCATAATTACTGGGTAAAAGGATGATTTGTCCTGAGTTCAGTTATTTCCTTGAAGTTAAAATAAGGAACTTATAAAATATTCTTCAGTTTTATATGAAACATTCATGGACAGCAAAGAAACTTGTGAGATACTTATTTAGGAATTGTTAGTTGCTAGTAATTATGTGTTGTAGGTACCTACAGTACAAGAGGTTTTGGAATCTTTTGCAAAGTCAGCATTACCCAGTAGACTAATCTTACAGAAAGTCATACTGTTTCATAAGTCCTCTTTGTAAATTAGAAGAGTGAAAACTACTGTTATCTTCTGTTAGTTCTGTTGTTGTTTGTTGCTGTTGAGTGGGCTCCCACTTTTGTCGACCTGAAGTATAAGAAAATGAAATGTTGCCCGGTTCTGTGCTTGTCTTTGTGATCATTGGTATGTTTGAACCCATTCTTGTGACTACTGTGTCAGTCCATCTCATTGAGAGTTTCCCTCATTTTTGCTGACCTTCTGCTTTACCAAACATGATGTCCTTTCCTAGACATTGGTCTTTCCTGATGACGTGTCCAAAGTAAGCAAGAAAAGCCTTGCCATCCTTGCTTCTGAGGAGCATTCTGGCTGCTCTTCCTCCAAGACAGATTTATTCGTTCTTCTGGCAGTTCCTACCTACTGTATTCAATATTTGCCAACACCGTAGTTTGAATGCATCAGTTCTTCCCTTGTCTTCCTTTTTATAGCTCATGCTAAGTAGCTAAGGGAGTAAAGTAACACTAGTAATAAAGAAGCGTTCCATCCTCTGGGAAAAGAGAGTAGTAGGGTGGCAAGTTTCCTCCTCTGAATCAGAGCTTCCATAATAAAATATGTAATTTGATCTTCCCAGGCAATAGTGTGGAAAGCAAAAAGGAAGACAATCTTGAAAAAAAATTGACTGGATTGAAGAAAACCATTTTGTAATCATAGTAAGTAATATTTTCTGTGTTTAAAAATGAAGAACAAATTGACAAGAACTTGGAGAAATAGCAGATGTGATTAAAGAGGAAAAATCCATGGAAATAAAAATTACGTGGTTTCAGTATCAAGGTGATAGATACTAAATTAATAATCTAAATGTAAATAGCAACTGTTTACATTACCATGAGGTTGGCGTCTGTCACTGAGAGCTGGTAAGCTGTTATTCCCATAGTACTTTCATGTTTGGAGCTGAATCACTTATGTATACCCATAAAAGACTTTTCAAAAAATCACATGGTTAGATATGGTTTGCTTATAGTAATAAGTTAGAGGACTGATACAAAGTCCATTCTTTTTGTAGTTTTGCTTTATTAGACGAGTCATGTGGAGAGATTTGAAGATTGAAGCATAACTATATGTTTACTGCTGTGTTAAGCAGAAGTTCTGATCTGATGGTCTTTTTGGCAAAGTTAGATTGTAAGTTTCTCGAAGGCAGAAGGCTAGTTCATTTTCATCTTTTTGAGTTTGGCATAGTACCGTCCATAGAGTACATGACCAGTAATCTTTGTTAATGTTAAAAATTTGGTAAGCCTTCACTGCTCAGCCTGCAGGTATCCTGGAGCAAGCCTGTTCTGGAAAACCCATTGACCTCTTCTTGCTTTGTTACTAACATACTTTGTTGGACTTAAACTACAGGCATACCTCATTTTATCGCACTTCACTTTATTGTGCTTTGCAGACACTGCGTTTTTTATAAGTTGAAGGTTTGTGGCAACCCCGCATCGAGCAAGCCTATTGGCACCATTTTTCCAACAGTATATGCTCACTTCGTATCTCTGTGTCAGGTTTTGGTAATCCTCTCAATACTTTAAACTTTTGCATTATTATTATATCTGTTACGGTGATCTGTGATCAGTGATCTTTGATGTTACTATTGTAATTGTTTTGGAGTGGCATGAACCGTGCCCATATAAGACGGTGAACTTAATGTTGTGTGTGTTCTGACTGTTCCACCGGCTGGCCGTTCCCCATCTCTCTCCCTGTCCTTGGGCTTCCTTATTCCCTGAGACACGACAATATTGAAACTAGGCCAGTTGATAACCCTACAATGGCCTCTAAATGTTCTAGTGAAAGGAAGAGTCACATGTCTCTCACTTTAAATCAAAAGCTAGAAATGATTAAGCTTAGTGAGGAAGGCATGTCGAAAGCCAAGATCGGCTGACAGCTAGGCCTCTTGTTTCAAACGGTTAGCCAATTGTGAATGCAAAGGAAAAGTTTTTGAAGGAAATTAAAAGTTCTATACCACTGAACACATGAATGATATGAAAGCAAAAGAGCCTTATTGCTGCTTTGGAGAAAGTTTTAGTGGTCTAGACAGAAGATCAAACCAACCACAACATTCCCTTAAGCTGAAGCCTAATCCAGTTAAAGGCCGTAACTCTTTTCAGTTTTATGAGGGCTGAGAGACGTGAGAAAGCTGTAGAAGAAAAGTTTGAAGAGGTTGGTTCATGAGGTTTAAGCAAAGAAGCCATTTCCATAACATAAAAGTGCAAGGTGAAGCAGTAAGTGCTGATGTAGAAGCTGCAGTAAGTTATCCAGATCTAGTTAAGAAAATTGGTGAAGGTGGCTACTCTAAACAAATTTTCAGCATAGATGAAACAGCCTTATATTGGAAGAAGATGCCATCTAAGACTTTCATAGCTAGAAAGGAGAAGCCAATGCCTGGCTTGAAAGCTTCAAAGGACAGGCGAACTCTCTTGTTAGGGGCTAATGTAGGCGATGACTTTAAATTGAAGCCAGTGCTCATTTACCATCCCCAAAATCCTAGGACCCTTAAGAATTATGCTAAATCTACTCTGCCTGTGCTCTATAAATGGAACAACAAAGCCTGGATGACAGCACATCTGTTTACAACATGGTTTACTGAATATTTTAAGCCCACTGTTGAGACCTACTACTCAGAAAAAAAAGATTCCTTTCAAAATATTATGTTCATTGACAGTGCACCTGGTCACCTAAGAGCTCTGATGGAGATGTACAAGGAGATTAATGTTGTTTTCATGCCTGCTAACACAACATCCATTCTATAGCCCATGGATCAAGGAGTAATTTTAACTTCCAAGTCTTATTATTTAAGAGATACATTTCAGAAGGCTATAGCTGCCATAGATAGTGATTCCTCTGATGGATCTGGGCAAAGTTAATTGAAAACCTTCTGGAAAGGATTCACCATTCTCGATGCCATTAAGAACATTTGTGATTCATGGGAGGAGGTCAGAATATCAACAGTAATGGGAGTTTGAAAGAAGTTGATTCCAACCCTCATGGATGACTTTGAGGGGTTCAGGACTTCAGTGGAGGAAGTAACTGCAGATGTGGTGGAAATACCAAGAGAACTAGAAGTGAAGCCTGAAGATGTGACTGAATTGCTGTAATCTGTGATAAAACTTTAACAGATATGGAGTTGCTTCTTATGGATAAGCAAAAAAAGTGGTTTCTTGAGATGGAATCTACTCCTGGTGAAGATGCTGTGAACATTGTTGAAATGGCAACAAAGGATTTTAGAATATTACATCACCTTTTTTGATAAAGCAGTGGCAGGGTTTGAGGGGATTGACTCCATTTTGGAAAGAAGTTCCACTGTGGGTAAAATGCTATCAAACAGCATCACATGCTACAGAGTAATCTTTCCTGAAAGGAAGAGTCAATTGATACAGCAAACTGCACTGTTGTCTTATTTTAAGAAATTGCCACAGCCAACCCAGCCTTCGGCAACCACCACCCTGATGAGTCAGCAGCCATGAACATCAAGGCAAGACCCTCCACCAGCAAAAAGATTGTGATTTGCTGAAGGCTCAGATGATAGTTAGCATTTTTTAGCAATAAAGTGTTTTTTAATTAAGATATGTATATTTTTTTTAGACATAATACTATTGCACACTTAATAGACTAAACATAGCTTTTATATGCACTGGAAACAAATATTTGTGTGACTCGCTTTATTGTGATATTCACTTTATTGCTGTCTTAGTCATCTAGTGCTGCTGTAACAGAAATACCACACAAGTGGATGGTTTTAATGAAGAGAAGTTTATTTCCTCACAGTCAAAGTAGGCTAAAAGTCCAAATTCAGGGTGTCAGCTCCAGGGGAAGTCTTTCCCTCTCCGTCGGCCTTCTCATCAGTGATCTCCCGGACTAGGAGCTTGTCAGCGCAGGGACCCCTGTCCAAAGGAAGCGCTCTGCTCCCTGCGCTGATTTCTTGATGGTATGAGGTCCCCCTGTCTCACTGCTCAGTTCTGTCTTTTATATCTCAAGAGATTGCCTCAGGACATAATCCAGTCTTGTAGATCAGGTCCTGCCTTACTAACACAACTGCCACCCATCCTCCCTCATTAACATCATAGAGGCAGGTTTACAACATACAGGAACATCACACAGTACCAGGAATCATGGCCTAGCCAAATTGATACACACATCATTTGGGGGACATAATTCAAACCATGACAATTGCGATGGTCTGAAACTGAACCCACAATATCTCCAAGGTATGCCTGTGTAGGCCCCACAGCCTTATTGTATGGCTTATAGGTTCTGATCTGGTTGGAGGTGATAGCTGGGCATGATGCTTTAGAAAAGTCACTTCCATAGGGGCCTAAGCAGAAAAGAAAAGTTTGAGATTACCATGGATTCGGTTAGATGACTTGATTTTTATTTTTTTAAACTTCCTTCAAAGTGATTTGGAGTTGCGTGGAACATAGAAAGAGTGGTGGAGTTGGAAGTCATAGAACCCAGTTTTGCGTCCTGGTTAGAACTGTAATCCCCTGAGGGACGTCACTTAATACATAGTCTTGACTTTGTCTGTAGTTTTTTCTCTAAAGAAGAAATATTTTTTCAAGGATTTAATGTTTGGCTTTTTTTTTTTTTAAATTGTACTTTGGAAGACCTCCACTTAAAGATTATTAAAAACAAAAAAAAGTTATTCAGTGTTTCTTCTTTTTTTTTTTAAATGGTTGCATTTTGTATATTTTTGCTCCATTTGGAACATCTTTTGGTATAAGGGGTGTCTTAGTCATCTAGTGCTGCTATAACAGAAATACCACAAGTGGATGGCTTTAACAAAGAGAATTTTATTTCCTCACAGTAAAGTAGGCTAAAAGTCCAAATTCAGGGTGTCACCTCCAGGGGAAGGCTTTCTGTCTCTGTTGGCTCTGGAGGAAGGTCCTCATCGTCATCAATCTTCCCCTGGAATAGGAGCTTCTCTGCGCGGGGACCTTGGGTCCAAAGGATGCACTCTGCTTCTGGCACTGCTTGCTTCCCTTTCCTTTTATCTCTTGTAAGATAAAAGATGGTGCAGGCCACATCGCAGGGAAACTCCTTTTACATTGGATCAGGGATGTGACCTTAATAAGGGTGTTACAATCCCACCCTAATTCTCTTTAACATGAAATTACAATCACAAAATAGAGGACAACCATACAATACTGGGAAGCATGGCCCAGCCAAATTGATACACACATTTTTTGGGGGGACATAATTCAGTCCATGACAAGGGGTGAAATGAGGACCCAGTTCAGCTTTTCCCTGTAGTGGCTACTCAGTTTTAATGAATAATCTCTCTTACTCCAGTGATTTTAAACGTCAAATTTATCATATACTAAGTTCCTATATATGTATTAGCCATTTTTGCATTTTCTAATTTATTCGGTTATAAGTTTATTTACTCAAAAGTCAGCACCACAGTGTTTTAATTATTGTAGCTTTATAGTGTCTCAGTATCTGATAGGGAATGCTGTCTACTCTATTCTATTGCAGAATTGTCTGTCCTTGCTTGTTTTTCATAAGTGTTTTAAAGTCAGCTTGTCTAGTTCCTAGGAGCGTTGTTCGGGAAAATTAGGAAAACCCTTCCCTCAGTGACAAAGACACTCTGTTAGAAATCTGGAAACTTGGGTTTTAGACCTTGTTCTGACATTAACTGGCCCTGTAATAAAAAATTAGATCCATTTTTTTATATTTTACAGCTGTTTGTAGGGATTTTAAGGAATTACTTTGTGCTTGCAGTTTTTTGCGGTTGTTATTTATTTAGCTGACAACTGTTATTGTAAGAATCCTCAAAAAATTTTTAGCATTGCAGAGCGGTCCTGCTCATACTTGCAGAAACTAGAAAGAACTGAATTAGAGGTTCTCAAAGCTCTTCTTTAGTTCTAGAATACAATTCTAAGTAAATGAAAGGTGGTCTATCACTAGTTGAATCAAGGATTGAATTTACATCTTTGTAGTCTCTGAAAGGGCTGTTCTACCAAGAGAAACTGCAGAAATGGCTCTTGGCAAGATTGTTTGTCTGTTTCTTTCTTTTCTTCTGTAACCAGTTGGTGTTTTGAAAGGAAGCATATTGTCTAGATTTTCAAAGTACTCCCAAAACAGGATGGGGGAGTGCTTTATTTTTGAAGCATGGAACACGATTGTGTCCACAGCAGAATTTGGTGCTTTGAGAGCTTGAATTTTTTGTGCTGTCATAGTTGACTCTTAGGATTGAAATAAATGTGTATAATATGTCTTTTTTCCCCCTTTCTGAGCGTTCATTGTTAGGTTGAGCTACAGTGCTAGACAGAAAGATTGGTTTATAGGAGAAGACAATCAGGCTGTAGCAGTTCTCACAAATAAAACTTTACGTTTTGAAGGGCAAATAAAATCTGTTGTTTGCATAACTCTAACAGAAGTTGGGTACAGGTTGGAAAATAAAGGAACATGTCATGAGAGAAAATTGGCTTTTATCTGTGGATGAATGGCAGTCATCATTGAATTAAAATGAAGAGTTTTTATAAACACATCAAAAATTTTTTTTGCGCTTTTGGAAAATTACTTTGAGGTTTCAGTTATTTAAGACTGCTATAAGACTTTAAAAAAATCTCTAAAAAACTTACTAAAAATCTTATCAAGTTAAGAATAGTATTCAGAAGTAGAGGATGAGGTTTGGAATTGGTTATGCCCAGTAACACGGGACTCAGTCTGTTAAAGGAATGTCAGTCATGTTCTTCAGCAGCAGTGAGTATGATAAGCAAATATAATTTACCTTTACTGCAATTAGAAAGATTAAAGAAAGGAGTTTAAGAAAAACAAGAATATAAGCAGAAGATAATCCTGGAATATAAATTTTAAAAATTCAAAGTGAAAGTCAGTTTATAGAAAACTCAAGTGTTTGTGTACTAAATAGGAATATCACACGCCAAGAACAGGGGGCTTTTTAAGGTAAAGTTCTTGAGGTGAGCTTTGTATTTCCGCCATTCAGGAGAACACATGACCAGACTAAACCAGAATCTGAGTCCCAATTACAGATTTCTGGGAGGAAAACACTGGCCTATTTTGGTCATGGTGAGAGGTCACAAAATAGTGAATTAGGGCTTACAAGGGTCATTAACCTTGAATGTTTCTTCTTCCATCATATAGTGCTAAGAAATTGGCTTACAATATCAGTTCCCATCACAGATTATAATTTGAGAAATATCCTGTAGAGTCAAATTTGATCTTGAAGACCCTCTGTGGTCTTAAAAAACTCAACTTACGGTTCACTCTTCTACCAATAAAGTGTAAGAGTGCCTGTTTACCCACATCCGGGCCAACACTGGGGTTTTCATATACTTTAATCTTTGCTAGTCTTTTCGTTTGCATTTCTTCAGTATTGCTTGAGGTTGAGCATTTTTCTTTTCTGCATATAAACTTTTCTAATAAATGCTAGGCAGATCATTACTTGGTTCTCTTACCAAGTAATTAGCGGGTTACAGGGTGTCTTCTTTTTTGTGAGAATATTAGTTTGGAAGAAGTTTCAGCTTTTTCTATAAGCCATCAAATTCAGCGTGAAAATGGTTGATCTCAGGACTGGTGTAGGTGGAGTGGAGTGAGCACGGTGGGAACTCTTGTGATGAGTAAACTGCAAGCCATGATTGCAGATGGAGTTCAGCAGGGCTTGAGGGACCGTATGGTTCAGAAAGTGACATACAGGCAAGCTGTAAAGCCCTACTATGGCTTCTGGAATCCTGCCTGATGTGGTGTTGTCAGGAGATGCATGTGTATGAGTGAGTGCCTTGCTGTTTTAAACATCAGTCAGTGTTAAGAATAAAGTAGGTTCCATGATAATACTTTTAGAATGATTTCGTGTATATCTAGTATTTAAATCTTTCCTTTAGTTATTTCTCCAAAGCACAGCATAGTTTGGCAAACTGATACGCGTTTAAGTGAACCTCTTCTCTTGAAATTACATCAAAAATAGTTTTGTTGGTGTAGGATGGCATGTAACATACCCTCTACCTCTGAGAGAGTGTTAGATCTCATACTTTGGGTTTTCTGAACACCGATGAATAGTTCAGTTTGGCTAGTTGCACCTTTAGATTTTAATATTAGCGAGCACTGTGGCCATGCTTTGTACATTGAATTAAAGCTAAGGTAATGCTGTGTTAAAAAGGGGTCTTGGTGGAGCAGTGGTTAAGCACTCAGCTGCCAACTGAACGGTTGGTGCTTTGAACCCACCAGTGGCTCCACAGGAGAAAGACCTGGTGATCTGCTCCTGTAAAGATTGCAGCCTAGGAAACCCTATGGTGGCAGTTCTTCTGTCACATGGGGTTGCTGTCAGTTGGAATAGACTCCACTGCACCCAACAACAAGGAAATACTGTGTTATATGTAAAGTTATCATGAGTCAGAGCCGACTCCACGGCAGCTAACAAGTGCTACCTAAGGCACTTTAGCATTTCTCTTTTCATTAGTTCCATGACTGGCTACCTGCCATTCCTGGATTTATGCCAGTGCAGATGAAGGTTTACCACATCAGCCCAGTGTGCAGGAGTGAGTGAAAAACATAAATGCCTTTTCTTTTGTATGTGTAACTTTCCCCTTCCCCTTCGAAACCAGTTCCTTGGTAAAGCTGAAACTGAAGAGCCATATCTGAATAGCTTTCTGACGGTATTTCTCATTGATATTCCATGTCAGTCCTCTGCAAGACATCGTCAGCATGTTCTTGGTTTGCAGCCTGGGCACTTTTAATTTCCATCCTGCTAGTTTCTTTATTTGTGACCCTCTGCTGAGAATTTTTTTTTTTTTCTCTCTCTCTTCAATCACAATCAGAAACAAAAGGTAAAGTTTCTGGTATCTACTTTTAGTTGCTTCTGTACTAATAAGATTGTCATTTCTTACACTCTGTATGAAGATGTAATATTTTTTGCTTCAGTAATTTTTTTAGAATTTTGACCTTTTTCTTTGAGGAAAAAAATCTAAAGGAAAGCATATAAAGGTAGAAAATTATTGATTAGTCTGTGTTTATAAGTCTTCTTCTGCAGATGTCATGTTTAAATTTAGGCCTTAAATCAAAAATTCCCCGAAAAAATCTACTCACACAAAGTAGTCTGGATGAGATCTAAACACAGAAAGATCTAGATGAGATGACTAGATGAGATCCCCATGGGAGAGAGTATAGATAAACGGTCCAGATATACCCAAAATCTGATAATTTTCGTGTGTTTTTAGATAGAAAGTAGGAATGAAATTCCACATAAACTTGTCTGTTCAGCAACTAGTTATTCAGCTGTGTGTCAGGCGCTGTTCTAGGCGCTGAGGATACACCAGTGAACAAAATATTTAAAAATCCCTGCCCACATGGAGCTGATATTCTAATGGGAGAAATAGGCAATGAAGGAGATTATTAGTAAACATTACAGGAGCTCTGATGATGCAGATGGTTAAGCACTTGGCTGCTAACTGAAAGGTGGCCAGTTGGAGCCCACCCAGTGGCTCAGTGGGCAAAATACCCACTGATCTGCTCCCATCAAGATTATAGTCTAGAAGACCCTATGGGGCAATTCTATTCTGTTACATGGGATCTCTGAGTTGGAATTGACTTGATAGCACCAAACAACAACATGTATATTTTATAGGTATAACAAACAAAAAACCCATTGCCATTGAGCTGATTCCAACTCATAGCGACCCTATAGGACAGAGTAGAACTGCCTCCGTAGGGTTTGCAAGTCTGTAAATCTTTACGGAGGCAGACTCCCACATCTTTCTCCTGCAGAGCAGCTGGTGAGTTTGAAGTGCTGACCTTTCAGTTAGTAGCTGAGCGCATAACCACTGCACCACCGGGGCTCCCTTATATAGATATACAATATATATATTAGGGGGCAGTGGTTGTTCAGTGGTAGAATTCTTGCCTTCTATGTGGGAGACCCTAGGTTTGATTCCCAGCCAATGCACCTTATGCACAGCTACCACCCATCTATCAGTGGAGGCTTGCATGTCACTGTGATGCTGAACAGGTTTCAGTGGAGCTTCCAGACTAAGACAGACTAAGAAGAAAGGCCTGACAGCCTACTTCCAAAAATCAGCCAGTGAAAAACCCTGTAGGTAACAATGGCCCGATCCCACTGTGCATAGGGTTGCCATGAGTTGAAGCCAACTCAGTGGCAGCTGACGACAACGTATATATTATAGTAGAAAATGACAGGTGCTAGGTGCTAATGGGGAAAAATAAATTGTCAAAGAAGGGAAAGGAGGTGCATGAGTTGGAATTTTAATTGGGGTAGGGGTCAGAGAAGGTAATATTTGAGTAGAGATTTGAAGGAGGTGTGAGGGTGTAGCAAGTGCAAATGTCTTATGGTGGGGTGCTCTCTAGTGTGTAGGGAGGCTGGGGAGGAGTCAGTAGAATGAAGGAAAGTAAGAAATGAGAGCAGAGAGGTAAGGGGAGGGAAGGAGGAAGATCATGGAGCTGATGTAGGAGGTTGTAAGAGTTTTGGCATTTACCCTGAGTTAGATGAACAGCCATTAGAGGGTTTGGAATGGAGGAGAGACGTGATCTGACTTCTCCTTTGACACAATTGCTAGGGCTTCCATGTGGAGGAGAATAGGCAGCTGGGGGAGCAGAGGGTAATAGCAGGAGACCAGGTGGGAGGCCATCAGTCATCCAGATGAGAGATGATGGTGGCTTGGCTAGAATGGTAGCAGTAGCGGTGAGAGAAGTGGTCTGATTTGGATATATTTAGAAGGCAGAATCACCAGTAGGATTTGCTAGTTGATCTGATGTGAGGAATGTGAGAGAGAGAACTAAGTGCCTCAAGGAATAACCAAGTTAAGGATGGCCCTGGGTTTTTTGACTTGAGCAACTACAAATATGGAGTTGCCATTAAATGAGAGGGGGAAGACCATTGGAGGGCCATATTTGCAGGTGAAGATCAGGACTTCAGTTCTGAGCGTGTTACATTTGAGGTGCTTATTAGGTATCTTACCATATCATTAATGTCACATGCAAGTAAAATTTTGCTGAAGATAATTCAAAAACGGTTGCAGCAGTACATTGACAGGGAACTGCCAGAAAGTCAAGCCAGATTCAGAACAGAACATGGAACAAGGGATATCACTGCTGATGTCAGATGGATCTTGGCTGAAAGCAGAGGATACAGAAGGATGTTTACCTGTGTTTTATTGATTATGCAAAGGCATTTGACTCTGTGGATCATAACAAATATGGACAACATTGCAAAGAATAGGCATTCCAGAACGCTTAAGTTTGCTCATGAGAAACCTGTACGTAGACCAAGAGACAGTCATTAGAACAGAAGAAGGGAATACTGCGAGGTTTAAAATCAGGAAAGGTGTGCATCAAGGTTGTATCCTTTCACCGTATGTATTCAATCTGTATGCTGAACACATAATCCAAGAAGCTGGACTGTATAAGGAAAAACGGGGCATCAGGATTGGTGGAAGACTCATTAACAACCTGTGTTATGCAGATGACACAACCTTGCTTGCTGAAAGTGAAAAGGACTTGAAGCACTTACTGATGAAGATCAAAGATTACCACCTTCAGTATGGATTACACCTCAATTTAAAGAAAACAAAAACACAACTGGACCAGTAAGCAACATCATAATAAGTGGAGAAAATGTAGTGGTTAAGGATTTCATTTTCCTTGGATCCACAGTCAACGCCCATGGAAACAGCAGTCAAGAAATCAAAAGATGTATTGCCTTGGGCAGTTAGGCTGCAAAAAACCTCTTTAAAGTGTTAAAAAGCAAAGATGTCACTTAGAAGATTAAGATGCACCTGATCCAAGCCATGGTATTTTTCATTCGCCTCATATGCATGGGAAAGCTGGACCGTGAATAAACAAGACTGAAGAAGAATTGGTGCCTTTGAATTGTGGTGTTGGTGAAGAATACTGAATATACCATGGACTGCCCGAAGAATAAACAAGTCTATCTTGAATAAGTACAGCCAGAGTGCTCCTTGGAAGCGAGTATGGCGAGACTTCAGTTCACGTACTTTGGACATGTTATCAGGAGGAACCAGTCCCTGGAGAAGGACATCATGCTTGGTAAAGCAGAGGATCAGTGAAAAAGAGGAAGACTCTCAATGAGATAGATTGACAGAGTGGCTGTAACAGTGGGCTCAAACATAACAATGAT
Organism: Trichechus manatus latirostris; assembly: GCF_000243295.1. NCBI lineage: Eukaryota > Metazoa > Chordata > Mammalia > Sirenia > Trichechidae > Trichechus > Trichechus manatus. The sequence continues at coordinate 4,401,307 of NW_004444104.1, forward strand.
TGTGAGGGTGGCGCAGGACCGGACAGTGTTTAGTTCTGTTGTAGGTAGGGTTCCTATGAGTCAGAACCAACTCGACGGCACCTAACAACAGTTACACATCCAGGTGAAGGTGTTGAGTTAGCTGTTGGGTATACAATTCTGAAGTTCAGGGGAGTGGTCTGGGTGGGTGATGTAATTACATTTGGGAGTTGTCAGTGTACCTGTGGTATTTAAAACCATGAGACTGGATAGGATCATGAAGGGAGGGATTGTGGATAGAGAAGAGAAAAGAGCCAGGGATTGAGTTGTGGGCACTAAAAGCCGGGGAGGCTTCAGGAACGTCTGGTTATTGGTGACTTCGGCACTGGGTTACTCGTTGAGGTGCTTAGTTCTCCACCTGGTTCATTGTTACATGTTAATTCCAGTGTGTTCAGCTTTTATTTCAGAATGAACATTTGACTGAAGACAATATTAGGTAGTAGTTTAGAAGAATTTAAAAAGAAAGGGTTTTTTTTTTGCTTTTTTTCCCACCACCACTTTCTGTGCCAGAAACAGTGCATTCATTATCTGCACTGGTGAACTTTGCTATGTAATAGTTTTAATGATGTTTATGATGTCACACCACCATCCATCTGTCAGTTTGTCCTACTGTGGTGGCTAGTGTATTGCTGTGATGTTGGAATCTATACCACTGGTATTTCAAATACCAGCAGGGTCACCCATGGTGGACAGATTTCAGCAGAGCTTCCAGGCTAAGACAAACTTGGAAGAAAGGCGTGGTCATCTACTTCTGAAAATTAGCCAACGAAAACCTTACGGATTACAACAGAACATTGTCCAACTCGCTTGCTGTGGACTTGTCATCAGGAGGGATCAATTGCTGGAGGAAGACGTCTCGTCTGATGAAGCAGAGGGCCGGTGAGGGCGAGGGAGACTCCTGGTGAGATAGATTGGCATAATAACTGCAATGATGGACTGCAACATTTCGGTGATTGTGAGGATGATGCAGTCCTGGGCAGCATTTTGTTCTGTTGTACGTGGGGTCACCGTGAGATGAAATTGACTCGATGATAGCTATCTGTCTGTGATGTCGCAAACATCTGCAAAGTGCTTTATTTAACTTAGTTACCTCTAATAATAAAATTCCTCATTTTGACATTTGACTTTTTAAAAAGGAAGTAATTGATATTGATTTGAACTATATTTAATTTGTAGAAAATATTTCATAATAGCAGGATTTTTTTTTTTTAAATGAATACCAGGAGTTTTCTTCATGGAATTATATGGTATTTTTACTTGTACAACATTTTCTCAATTTCTCTACATCTGAGGACATTCTTAGCCATTATTTATTCCAGGGTAATCTTTGGAGGATAAATGTGTTTAAAGTGTGTGTGTGAAACATAGATGGATTATTTTCACAAGGTGTTTATGTAATATGTTATACAATTTGTGCAGTGTTATCAGTGCACAGATTTTCTTCAGCCTAGTCTTTTTACAAATGCTTAAGCACTCTTCACATTTTGCATTGTAGGAATTGGTCCGTAAGCTTCTGTAGCATTTGAGTACTCTTACTTGGGAATGTGGTGATTTAAAGTGAGTTCCTGCCATGTAGTATTGGTTCAATGAATGAATGAATGAATTTAGGTGAATGTGTGTGTGTGTGTGTGTGTGTGTGTGTGTGTAGGGGGAGTTGTACTATAATGAAAATGGAAAAGTAAAAATAGCATCTTAGCTTGTATATGGAGGGATCATTTATCTCCTGAAATGTTCTACCTTTAGTGTTACTTGAGAGTTCTTTTTGGCCCAGAGGCTTGGTAGAAACATTGGACTCCTTGAACATGCTGCTTTCCTATGTCTCCGTACAGTTGTTTGGTTTGAGGTGAGAAAAGTGAGAGGCTGTGAAGGTTCTGTCTCAGGGCAGAATGTGCTGAAGGCATACCATGAAGGACCCAAATACTTTCTGTTTATAATTCTGTCTTTATTTTTCTAGACTAAGCCACCTGAAAAATGTTTTGTTTTTAATTTTTATTTATTTTATTTTAGTTTTCTACTGTTAATCTTGTGGTTTTTTTCTTTTAAGTTAATTTCAGGTATTTTTATATGTTGTTGTTGTTAGGTGCTGTGGAGTTGGTTCAGACTCATAGCGACCCCACACACAAAAAACGAAACGTTGCCTGGTCCTGCGCCATCCTCACAATCATTGATATATTTGAGCCCATTGTTGCAGCCACTGTGTCAGTCTGCCTCATTGAGGGTCTTCCTCTTTTTCACTGACCCTCTACTTTACCAAGCGTGATGTTCTTCTCTAGGGATTGGTCCCCCAAGATAACATGTCCAAAGTATGTGAGACAGAGTCTCACCATCCTAGCTTTTAAGGAGCATTCTGGCTGTAATATAATTGATAATATTCTCTTATTAGATCACCTGCTGTATTTGTCTTAGTATTTATTTCCCGTGATTCTCTTGCCGATTTATTTATTTACCTTTCTTTGGGTTACTTTCAAGTAGAATCCAAATGCCACAAAAATTAGGAATTGTCTCTCTTTTACTGCTTTTTACGCCAGTACCTAAGCTACTTCCTAGTACATATTAGATACTCAGTAAATATTTTTGAATAAATACTGTATAACCTATTTTATGCTTTTCCATTTAATGTCATAAGAATTGTATCACATAATTAAAAAGTCTAAAATACTATATAAATGGTTGTATAATAATTTGTTTTATAGATCTGGCATAATTTTAAATTAACTTGTCTATTTGACATATTTGACTGCTTCTGTGTTTTATTATAAATAACACTGGGTGAAACATCTTTATAAATCTTTTTGCACATTAATGATTATTTCTTTAGGCTCTATTACTGGAAGAATTATTGGTTGACATGATTTAAATAATTTAAGGCTCTTAACATATTCTGACAACAAAATTGTCACAATTTATACTCTCATGGGGATTTTAAAAAATAATTTTTTTTCTAGAATTTGATCCTTTGTAGCAACATGTAAAAAAAATCAGCATAGCACACATAGGAAAATACCTTGTGGGGGAAAAGGTTGGCCAAAAAACCATGTAACACGCACGTTTATTTGTGTGAAAAATACAGTAATCCTATTTTCTTCTCATTTTTTACTCATTCCCTTTGACAATCCTATCTATTACTCTTCTAGTACTTTCGTTACAACCACTTGCTGATGATACATGGTCACTTACTTCAGGCTGTAGCTCTGTATTTACTGTATAACTGGAGGTTCCCCCTGTACCTCAAGTTTACTGTCTCTAAAAAGTATACTATTATCTTTCCATAAAAACCTGCCCCCTGCTGCTTGCTTCCCTTTTGAAATAAATGCAACTAAAATCTTTTCAGCCTCTAAGTTGGAAATATGGGAGTGAGTCTTAATTCTTCCCTTTTCCTCTTCAGCCTTAACTAGTTTGTGTATACCTTTTAACTCTATTGCTCTTGACTACTGCCTTTGTTTAAGCTCCTTACCATCTCTTTCCTGAACTATTAAATTATTGTCCTATCCTACCTCCTTCCTATATCATTTTCTTCTAATACATCATCCACATTGCCCAAGTTATCACCCTAAAATGCCAGTCTTATGTTACTTTATAATTAAAGTCAAATTCCATCAAATCCTCCAAGTTGCTTATAGAATGAAGTTTGAACTCTTTAACAGAGGCTCTTTATGCTCTTTGTCTGCCCTCCTCCCAATTTGTACTTCATCACTTCTTAGGGATTCACCTTTCAAATTCAGCTCTGAGAAGAATTTCTTTACATACCGTTTCCTAATTACAACATCTTTTTCTATACAACTACTGCAGTGTATACGTATTTTGATGATAGAATCTTCCATATAATCTGTTGGTATTATTTATTTATGTGTTTGTATCTTAGGATATATGATTGAGTTTTATTTATCTTTGATTCCATGACACTTATCAGAGAAACTATTGTAGAAAAGATATTTAACCAGTATTAGTTGAATTAATGAATAACTCAACAGAAACATATTTTGAATGATTATATCATTGTATTTTTTGTGCTCTTCCTTCCCTTGTGATTCTGTCTGGTGTCATTTCCATTCAGCCTGAAGAACTTTAGCATCTTTTGTAGTATGGATCTACTCAGCTTTGGTTTATTGGAAAGTATCTTTATTTTGCCTTCTTTACTAAAAAATTAAATCTTTTCTTTTAAAATAATTGTAGTCTCACAGAAAGGTGCCAAAAAAATTGCAGAGTCTGATGTAACCTTCACCCAGCTTCCTCCAATAATGATATCTTAAATAGCTTGTACAATATAAAAATCAGGAAACTTATATGGTTCTGTTACTTCAACTAGGTTACAGACCTCATTCCATATTCACTATGTTTTTAACTGCATTCATTTGTGTGTTTAAAGTTCTGTGCAGTTTTATCACGTGTAGATTTGTGTAACCACCACCACAATACAATCAAGATATAGTACTGTTCTGTCATTTCAGAAGATCCCCCTTGTGCAGTTTCTTTGTATTCTCACCTACACTACCCCATGTCCTTGTACCCTGGAAACCACTATCTATTCACCATCTCTATAGCTTTGTCATTTCAAGAATATTATATAAATGCAGTCATACAGTATGTAACCTTTTGAGATTTACTTTTTTCATTGATTATCCAAACCCCATTGCTATCGAGTCGATTCCGACTCATAGCGATCCTATAGGTCAGAGTAGAACTGCCCCATAGGGTTTCCAAGGAGCAGTTGGCAGATTCAAACTGCTGACCTTTTGGTTAGCAGCCAGCCTCTTAACCACCATACCACCAGGGCCCATCTAGGTTGTTGCATGTATCCATAGTTCATTCATTTTTATTACTGAATGGTATTCCATTGTATGGATGTACCAGAGCTTGTATAACCATTCACCCAAACAACATTTGCGAACCCCCTTGGTAGTAAACAATTTGACTTTTGGTCCTGGTTCCTGAGAGCTGGCCCACACCGAGGCCTATGAGTTGGGGCTGACCAGAAGTACCTAGTAGACTTCCTGGCGTTTGAATGGCTCACCTAGAATTACTGTAGAGAGGGATTTTGAGATTTACTTTTAATAGTGGAGGGAGCAGTAAGGTGATAGAGTGGATACCTGATATCTTTCCATTTCCTGAATTGTCCTTACAACGAGATGATTATTTAATTTCAGATGTGAGAACGTGGTATAGTGGTTAAAACACAGTGGAAGCATTTTGTAGGTCTGCATCCCAAATACATTATATACTGTGTGACCTTGGGCAAGTCACTGTGCACTAGTTTCCTCATCTATAAAATGGGGATAGTAATAACACCCACCTCATGGGGTTGTTATGAGGGTTAAGTGAGAGACATGTACACATAAAGCACGTAAGCCAGGTGCCTGGCTTGGCATTATACCCCCCCTCCAAAACAACAACAACAACAACAAAACCATTGCCATCGAGTCCATTGTGACTCATAGCGACCCGGTAGGACAGAGTGGAACTGCCCCATAGGGTTTCCAAGGAGCGACTGGCTGGTGGATTTGAACTGCCAACCTTTTGGTTAGCAGCCGAGCTGTTAACCACTGTGCCACCAGGGCTCCAGGCTCAGCATTACAGGCTCAGTAAATGCCAGCTATCGAGCTTCTCATTTTTTCCCTTTCTAAGTGACCAGTGTCAGGGCAGATGCCATCCTGGTTAGCTTCTCAGCCCAACAGAGAAGTTATGATGCAAATCAAGACTCACGAAGGTGTATGAAATAAGAAATCTCACAATGTTCACGGGAGTTCTGGTGCTCTTTCTTTTGTTGGGGAGTTAGCATTGGAGGCCAGATGTTCAGCTCTGCTTTTCATGGTTTTAACGTCAGAAGAGGAACAGGAGTGTCCGGTCTGTGGTACTTATTACCGCCAGGAAGAAACAGTACCATAGCTATGGCCACAGCTCTGGAATCTTCATGCTGTTTTTCTCTCCAAAGCCTCTCCCCACCTTCTCACTTTTGTGTGCCTCATTTTCTGTAATGTTGTAGTGATGCGGTATATAGTTGTGGTGACTGCTTTCTTTGTGGCGGAGTAGAGAAAACCAATACATAGTTCTTTTAGATTGAAGATGCTTATTGTATAGGTTATGTAATAGGGAGGGCTATGATATGTTGAAATTGCCTGATTTTGTTAGTTTAATTGTAATAGCTTCTCGGTATTTTTAGGTGCAATGACGCATTCAGTTGCTTTCAATGGATTTTAAAAGTTGCCGACCACTTTTTAACTTATAAAGATTTAAAACCAAAAAACCAAACCCACTGCTGTCGAGTCGATTCTGACTCATAGTGACTCTATAGGACACAGTAGAACTGCCCCATAGGATTTCCAAGAAGCAGTTGGTGGATTCAAACTGCCGATCTTTTGGTTAACCACTGCGCTGCCAGGGCTCCTCAGTTATACAGTATCTGTGTACGTAGTATTTATTTTAGTAAACTTCCATGGCGTATTATTATCTCAGTAGTTGTGAGGGGAGTAGTTGTGAGTAGTTATGTATGTACCTATACATAACTTGATGGCAACGGGGTATATATACATAAATGCATATATGTATACATATATATATACACATATATGAAGAGAAAGAGAGATTTATACATATATATGGAAGAAAATCCTGGTGATCTAATTCCAGAAGATCACCACTGAAAACCCTGTGGAGCACAGTTCTTCTCTGATACACATGGGTTGCCATGAGTCGGAGTCGATTTGATGGCAACTGTTGATTTATACATATATAAAATTGAACATGAAATTTACAAAGGTGTATTTTGATTTCAAGTCTATTGACTGTCCCTGTGTTTAAGTTCATTGCCACATTAATTTCCTCAGTTTACTTGATATGTGGAATCATACATTCATTCATTCATTACCCCTGATATGATGAAAGGCTCTGTAGAGACAAGGCCTGCCTTTGGGAGAGTGGGCTGTTGTAAACTTGAAAAGAAGAACTCTTTTAGTGTGTTAGGGATTATGGTGGACCATGGAGAGAGAGTAGAAGCAGAATCTGGGCCTTGATGTCCTAAAGCCCTAGTTCTTGCCCTTCAGGGCTAACAATCAGCTTGCATTTTATGCAGAATTCAGACTATTAACAGAAAACTCTTTAAAGGTAAAAAGAGCCTTAGTTAAAGAAAATAAACATTAGGATTTCAGATATCAACATATTGACTGTTTGGAATATCTACATTTCTGTCCTTTTCAGTGGAGAGGTTGGTGATCATTATATGCAGAAATCAAAGAAGACCTAGGTCAGGGACATTCGGTACATTTGCCACTTGTCACGAGCATCAGCTTTGTCATTTGGAGACAGATCAATGCTTCTACCACTGCCTCAAGGAGAATTAGAGAGTGGTTATATCATCTGCATACATAAATGTGATGGAATCAGCACTTCTTTTTTGCAAATTGTGGTCTAAGTAAAGCTGCCAGATCGTGACAGTGAGCTTTTCGGTCGGCCTCCTTGTCTGCCAGCCGACTGCGTGCTTTGCTTTCAGTAGGAGAGGAATAGTGGTTACCAGTTATTAAGTGTCTGTCCTGCCTTACTAGGTTCTTTGCCCTCATCTTTACACTCTGAGGGTGAGATACTATTAAGCTCTTTTTACAGATGGGGAGATGGAGGTCCAGGCAGTAGTAACTTTCCCAGGATCTAGAGCTCTTAATGGTAGATCCAGGCTTGGAGCTCAGGTCTCTGACACCAAGCCTCTGTTCTTTCCCCTTGACTATGCAGCCTCTGCTACTCGGAAAATGATGTTTTTTACAACATCACATTGTTATTAGCTCCCATCAAGTTGGCCCCCGATTCATGGCCACTCCGTGTACAGTGGAATAACATGCTGCCCAGTCCTGCACCATCTCCATGACCGGTTACAGATCAGACTGTTGTGATCCATCTGGTTTCATTGGCTTATTTTTGGAAGTAGATTGCCAGGCCTTTCTTCCCAGTCTGTTTTAGTCTGGAAGCTCTACTGAAACCTGTTCAGCATCATAGCAACATGCATAATCACATTGGGCACCATAAATTAAGGAATGCTTACTGCTTAATTAACAGGAGACTGAGTTTAATGCTAGAAATATTTTTAGAAGTAATTGAGTACTTCCTAGGTGCCTGACATTTTATATTCATTTCTGGGTGGTGATAATTTTTTTCTCTCTTTTTTGTTTGTTTTTATCTTCTTTCCTAAACTGTAGTATTCTTTTAGTTTGATGGTGGACATTTAGTTCCCTGATTGTGTCCTATATAGTGTATGTTACTGTTTGACTAGGAGCTCAGGAGAATTGAATGTAGACATGTTGTAAAAGGTTACTGCTGTGTTGGCCAGTCTTGTTTGAACACAAGGTTCACTGCGGGGGAAGTTTATGGGTCCATTTGTTATAGTGGCCACTACTCTACTTTATCCTCAGGGAGAAAAAATAACTTAAGTGAAGTATTGAATCGCGCATGAAATCTTTTATGTCAGGTTTAGTATTACATAGCTAGCTCTGAAATATATTTTGGTTCTGGAATATGTAAAAATTGTCATGGTAATGGAAAAAATATACCTCTGCAGTGCAGCATTTACATCTGCTATTCCATCTGATAATGTATAGATTTCCTAAGTATTTTTGTGTACTTACATAATAATTTTCTTTGTCCAAATTTAAGATTTAACATATTTAAGGAAACTAAGTGGTAATCTCGATTTGGTTATCATCTGATCCATTGGTATGGGCAGGATTGCTGACTGTGTGGTCTTTTAGCCAGGATATTTGCCAGGATTGTGAAGTATGAGTTTGAAGAGGAAGAAGATGAGGGGCTGGGGAGGTAAGAGTAACTGCTTCTAGTACCTGTGTTATTTGCCTTCCTCCACAAACAGCTGTGGAGATGCAGGACTCCAGGTATAAGTTGAAGGCACAAAAGAAGGCAATGTCCCGCTTTCAGCCCAGGGTGGAAGGCTCCACAGCGTCCTGCGTAGGGGCCTGGGTGGCACCCTTGGTAGAGATTGGACTGTGGTTGATGTGAGGACAGGTTAGAAAATAGGATCAAGAGACCCACGGTGAGACTGGAAGCCAGAGTTGAGGGGACCTGGCACCTGTACAGAATCCAGTAAATAGTCAGGAATCAGTACAGGTCCAGTCACGTAAGGAAGAAAACAGAGAACGAGTGGATAATGTCAGCAATAGATCAGGAACGAACATGCAGACAGAAACCAGAGATAGTATAGACGAACGGGAGAAAGGCAGAAACATAGACCAGTGAAAGATGTAAAGCAACTTTAATCACTGTTAACAAACCTTTCTTACACTTATTTATGATGGCCTGTGAATGACTTTGGAGTCCCTGGGTGGTGCAAACAGTTAACGCACTCAGCTGCTAACTGAAAGGTTGGAGGTTCGAGTCCACCCAGAGGCACCTTGGAGGGAAGGCCTGATGATCTACTTATGAAAAATCAGTCATTAAAAACCCTATGGGGCACAGTTCTACTCTGACACATCGGGTCGCCGTGAGTCGAGGATGATTTCACAGCAACAGATGAATGGCTTTGAGGAGATCTTTACCTGGTTGGCGCTGCAAAGGTGGGGCCAAAGCTGAGGGCAGTGCTGTGGTTTGGATGTTGAAGTTAGGGAGAGAGAAACATTTGTCTACTAAATGATTATTTAACAGGTGGCTTCATAGACAATAAGGTGTGCTTATTAGGTACGTGACATTATTCTAGGCATTAAAAATTAAAGAAACAACGTATACACAGTACTTACGCTCAAGGGGCCTCTGACTGAGTGGAGAATGCATCAGAAAATGCAACACTTGGAAAGCCTGCGTTGGGTATCCCATACGCGATGCCCGTAGTAAACTCTGTTGGAGTCTGAAGGAAGGGAGTGATTTAGTTGGGTAAAACCAAACCAAAAACTGGTTACCGTCGAGTTGATTCTGACTCATAGCGACCCTGTAAGACAGAGTAGAAGTTCCCCATAGGGTTTCCAGGGAGTGGCTGGTGAATTCGAACTGCCCATGTTTTGGTTGGCAGCCGAGCTCTGGGCAAGGAGATCGAGAAAACTTAGTGAAGGAGACAGAGTGGGTCATGGAGCTGAATTTGGAATAAAAAGGTGAGAAAGATGTAAGTTGACTGCCTCTCCCACCTTTACTTGCTCTGTGACTTCTGGGTGAGTCATTTAACATTCTTCAGCCTGTTTCCTAATTTGTGAGACAGTTATTGGGATCCTGTCCTGCTTGTGTCGGGATTGTTGTGGAGGTTAAATGAGATACTTTATGTGAAAGTGCTTTGTAAATTAGACCGTAGGATACAACTGTAATTTGTAGCTGATAATTTGCCATATGCACTGAAGAGCCTGTTGGGTAGCAGCCTTATTTTAATTCATTCATCATGTGTAAATAAGATTGTGCTCTTGTAAGCAGAGATGTTTAATGAAGGTCATGATTAGATGTAGAGTCCAGAGGCTGTTTTTAAGTAAGGTTAGAGATGCCTGAGATTTCACTTATAAACTTACAAATGCATAATTAACATTGCAAATTAATTTTTAATGTGTATCTGAAGTATTTTACTTTTTTTTAAAAAATAAAAAGAGAAAGTGTACTTGAGATTGTATGTTATTGGGCCGTGAAAAAAATGAGAGTCGATGATGTTTCTCGTTCTGCATTCTGAAACAGACTATTTTTAGCTTCCCTTTGAATCAGCAATGGATTTCAGTTACAGAGTTCGGTAATTAAAGCAGAAAAAAATATAAAATAGTTTAGGCAAAGAAAATATTTTTACTTGGGTTGGATCTGTTTCAAGGTTTAAAATATTATCTCCGAGGGTCTCCATGGAGTCACGTGGTTGGCAGTCTTGGCGGAATGATGAGTAACAGAAGACTGGGAACAGGCAAATTGGTCTGTTTTTTAAAAACGGGAGTTTAAACAAGATTCTGGATTCTAGGATTTCTTAGCTGATAGGCTTGCTGTATCTATGTTGTCTGCAAAATTCTGGAACAAATGATTAGGCCCCAGCCTATTTTTCCTGTCTTTAAGCTCTTCCTGTTGGTTAGCTCACTTCATTCACCAAGACATTCAGTCCCTCTGTCCCCTGCACCTGACCCTTTTTCTCCAGCTGTCAGGCTGTTGAGTATTGCTAAAGAAGATTGCATAAAGATGCCAGTTGGTACCATTAACCATTGCTGTCAAGTTGATTCTGACTCACAGAGACCCTATAGGACAGAGTAGAACAGCCCCATAGGGTTTTCTAAGCTGTAGTCTTTTTTCGAAACAGACTGCCACATCTTTCTTCCCTGGAGCAGCTGGTGGGTTCATTCTACTGACCTTTCAGTTCGCAGCTGAGCACTTAATCACTGAGCCACCAGGGCTCCTTTTGGTACCATCACACATTTGTATTTAACGATTTTAGATTGTTCCGAAATGTTGCTAAACAGCCTTTTTACTTGCTTCTAGTCAGGTCGCTATGAGTTGGAATCGACTCGACGGCAGTGGGTTTGGTTTGGTTTTAGTAAGCACCGTTTCCTCAAGATGGAAACCTTGTTTTACCTTGAGCAAGTTATAATTATTATTTTATCTTTTTATGCACATTGTAAAAGAGCTCATTAAAGATTTGGTTGAAGAGAAACGACCAGTGTTCAGTGGACTTGTTCTCATGCCCTTTGTCTTTGTGGAGCCCAGAACTTTAAGTAGTGATCACTGAGCCAGCACGAGTTCCCTAAGTGCAAGGCAAGCCCAGCTAAAATGGTTCTTTTCTTATTAGCCAGACCTCTCTACCGTGAACATTAAAACAAACAAAAAAACTGTCATATGTAGGCAGAAACCAAACCAAACCAAACCAAACCCATTGCCATCAAGTTGATTCCAACTCACAGCGACCCTATAGGACAGAGTAGAACTGCCCCATAGGGTTTCCAAGGAGTGGCTGGTGGATTCGAACTGCCAGCCTTTTGGTTAGCGGCCAAACGCTTAAACTACTGTCCCACCAGGGCTCCATATGTAGGCGGAAGAAGCATTATATACTTTTGTTGTTGGTGTCAGGTTCATGGAGTTCATTCTGACTCATAGTGACCCCATATGACAGAGTAGAACTGCTCCATTGTGCCTCCTAGGCTGTAATCTTTAAGAGAAGGAGCCCTAGTGGCGCACTGGTTAAGCACTCAGCTGCAAACTGAAAGGGTTAGCATTTCCACCAGCTTCTCCTTGGAAGAAAGATATGGCAGTCTGCTTCCATAAAGATTTACAGCTTTGGAAACTATGGGGAAGTTCTACTCTGTCCTGTAGGGTCACTATGAGTCGGAATAGACTTGATGGCAATGGGTTAATCTTCAAGGGGGCAGATCACCAGGGCTCTTCTCCTGAGGAGCAACTGGTGAGTTCAAACCACTGATCTTCCAGTTAGCAGCCAAGTGCTTAACCGTTACCAGGGCTCCTAATGAACGACTAGGCAGATTTAAAAATAAAACCAAATTTTGGAGCTTCTCTTGATGTCAGATCTGAACTTTAAAACTCAGCTCAGTTTTAGGTGTTTGTGTGTTCACTTATTTGTTCAGCGTTTATTTTGTTCTAGAGCAAACATTTATTGAGAGGTTGCTGTGAACTCCTTTCTGCGCAAAACACTGGGGATGTAAAGATGCATGGTAAACTCTCCGAACTCTGAAGAAGTCGCAGTCTGGTGGGGAACAGGTTATAGCAGTCGGGGTAGTATCAGGTTATTGTATTAGTGTAGTGATGTAGTGGTGGTGGTAGTTGGTGCTCTTTATTGCTTGCTTTGGTTTAATTCATTTCATTCTCATAATCTCATTTTTATAGTTAGGGAAACTCCAGTTTAAATAAAGTGCTAAGGATCTCAGGAGCCCTGGTGGTGCAGTGGTTAAATACTCAGCTGCTAACCAAAAGGTCAGTGGTTTGAACCCACCACCTGCTCCACGGGAGAAAGATGTGGCAGTCTGCTTCCATAAAGATTACAGCTTTGGACAACTTGACCAGGGTAGAGTCCTAGAAGCTTCACAGACACGTCTGAACCCTGAGAGACTGAGCTACTGGGCTGAGGGCTGGGGATGACCATGGTCTTGGGGGACATCTGGCTCAATTGGCATAACATAGTCTGTAAAGAAAATGCTCTACATCCAACTGCGGTGAGTAGCGTCTGGGGTCTAACGACCTGCTAGTGGCCGTCTAAGATACATCTGCTGATCCCATCCCAGCTGGAGCAAAGGAGAATGAAGAAGACCAAAGACACAAGGGAAAGATTAGTCCAAAGGACTAATGGACCACAGCCTCCACCAGACTGAGTCCAGAACAACTGGATGGTGCCCAGTTACCACCACTGACTACTCTGGCAGGGATCACAGTAGAGGGTCCAGGACAGAGCGGGAGAAAAATGTAGAACAAAATTCAAATTCACACACACACAAAAAAGACCAGGCTTTCTGGTCTGACAGAAACTGGAGAAACCCTGTGAATATGGCCCCCAGACACTCTTTTAACTCAGTACTGAAGTCACTGCTGAGGTTCACTCTTCAGCCAATGATTAGACAGGTCTAGGGCCAACAATAACACAAATGAGGGATGTGCTTCATAGTTCAGTCATGTATATGAGACTGATGGGCACACCAGCCCAAAGCAAAGATGAGAAGGCAGGAAGGGACAGGAAAACTGTATGAATGGAAACAAACTGGGGCAGAGGAGAGGAGAATATTGACACATCGCGGGGTTGGCAACCAATGTCACAAAATAATTTATTAACTGTTTAACGAGAAACTACTTTGCTATGTAAAATTTTATCTAAATAATAAATTAAAAAGAAAAAGATTACAGCTTTGGAAACCATATGGGACATTCTACTCTGTCCCATAGGATTGCTATGAGTTGGAATTGACTCCACAGCAACAGGTTTGGTTTTGGTTTTTGCCCAGGGTCTTATAGTATGTGAGTGGTGAAGCCAGTTTGAACCCAAGCCTGACTCAGAGTGCACTGCACTACAGTATTCTGTCTTGCCTCACACGTGTCGGAGCATGGAGGAGAGGTGACTGGCCCTGCTGGGCAGTGGAGCAGTGTACCCCAGAGTGGCCATTGAGCTATGTCTCACCAGTCAGAAAGGGGCGTGCAGGCACACCAGGCAGGGGGAGCCACATGTGCAGAGAAATGACAGTGGTGGCACATTAGGGAAGGGAGGGCATGTGGTGTGACTCGAGTGTCAATGGTGGGCATGGGGAAGGTAGTGAAAGGCCTTGCATCCGTTCCCAAGGAACGTGGATGAGCTGCTCCGCAGGTGCTGGTGAAGAGGGGGTGTTAAGCAGGATTGCACATTGTTTTTGCTTCACCTTCTATATTAACAGCTTGCTTGAATGAAATTATGGGGCTAGCTAAATGTATTCATAACCCAACCAACCACCCATTGCTTTTGAGTGGATTCCGACTCATAGCGACCCTATAGGATAGAGTAGAACTGCCCCATAGGGTTTCCAAGGCTGTTATCTTTACAGAAGCAGACTGCCACATATTTCTCCCACAGAGTGGCTGATGGATTTGAACCAGTGACCTTTTGGTTAGCAGCGGAGCACTGTAACCATACTGGCTCCAATTTAAAAAGATGTGGGGCTGTTCTAAGGAGCCCTGGTGGCGCAATAGTTAAGAACTTGGCTGCTAACCGACAGGTCAGCAGTTTGAACCCATAAGCGGCCCACAGAAGAAAAGACCTGGCAATCTGCTACCTTAAAGATTACAGGCTAGGAAACCCTATGGGACAGTTCTACGCAGTCATTTGGGATCGCTATAAGTTTGAATTGACTTGACGGCACCCAGCAACAACCGAACTGTTCTAGGAATGGGGAATTGAAACTCAGATAAGCACCCTGAGAGACTAAGGAGAGAAACAGAAAGATCTGTTTCATTGAGCTGTTAGACATATGCTTCTTGCTAAAAACATTTAGATTTGTCGTTCTTAGGAGAAATGTTTCTCTGAAGTTGGTGGTTGTTTCATGTCCTAAAGTGTCTAATGATCTTGTAAATGGAACTTTTTATGTGAACAGTTAAGAACGTTGGTGACATGATCTCATAGATAGCTGGGAAAAGAGGTAGTTAGAATTTGAGCCAGTAAGAGAGGTTGCCCTGGAAAATGAATTGGGGAAACAGGTATCTTCTGGAGCGTGTGTGCATGTTCTGCATGTGCTCACTCCTGATTTCTGGAAAACTGGAGGCTTAAGAGAAATGGCAAGGACCAAAATAGTAAACAAATCCTAATACAATCAGCTTAGGATAATATTGACAGATTAACAATGAGTCATTTAGACACAACCTGTTCTGAGGTTAAACATCTCCATATTACAGAATTGTTTATTTTATATTGACTTTGGATGTCGTGGATAATTAAGATTAAAGGGCATATTACCTGGGGAAACTTTATTGCCATTGACCTTTTAAAATGCTCTGTAGGACAGAATTAGATATTTCATAAGGTACATTCAGTCCTTTCTCTCCTCAGAGTTCAGAAGGTAAACTGAATGTGGGCTGAACTGCGTAGGAGGGAGTGGTGTGCAGTGTGCTTGAAATCATCTGAGCTCAGGTTGTTTATCATGAAGCTGTCTGCCTCCCAACCTTTTTTTTTTCTTTTTTCTTTTTTTTTTTAGGTAAAAGGCATATTTTACTAGATGGTTACTTATCCTGGCTTAATTGATTATCTTTGGTCTGTGATTATTCCCTAAATTGAGACTTGCTGTGTTTTCATGGTGTAGTTCTTCTTTCTTTGTTTCTAAATGGCATAAGTGATTTTAATTTAGTAATATGATTTAAGAAGCCCTAGTGGTGCAGTGGTTAAAGTGATTGACTGCTAACCAAAAGGTTGGCGGTTTGAAACTACCAGTGACTCAGTGGAAGAAAGACGTGGCAGTCTCCTCCCATAGAGATTGACAGCCTTGTAGACCTTGTGGGGTCACTATGATTCAGAATCAACACAACAGCAGTGGGCTTGGTGTTAGTTTGGTGGCACAGTAGGAGCCCTGGTGGTGCAGAGGTTAAAGTGCTCAGCTGCTAACTGAAAGGTTGGTGGTTCAAACCCACCAGCTGCTCCGTGGGAGAAAAGATGTGGCAGTCTGCTTGCATAAAGATTTGAAACTATGAGTTATACTAAGTTATACTAAGTCCTATAGGCGCACTACGAGTTCAGAATTGACTTAATGGCAAAGAGTTTGGTTTTGTTTTGGTTTGGTGGTACAATGGTTAAAGTACTTGGCTGCTAACCAAAAGGTAATTCAAACCCTCCAGTCACTTCATGCAAGAAAAGACCTGGCGATCTGCTCTCGTAAAGATTACAGCCTAGGAAATCCTATGGGGCAGTTCTACTCTGTCCAGTAGAGTTGCTATGAGTCAGAATTGACTTGATGGCACACAACAACAACAGCAGTATTATTTTAAGAATTAGACTGAGTCCTGGAGACAGCGTGAGTATGTTTTGATGACCTCATATTGAGTACGTTATTCGGAATCTGAATGAATAAGGATGGGTACATTTTTTGATGGGATTTTAGAGGGAGGGGTCCTAATAGGTCACCCAGTTTGTTCCGCTGTTCGCTGATTTGTTCAACAAAATGTTGAGTTTTCATTCAACACTCAGAAGTTTGAGTATCTATATGCTTTTCATCTTGGTCTTCCTCTTGCAGATATTGGTAATAATACTTTCAACCTAGTATCTCAGACCTGAAACCTTAGAGCTGTAGTGTCCATCCACTAGCCACATGCTGCTATTTATTTATTTTTTTAAATTGTACGTTCGAGGAAGGTTTATAGAACAAATAGTTTCTCATTAAACAGTACACATATTGTTTATGACATTGGTTATCAACCCCATGACATGTCAGCACTCTCCCTTCTCGACCTTGGAGGACGTTTTTTTTGGTGAAAATATACATAGCCATAATTACACCATTTCAGAAGTTTCTTCATGTACAATTCAGTGACATTGATTACATTCTTCCAGTTGTGCTGCTGTTCTCACTGCCCTTTTCCAAATTATTCCATCAACATTATCTTCAACTCACTGCCCCCTGGGCTTCCCATCAAACCTTTTGAGTTGCTGTTGTCAATTTGATCTCACATAGATAATTCTTCTTTTTTTTTTTTTTTGTACCTTACATGAAGGTTTGTAGAACAAATACTTTCTCATTAAATAGTTAGTACACATATTGCCCTATGACAATGATTAACAACCCCACAACATGTCAGCACTGTCTCTCAACCTTGGGTTCCCTATCACCAGCTTTCCTATGCCCTCCTGCCTTCTAGTGCTTGTCCCTGGGGTGCTGTGCCTGATTAGTCCTGTTTTGGTTTATGAGGCTGTCCAATCCCTGGCTGACCGGTGAACTTCGAGAGTGACTTCACCTCTGAGCTAAAAGGGTGTCCGGGGGCCGTACTCTCGGGGTTTCTCCAGTTTGTCTGGCCAGTAAATCTCATCTTTTTTTTTGTGAGTTAGAATTTTATTCTACATCCTTCTCCAGCTATGTCCAGGCCCCCCTACTGTGATCCTGGTCGGAGCAATCAGTGGTGGTAGCCGGACACCATCTAGCTATACTGGACTCAGTCTGGTGGAGGCTGTGGTAGCTGTGGTCCATTAGTCCTTTGGACTAATCCTTTTCTTGTGTTTGTTGTCTTCATTCTCCCTTGTTCCCAAAGGGTTTAGACCAGTGGAGTATCTTAGATGGCTGCTCACAGGCTTTTAAGACCCCAGACGCTACTCACCAAGGTAGAATGAAGAGCATTGTCATTATAAACTGTGTTATGCCAACTGGAGCTAGATGTTCCCCGAGACCATGGTCCCCACACCCCTCCACCCAGCAATTCAGTCCCTCAGGGAGTTTGGAAGTGTCTATGGAGCTTCCATGACCTTTTCTTGTACAAGTTGTGCTGGCTTTGCCAGTATTGTGTACTGTCGTACCTTTCACCAGAGTTACCACTTACCTATTGTCTATTTAGTTCCCCCCCACCCCCCATCCCTCGCAACCAACAAAGATTGTTTCTTTTTTTACATGAGTTTCTACAGTAGAGGTCTCATACAATATTTGTCCTGTCGTGATTGACTTATTTCACTCAGCATAATGTCCTCCAATTTAATCCATGTTATGAGATGCTTCACAGATTCACCATTGTTCTTTATCTTTGCATAATAATCCATTGTGTATATGTACCATAGCTTGTTTATCCACTCATCTGTTGATGGGCATCTAGGTTGTTTCCATCTTTTTGCTATTGTGAACAGTGCTGCAATGAATGTGGGTGTGCATATGTCTATTTGCGTGATGGCTTTTACTTCTCTAGGATATATTCCTAGGAGTGAGATAGAATTTTGTAGTGCTTTTTTTTTGTGGTGCTGACGTTTTCTTTGTTCCTCTTACGCTCCTGTGCCGAGTTCCTTTTGTTTGTGGATTTTTTTTTGTTTTTGTAGGTTTTGTTTTTACTGAGACTATATGTTTTTCTTCTTTATTTTGATGACTAGGTTTGTTAACTTTCTTTGTGGTTACCTTGAAATTTACCCTTATCTTCCTAGATTTGAGCTAGTCTGTTATTACTTGGTATCACCTTGCCTTCCTCTCCATTAGAAGGTTTTATATCTACACCGTTTATTTCTTCATTTATTGTTCTGTTGCCGTTGTCATTTACAGATTAACTTCTCTGGTTCCCTGTTGTATTTTGGTTTTGCATTGTCCTTGAAAGTTCATTTCCTAGGTTAGTATCTGGCTAGTACAATCCTGTGTCCTATATTCAGCCTGTGGTCTGAGGTTGTTTGTTGTCAGATCAAAGGACTCCCTTTAATAAGTCTTGTAAGTTTGGTTTGGTTTTTACATAGTCCCTTAATGTCTGTTTATCTGGAAATGACCTAACTTCACCATCATATTTGAATGAGAGTTTTGCAGGATATATTATTCTTGGCTGGCAATTTTTTTCTTTCAAGATTTTATATATGTCATCCCATTGCCTTCTTGCCTGCACGGTTTCTGCCAAATAATCTGAGATTACTCTTATTGTTTCTCCTCTGTACGTGACTTTTTGTTTTTCTTGAGCTGCTTTCAGGATTCTTTGTTTGTCTTTGGTTTTGGTGAGTGTGATTATGATATGCCTTGGTGATTTTCTTTTGGGGTCTATCCTATATGGGGTTCTTTGAGCTTCTTGGATGGTCAGCTTTTCATCTTCCATGATATTGGGGAAGTTTTCTGTCAGCAATTCTTCAGTGATCCTCTCTGTGTTTTCTGTTTCCTCGCCCTGTTCTGGAACTCTGATCACTCACAGATTTTTGCTTTTGATTGTATCCCACATAATTCTCATTTTTCTTCGTTCTTTTTTCTGATTTTTCCTCAAACAGAGTTGTAGCCAAGTGTTTGTCTTCAATTTCACTGATCCCATCCTCCATTGTTTCGACCTGCTCCTCAGCCCTTCATTTCTGAAATCTTGTTGTTTATCTTTTGGATTTCTAATTGTTGTTTTTGTATGATTTCTAGTTGTGAATTTATTTTAGCATTTTGTTCCTGTATTATTTTCTTGAATTCTTCCATTTTTTTGTCTCTATTGTCCATGAACTTGTCTGCCTTTCCCATGAATTTGTCTATTTTTTCCTCATTTTTGCCTGCTTTTTGCTTCAACTGTTGAATAATTCCAAATATTAGAGATTTGAATTCCATATCAGTTAGGTCTAGTGCCTTTTCTTCTACTGGAAGGTCATCTGGTGTTTTATTTTGGATGCCTGCTGGAACCATTCTGTCCTGTTTTTGTAAATGTTTTGATATTGTCTGCTGTCTTCGGGGCATTCAGTGGTTATTTTCCTTGTTTATTCATTGTAGATTTGTTTGTTTCGTCCTGCTTTTTTGTTTTATTTGGTTATGTCTGAGCAGGTGGGCTGTGCGTTCTTTGTTGTTTGCTCGTCTGTGGGCACGGTATTTTTCACCTCTTTCTCCCAGTGGGCAGGGTTAGTCACTCTAGTATGGTACAGCAGGGCAGGTCCAGCTGAAGGGAAGTAGCTGGGATGGGTTGTTTGTGCCACGTACCAGGGCTGACAGTGCAGACCGGCAATCAGTGCAGGGTGGTTCCAGTAGGTCGTGCCTGTGCTGCTTGGGAGTGTGATGTTCAGCACCTGGTGCAGGTAGGCAGGAAGGAGGGGATAGCTTGTGATGTGTGGAGCTAAGATGGATATGGGAAAGATGAGAGATTGGAGAGAGGAACAGGAGCCAAAAACGTACACGCAAACAAAAAAGAGTGCTAAGGGAGCTTGCCCTTGGAGTGGAAAGATGCGAGACTGAGAAATGAGGAAAAACAAAAATGAAAAAAAAAAAAGAAAAAAGGTAAAAGAAAAGAAGAAGAATAAATCAAGAGACTGGAAATGAAGAAAGACAAAAAGGGAATAAGAGAGAAGAAAACAAAACAAAGAAACAAACAAAAACAAGAAATAAGAAATGCCCCCAGGGATGTCCCTGTACATCTGCGCAGAGTAAGGGAGTAGCTTCCAAGCTGCATGGTACTGCCCGACTAGAAGGGGCTCCCAAGCTGAGAAAAGAAAAAGAAAACAAACAAACAAATCAGAGCAAACAAAGAAACAAACAGAAAAAGCCCCTGGGGTCCCACCAGCGTAGCAGCACAGGCCGGGAAGCAGTTTCACAGTCAAGTGGTGTTCCGCAGCCTTTCAGGAAGAAGCAAAGATGGCACATGGAGCCAGGTATTTGAGAGAAAGGAGGGGGAGGTGGTGTGAGCTAAGGAAGAAATTTAAAGAAGCGGAAAAAAGCAATACCAGCAGCCAACAGGTGGCACTCAGGGAGCAGGTCAGTGCGGGTGGGTGGAATCCAAGAGACACCGCGGTGTAGCTGATGCTTCCTGGTCAAGAGACTGTGGCTACAGGAAACAGAGGAGGCTACATGGGGGTGAAGAAGGGTTGGGGGGTGGGAAGGCCTGTATCGCTGGTTACTGGTTGTTCTGGCTACTGCTGGAAGCTTCATGAAGCTGCTTTTTCATACCCCGTTTGCTCATCTCTGATAGGAGTCCAAGATGGCGGATCTGTGCTGCGGTAGCTGATAGGGGACCTGTGCATGTATCTCTCCTCACTCTTTGTTCTCGGTCAGTTTCTTATTCCATTTGGTGCTTGGCTGAGTTCTTTTTTTCTTCATTTGCTGCTCAGGGTTTCAGGATTGATGTGTGACTCTGTTTGACTTAGTTTTTCGGATCTTTGTATGGAGGGACGGTGTGGTGCTTCTGACTATAGCGCCAGGTTGCCTGGAAGTGCTCACATGCTGCTATTTAAATTGATATTAATTAAAATTAAATAAAAATAAAAATTCAGTTCCTCAGTCCTCTGAGCCACATTTCAAGTGCATAATAGCCATGTGGCTGTTTGAGGTTACCATGTAGATACAGAACCTTCCCCTCATTGAGGAAAGTTTGATTACACAGCATTGCCCTAGAGTATTCCTTGACTCCATTCTCTGAGAGACATCTCGGCATCCCTGGCCACTTGAGCACCCAAGTCTTCTGTCTCTCATATTTATTACCTTTAAATAATTCTCCACTGTGTTAGTTTAGGTCTTCTTCATCTGTCATCTGAATTAAGAAAAAGAAAAAGTTGCCATGGGGTTGACTCTGAGTCATGGCTAACGTGTGTGTCAGAGTAGAACTGTGCTCTACGGGGCTTTCAATGGCCGATTTTTTGAAAGTAGGTCTCTAGTCCTTTCTTCCGAGGCACCTCTAGTTGGACTAGTACCTCCAGCTTCTCAGCTGCCAAACATGTTAACTGTTTGCACCATTCAGGGACTGTCACTGGAATTTCCAAAAAACCAAACCAAACCAAACCCACTACCGTCGAGTCGATTCCAACTCATTGCAACCCGATAGCGTTTCCAAGGCTGTAAATCTCTGTGGTAGCAGACTGCCACATCTTTCTCCTGTGGAGCCACTGGTGGTTTCGAACTGCTGACCTTTCATTTAGCAGTCAGTTGCTTTAACCACTGCACCACCAGGACTCCTTCATTGGAGTTAAGTAAGGGTCAAATGTTAGCAGTTTGGTAAAGCCTTCTCTGCCACTCCCCACCTCCAGTGGTGGCACATTGAATGCAAGTTCATGTTTATACAGTTTTTCTTCTGGTGCACTGAAAGGGGCATGGGGATGCAGGATAGGGCCTTGGTTGTTCCAGGGTAGGCCATTCACAATGCTTGACACATATAACTACAATAAGTTTGTGTTTATTGAACAGTTAGAGTGATGGTGGCGAAGGGGGCTTTGTTAAGTTGTTTTATTTTTATTCTGATAACTTGGATACATGGAATTTAGGGCATTTCAGGAAGTTAGGGCATTTCAGGAAGTTAGAGCATTTCAGGGTACATCACAGACATGAGCCTAGAGATACGAAATTATGGGGAAATGTAGTGTTTAAGAGGTATGGCTGCTAACCAAAAAGTCGACGGTTTGAATCCACCACGTGCTCCTCGGAAACCCTATGGGGCAGTTCTCTTCTGTCCTGTAGAGTCACTATGAGTCGGAATCAACTCAACAGCAGTGGGTTTGGTGTTTTTGTATTTTTATGCTACTATTGAAGTTGTCAAGCATTTCATTTTACTTGGATCAAAAGTCAATGCCCATGGATGGAGCAGTAAAGAAATTCAAATGACGTATTGCATTGGGGCATATCTGCTGTGAAAGACCTCTTTAAAATCTTGAAAAGCAAAGCAGTCACTATGATGACTAAGATGTGCCTGACCCAAGTCGTGGTCTTTTCAGTCACATCATATGCATGTGAAAGCTGGCCAGTGAGAAAGGAAGACAGAAGAATTGATGCATTTGAACTGTGGTGTTAGTGAGGAATATTGAATATACCGTGAACTACCAGAAGAATGAACGAATCTATCTTGGTGGAAGTACATCCAGAATGCTCCTTGGAAGTGAGGATGGTGAGACTTCATCTCACTTCCTTTGGACATGTCATGAGGAGGGACGAATCCCTAGAGATGGACATTGTGCTTAGTAAAGTACAGGGTGAGATGGATTGACACAGCGGCTGCAACAGTGGTCTCAAACATACCGACTATTGTGAGGATGGTGCAGACCGGGCAGTGTTTTGTTCTGTTGTACATGGGGTTGCTGTAAGTCGGAGCTGACTCGATTGCACCTACCAACATGCTCCTAGATGGTAGCCACTGAGGAGCGTTGTCGGCACAGTGGGAGCTTCACCATGGGACATAAATAGAATTTGAGTTACAGAGTTGCAAATAAATCTGTTTCTCTATACTTGCTAATATGACACCTCTTAGTAGAGGTGCTGTTTCACACTTCATGGCCTAAACCTGTAACTTCAAAGGAATTAAAGAGACACTTTCCACTGTAAAATTAGGCTGCACACACATAACTTCACAAAGTCTAGTTCATTCTTCAAGACCTTTATGGTTTCTTACTTACGTTAGAAATGTTAGCAGCTTAGTAGGAAAGAAAAAACCACGTGTACCCGTCCAAAAGGAGGCAGCACAGTACAGTTATTAAGAACAGTGACTTTGTGGTCAGACAGACGTATCCGGAACCCGCCTCTTCCTAGCTGTGTGATCCTGGGCAAGTCACCTTCTGATCCTGTTTCTTCATTTCTAAATGGAGAAAGCACCTAACTAGTGAGGATTAAATTAAGTGCGTGTAAGGTGGTAAGGGAGCCCTGGTGGCAGAGCGGTTAAGCGCTTGGCTGCGTACTCTGTCCTATAGGGTCACTGTGAGTTGGGATTGATTCGACGGCAACAGGTTTTGTTTTTTTTCGGGAAGTGGTAACACTGTGCTTAATCCTGAGGAAAGCATTCATCAGATGCTAGCAAAAATAGTAGTTCTGTAGCCTGTCATGGAGCCCTGGTGGCACAGTGGTTAAGAGCTGGACTGCTAACCAAAAGGTCAGCAGTTCGAATACACCAGCTGCTCCTTGGAAACCCTGTGGGGCCATTCCACTCTGCCCTATAGGGTTGCTATGAGTTGGAATCAACTCAGTGGCAATGGGTTTTGTTTTGGTATAGCCTTTCACATAGAGGTCCCTGGCTGGCATAAATGATTTGCACTAGACTAGTAGGCTAAAGATTGGCAGTTCAGATCCACCCAGCCGTGCCACTGAAGAAAGACCTGATGATCTGCTGTGGAGCAGTTCTACTCTGTAACACATGGGGTTGTCATGAGTCGGAGTCGACTTGATGGCAGTGCGTTTAGCCTTGCGCACAAATGGGAAAATTCATAATTGTGTTTCCTAAAGGAAGAGTTGACACATGCTTCTTACATAAATGGTCATGCAGAAAACACATGTAGTATTGACACTTTCTTTGCCTGTATTCGTAACTAGCTAGATAGTAACTATCTCTGAGGTGAAGTGTGTAGTGGTGGTTACTTTGAAAATCATGAAGATGATTTGCTAGAGATAAAATTTGGTCTGATGATCTAAACCTCAGGGACGATTTTGTGTAGTTGGAAATAAGTGACCACTTATGCAAATTACTTAGGAAAAACTTCTCTTTTCCTCTGCATCATCAAGAGCATGCTGTACAGATGCTCTGAAGGAGAGAGGATTGTGTGCTGCTTTCAATTTTAAATAAGCAAAATAGTGGGATGTGTATAAATTAGAGTCTCATTGTAAGTTCGTTCTGTGTTTTCATACTTTCAGAAGAATGGTGGCGCTCTTCCCAGTGTCATTCTCAAGGTCTCCTGGCCTGCGTGTACTTCCTGTGTGCTCAGATGACTCTCTTCAGTAGATGTGACATTGGTTTTCTCTATACTGAAAATTGCACCGTTCCACTTTCCATTTGAGTTGTAATAAACAAGGTCATTTTCACTGACCATGAGGAGAAAAAAATATGTTTTCTAAAAATTATAAATTAAAAACTTTTAACATGAGTACGTTTGTAGGTTTTCTTAGTTCTTTTTTCATGGCTTCTCTCTGCAGGCTGTTCTCTGAAAAGGTCTTTGTCTTCCCCCTGTTCACTACAGTACACAGAACAGGAGTAGACCTGATGGGCTTGTGGTCTGACCAGTGACTTCCAGATGTGAAGATCTGTGGCCCTTTACAGAGACTGGCTCTTTGAAGCAATTGGAAATTTTAAGAACTTAATTTATCCCTAAAGACCGTTCTTTTAGTGGTTGTTGTTAGTTACTGCCAAGTTGCCTACCACTCGTGGCGACCCCACATACAACAGAATGAAACGCTGCCTGATCCTGCACCATCTTCACAATCATTGGTATGCTCAAGTCCATTGTTGTGGTCACTGTGTATTTTGAGTACCTTCCAATATAAGGGGCTCATATCCAGCACTATACTGGACAGATTTCTGTGGTGATCCATAGAGTTTTCATTGGCTAAATTTTGGAAATCGATCACTAAGCCTTTTTTCCTAATTAGTCTGGAAGCTCCACTGAAACCTGTTCACTATGGGTGATCATGCTGGTATTTGAAATACCAGTGTCGTAGCTCTAGCATCATAGCAACAGGTAAGCCACCACAGCACGACAAACTGACAGATGGGTGGTGGTCATGTACCCCAAAATAAAAGTACATGACAAAGCACCGATGTTCAGTTAGTTCAACAAATGTTTATTAAATATTTGCTTTAGATGAGAAGTTTTTTGGGAGACAGAAGGGTCATAAAGGAATAAATGAACTGGGTAACTGTTCTTAGATACTCAAAATCTAATCGGGGAGACCAGTGCTTTTGCAGTCTGTTTTAATATTTTTCAGACCATAGACATAATGTTGAAAGAATAAAGTACAGAGGAGGGGGTCAGCTATTACTCTGAGAACCAGGTCTTCAAAATAGGATGTATCCCCCACCTGCTGAAGATAAACTAATGGAGGTTTTCTTGATTAAGGAATAGACTAAATATTTTTTTCAAGACACTTTATCCCCTATATTCTTCAAAGACACCTTGTGTTGACTTTCATGTATTAAAAATAATTATGTTAAAACTAATTAAAACTCACTGAAATTTTAACATAATATGGTTTATTCTGAGCAGTTACTCTATATGCATATAACCAAAACCAAACCAAACCCATTGCCGTCGAGTCGCTTCCAAACTCATAGCAACCCTATAGGACAGAGTAGAACTGCCCCATAGGGTTCCCAGGGAGTGGCTGATAGGGAGGCCATTTTGATGCCAGAAAAACTAAATGTCTCCAAGAAGGCAGGTATAGTGGGGCTTATCAAGAAATGAGGAGGGAGAAATATAGAAGATCAGCCATTGTCCAATCTTTTTTTTTTTTAAATAATATTTTATTGAGTTTTTTGTGAAAGTTTACACAGCAAGTTAGGTTCTCATTTGACAATTTCTGCACAAATTGTTCAGTCACATTAGTTACATTTATCACAATATTAATGTCAACATTCTCTTTAACTGTGTTCTGTTTGTTCTATTTCCAGTGCCCCCTTATCTTCTCATCTTTTCTTTTGAATAATTGTTGACCTTTTAGTCTCATACAGATGGTTTTTAAGTAGAACACCGATCTTATAAGTAATATTGTTTATTTTTTGTGCCACTCTGCTATTTCGCTAAAAGTTAATCTCAGGGTATGGGCTCGGTTCTAGGTTCCATTGGCTAATCTTAATGTGAGTGATTGAACCCTGCCTTCCCCTTTTACTAATATCCACCGGTACCAGATTACTTCTGGCCTGGCTGCTAATAATTTGGCCCTCCACCCACGTGCAGCCATAAGGCTTTTTGAGATTTAAATTAGGAAGTGACGGTTTGATGACTATCCTTTTCTAGCAGGATAAGACAAATTTACATTGCTGTGGAGCAGTTGCTGGCAGGCTTTTGCAGTTTGTGTCAAGCTTTTTAGGTTAATATTTGGTTTCATGGATGAGAAAAATCTTAAAATCAAAGTAAAATGTCTGTTACTAATTTTCCTGTTCAACACATGTAATTAATGTCATGTGTCCTGTTCCCCAGCTGTGTGTACAGCACAGTCTAGATGCTTGTCTTTCCAGTGCTGTATGTGCTATATGTCGTGCCGCCTTGGTTCAGGTGCTCAGCTCTCACCTGGAAAATTGTACTCTCCTAACCAGTTTCCTTGCTTTCACTTGTCTTGTCCTAAAAAGCATAATGTAAACAATTTCCAAAGTTATATATCGTAAATACAAATCTTCTCATGCCACTGCCGTGCTTCACACCATGTAACAGTTCCCATGGCTTGTAGAATAACGTCCAAAGTTGACAAATTGTTTTTTGATTCTCCTGGAATCTAGATTTCTGGACTCATGGGATCGGGGTGACCCACCCAGGCCATCCACCCTTAGGTGTCCTTTTGAACCTTAAAGGACCTGGTTCTCTGGAGTCACTTTAAGGTCAAACAGTAGCTTAGTAAGCAGCTTAGTGGAGACCAATTTGCCTTAGGCACTGGGCTATTTTGGCAAATTATCTCTGTGCAGCCAGCTTCGAGAAGCAGTGACTCCAGGGCCTGACTAGAGGCTGTGTTTTAGGATGTATGGTATGTCCTTGATGATTCTGTTTCTATAACCTCCGGACTCTGAAACCCTGCCCTTTGACTGTTATTTACTAAGATTCCTTGAAGTTGATTTCAGAGCATTTTCCAGGATAGGGATAGGGAGTTAGAGTTATACAGGAACTCACATACTTATTAGCTCCTTCTTAAACCAATTAAAAAAGAACTCGTTTTGGGATTAGAGCTCCCTTGTTGAAATTCTTGAAATGTGAAATTTAAATGTAGACTTTCTTGGAGACTTGAATGCATTTTGCTTACCAGTATTTACTTCTGTTTTTCTTTTTAGTTTTAAATATGATAGCTGTTACTACTGATATCTGAGCCAAAGTGGTGATGTTAACAGAGGGAAATTTCTGCACCCCTTAAGTCAACTGTTACAAGGTAAGAGTGTGTGCCTTTTATCTCTTAAAGCCATTTAATTTCTATAATAATATAATTTGGAATTTTAGTTTCAGATAAGATAGTAGAAGCCTGCATATATAAATATTAAAAGCAGGTAATATTTGAGAGCTTTAAATCCTGATCAACAGTTTAAGACTTTTAAAGAGAAATATATAACTTGATATTAATTTTGTATTTATTTTTTATGTGAAAGACAAATTTGGTTATCTAGTTTATGACTTATTAAACTGAGATCTTATTTTTTTCTCTATAGTTTTATTCATTTACTTTTTATTTACTTGGTTTAACCAGTTTTTTTTTTTTATTATATAAATCTTCCTAATAATGAGTGGGTATGGACGTCAAGATGATAAAACTCTTAAACCTAGTTGGTTTTACTATCACTTTCTTGAACTGAATTGGTAGTGATTCTAACAATGGCTGAATTGAGGGTTTGAATTATTTATGGATTTAAATGATCTATATTGCTCTATCTTTAAGGAATAATTGAAGAGTAATGAGACATAGATCAATAGGGCAAGTTATTCCTTTGAATTTCACTTTCTTCATGTGCAAAAAAATGCTATCATCTTCCTTGCCTATTTTATGGAGTTGTACAAATCAGATGAGATGACATATGTGAAATTGTTTTCTTCTTTTTCTTTCCCCGTGGGAGTAGAAGAGGAGAATAGTAAAAGTCTTTTTGTTTTGAGATGGTATTGAGAGAGAACATACTGTAGAGGAAAGCATGCTATACCAGAAATTTGAAGACTTGATCTAAAATCCTACCTCACATTGACCTTGGATATATTATTACATTAATTTACTATAGGAAAATTGAATTTAATTTCCATACTTTACTTTTCAAGTAATTTTTCAGAAATATATTTATGTTCTCCGACTATAATGGTATTAAGCTATAAATGAATATCAGATATATGGAATTCCCCAAGTATTTGGAAAATAAATATATTGTAAGAAACCCATGGGTCAAGGAGGAAGTAAAAAAGGAAATTAGAAACTATTTTAAATTGAATGAAAATTAAAACACAGCAAATCAGACTTCATGGGATATACCTAAAGCAATACTTCAAAGGGACATTTATAGTGTTAAATGTTTCTGATAGAAAACAAAGGTTTTGTATCAATAATCTAAACTTTCACCTTAAGAAATAAGAAAAGAAGAGCAGATTAAACCAAAAATAGGCAGAGGAAGGAAATAATAATGATATGAGCAGAAATCAGTGAAATTGACAGCAGAAACACAACAGAAAAAAAAAAAAATCAATGAACCCAAAAGCTGGTTATTTGATTAGATCAAGAAAACTGATAACATGTAGCCAGACCAGTCAGTGGTGAAAAAAAAAGAGGACAGAAATTCCTAATATCAAAAAAGAAAAAGGGATCATCACTACAGAGTCTACAGTTCTTAAAAGGATAATAAAGGGAATACCATGAACTACTTTATGTCAGTACATTTGATAACTTCGATAGACATATTCCATGAAAGACACAAAGTACCATACCTCACTCAAGAAGAAATGAATGGCCTGAATAACTCTCACTCTATTAAAGAAATTAAGGTTATGGTTAAAAACTCTCCCATAAAGAGAACTCCAAGCCCAGATAACCTCATGGGTGAATTCCATCATTCTGTTAAGGAAGAAATAATACCAGCTCTACACAAATGCTTAATATAGAAGGAAGGGAACACTAACTTATTGTATGCAGCTAATATTATCCTGATGTAAAAACCAGACAGATATTACTTAACAAAATATTAGCAATTTGAATCCAGTATGTATATAAAAAGAATAATCCATCTGCCCAAGTACTATTTATTCCAGGAATGGAAGGTTGGTTCACCAATTGAAAACCAAGTATAATTCACAGTATCAACAGGTTAAATAACAGAATTAAAAAAAAGCAAAAACCATGTGATCATCTCAATAGATGCAGAAAAAGCATTTAACAATATTCACCAGCCATTCATGATAAAAACTCTCATAAAAAAGGAATAGAAGCAAAATTCTCAGAAAAACAGCAATAGAAGGGAGCTTCCTCAAATTAATAAAGGCCATCTATGAATAACCTATAACTAATATCATAATTGGAGTCCTTGGGTGGTGCACACAGCTAACATGCTTGGCTGCAAACCAAAAGGTTGGTGGCTGGAGTCCACCTGGAGACACCTTAGAAGAAAGGTCTGTGTGGTGATCTACTTCCAAAAAATCAACCATTGAAAACCCCATGGAGCACAGTTCTACTCTAACACACAGGAGGTTGCCATGAGTTGGAATGTATTTGATGGCAGCTGGTTGTTGTTGTTTTAAATATCATAATTATTAGTGAAAGACTAAATGCTTTCCCCCAAGATCAGGAACAAGGCAAGGGTGATCACTCTCACTGTTTTTATTCAACATTGTGCTGGAGGTCCTAGTCAGTGCAATAAAACAAGAAAAAGAAATAAAAGTATGTATATAGGGAAAGAAGAAATAAATGAAATTCAGAATTCTCATAGCCAGGGAGCCTGAGAAATGTAGATTTTAGCCTTCTAGCCTCTGTGATATAGAGGAGAAAATAGAAGGAGATGAGAGTAGATGCTGAATTCCAGTAGACAGTATCTCCTACATTTTGTTTTTTGTGGTTATGATCTGAAAATAATAAATGCAGGATGGTATTTATATTGCTGGTGATTTTCAGTTACTGTTTAAAGTTAAAAGTCAGCATTACCTATTGGGAAAGTCTTATGTCAGTATTTTCTTCTTTCTTCTAACATAGCTTGGAAAGCTGCATTAGTACTTCAAAGTTAAATGTTGGCTTAAACTTCATTAAATAAACTTGTTTTTTTTAATTAAGAAAAAGAGCCATCTAAAACAATGTTAAGATGCCCACCTAAATTTTAGGAAAACAAACAGAATTACTACTGGTTAAATGTATTACCACTGTCATGTAGCTTTTGGATAAGTTAATTTTTTTTTTTTTTTTGGTATGCATGTTGTCTATACCTTAGAATAAATTGAAATTTTTGTATAACAGTGTAAGCCGCTTATTATGCCTGTTGGTTTCTGCTCAGTGTTTTGCAAATATTTGGTAATTTTTATGATAGGTGGCAATATAGTATAGAGAAAAGGTCATGAACCTGGAAATTGAGGAACTCCAAGTTCCAGTCCCAAGTATCTGCTGATAGTTATGTGACAAGGCAGTGTCTCTGGGTGGTTTTGATGGAAACATTTCTAAGTCCCTTGCAGTGAAACAGTTTTACAGCTTGGGTAGAATGCTTATAAATTGAAACAAATCTATAGTTTAATAATTGGGTGCATGCCTCTTTTAATGACATGTTGCCAGCCATATCAGTGAGTACCTGGTATGGCGGAGTGGTACAGTAGAGGGAGTGTAGGCTTAGAAGTTAATCAGTAATCTTGGATTCCGATCTTAAAAACAGTCAAGCTTAAGCCTCTGAGCAAAATCCACTGGAATCCTGGACCTCATTTTCCTCATCTGTAAAAAGGAAGATAATCTTGGAGAGCTGCTGAAAGCATTAGAACTAACACACGAAGCATCTGGGCAGACAGTGGGTACTCAGGTGGTGACTCTAACAGAGGAGCTTTGTTGCAGAAATGTTGGCATTGGACAGACTTGGTTTTGACTGTAAGTTCGTAGTTATGTCACTTTGGTTAAGTTACTTAACCTTGTCGAGCCCTGATTTCTTTCTCTCTTAGACGGGGACGATACCAACCTATAAAATTGTAGTGGGACTAAAATGACATCATGTATGGTAAATGCTCAGCTGCTCTAATTTCTCGTCATTTCACCTGTTTGTCATTATTAGCTATGATTTTGTTGTTGTTGATTTTCTGTGTAAAATTACCTAGAAACCCTGTCTGATCCTGTTTTTTCCTCATTTATATGTGTGTATGTATATTATTACTGTGATAACAGATATAACAAAACATTTGCCGTTGCAACCAGGGACATTAGGGGACTCGGAAATAAAATGTAAATTTATTTTAAAGATGTTTACACATGATAGGAGCTTAGTAATTTATTTAAAATTTTAAGAATCCAAACTAAAGAGTGACATAACATGGAGCATAAAAATCAATTGAAGAGGAGATAACAAGAAATAAATGGTGCAAATTCTGGAGCAGAAGCTTGTTTTTGAGCCCTCCACCCCTCTGCCCCATGATACTCAGGAGAGAAGGGCAGGGGAAAGAGAGGAAGACTTGTTCTTTACTTACTGGTGGTTCTTTATCAAGTTCCGTACTTTCCTGCTCTGTATGTCTACTCATTACAGATAGTTTTTCTTCACTTTCACTTGCTTTGAGGTTTCTTCCTACAGCAGAGAAGCTACAAGACAGGAAAACCTTGGTGGAGAAAAATCCTGACCTAGAAGTCCAATCTCTGCTTTTTCAGTTGGAACCAGATATTAGGTCTCACCTGAAGTGTCTTTAGGTGCAGTGTTGTGGCCCACAAAAGGCAAATGATCACTTCTTACCCCAGAAAGTACCAAACATTAAAAAAAACCACCCATTGGTGTCGAGTAGATTCCAACTCATAGCGATCCTATAGGACAGAGTAGAACTGCTTCATAGGGTTTCCAAGGAGGGCCTGGTGGATTCAAACTGCCGACCTTTTGGTTAGCAACCGGACTCTTAACCACTATGCCAGCAGGGTTTCCACCAAACGTAGGTACTTGGCAGAAGGTTCACATATCATTATGCTATTTCATAGACATAATAAATCTGCTTTGTTTTAGTATACTTACTATTTAGTTGTTGAGCCTATTTAGCAAAGAGCAAATGCTTTTTAAAAAACAACGGGCTGCTACTTCTAAGCCTTGAAGAAGAACTCCACTCTTCCATCCATAGACGATTATTGAGCAGTTTTCATGTGCAGGTGCATTGCTGCAGGGTCTCCCATGCAGTGTTAACTACCCCCCGCTCCCCCAGAATGGGGTCTTTAGTTGTGTTTTAATTTTCCAGGTATGAGAAATTCAGTGTTGCTAATTTGAACAAAAGCAAACTCATTAATCAGTCCTAGCCCTACCTCAGACCTCTGTCCCTGTCCCTGTCCCTGTTTCCAAACCTTCCCAAAGTTTACTTTGTTCTTTTTTTAAAAATTTTTATTATAGTAAAGTATAAACCACATTAGCCATTTCAGCCATTTTTATATGTACAATTCAGTGACGTTAATTATCTTCACCGTGTTGTGCCAGCATCACCATTGTCCATTTCCAAATTTTTTCATCACCCTTAACAGAAATTCAGTACTCTTAAGGAATAACTCCTTACTTCCCCCTCCCACCTACCTCTGGAAACCACTACTAAACTTTGGTCTCTATATATTTGCCTATTCTGGATATTTCATGTAGGTGGGATCATACAATATTTTGTATCTAACTTATTTTACTCAGCATAATATTTTCAAGATTCATCCACGTGGTAGCATGCACCAGAGCTCTTATTTCTCTTTATGGCTAAATAATATTCCATTTTGTGTATATACACATTTTGTTTATTCATTTGTTGATAGACACTTGAGTTCTTTCCGTCTTTTGGCTATTGTGAATGTGCTATAATGAACATTGGTGTACAAGTATTTGTTTGAGTCCCTGCTTTTAGTCCTTTTGTGTGAATGCCTAGGAGCGGAATTGCTGGGTCGTATGGTAGTTTATATCTGTCCTTCACTAGCTAGGTATACTAGGTAAGTCATTCATGTCCTTACTTATAAAATAAGGATATAATCAGAGCAGGAATAAATGAATAGAAAACAGAAAAACAATAGAAAGAATCAACAAGAAGTTGATTCTTTGAGAGAATCTGTAAAACTGACCAACTACTGGCCAATGTGATGAAGGAAAAAAATGAGAAGATGCAAATAACCAAAATAAGGAATGAAATTGGAGACATTACAACAGATCTAACTGAGATAAAGAGGATCATTAACAGAATACTATAAAAAATTGTACTCCAACAAATGTGAAAATCTAGAAGAAATGGACAAATTTCTAGAAATATGCTACCTACCTAAACTAACACAAATAGAGGTAGAAAATCTAAACAGATTCATAACAAAAGAAGGTGTGGAAATATCATTGAAAAAAACTCCTAACAAAAAAAAAAAAAAGCCCTGGCCCAGATGGCTTCACTGGGGAATTTTACCAAGCATTCAGAGAAAATTTAAACCAATTCTACTCAAATTCTTCCAAAACAGAAAAGGAAGGAATACTTCTTAACTCATTTTATGAAGTCAGCATCACCCTGATAACAAAGCCAGGTAAAGACATCACAAAAAAAGAAAATTAAAGACCAATATCCCTCATGAATATGGATACAGAAATTCTCAACAAAATTCTAGCCAGCAGAATTCAGCAACACATTAAGAAATCATACATCATGATCAAGTGGGATTCATACCAGGAACGCATGGGTGGTTCAACATTAGAACGTCAATCAGCGTAATTCACCACATAAATAAGGGAAAAGAATCACATGATCATCGCAATTGATGCAGAAAATGCATTTGACAAAATCCAGGAGCCTTTCCTGGTCAAAACTCTCAGCAAAATAGAAGGGAAATTTCTCAGCATAATTAAGAGCATGTATGTAAAACCAACAGCTAACATTATTCTCAGTGGAGAAAGACTGAGAACCTTCCCCTTGAGAACAAGAACAAGACAGGGATGCCCATTATCACCACTCTTATTCAGCATTGTAGTAGAAGTCCTAGTCAGACCAATAAGGCAAGAAATGGGAGTAAAGGGTATCCAGATTGGAAAGGAAGAAGTAAAATTATCTCTATTTGCAGAGGACATGATTCTGTACGTAGAAAATTCCAGAGATTCCACAAGAAAGCTACTAGATCTAATAGAAGAATTCAGCAAAGTGACAGAGTACAAGATCAGTGCACAAAAATCACTTGGGTTCCTTTACACTAACAAGGAGAACTCTGAAAAGGAATAGAGGAAAACAATACCATTTATAATAGCCTCCTGTGATGGTTAAGTTTGCATGTCAACTTGGCTGGGCCATGATTCTCAGTGATTTGGCACTTATGATGTAATTTGGCACCTATGTAATGATAGAATCACTTTCATAATGAGATCTGATATAATGTAATCACCTCCATGATGTGATGTGCTATGAGCAGGCAGTCATTTGAAAGGGAGTTTCCTTGGGGGCGTGGCTTGTATCCAATATATGTGGACTTTCTGGCCAAGCTGCTGGCTTTTTCTTGCTCTGGATTGTGCAGCTGGCTTCTCATCTGACCTCTGGTTCTTGGGACTTGAGCTAGCAGCTTACCTGCCCATCTTAGAATTCATCAGCCTCTGCAGCTTGTGAGCCAGAGGGCTGCCATCTTACTTGCCAATCTTGGGAATTAGTCTCCACAGCCTGTGAGCCAGAGGACTTCCATCTTACTTGCTGAACTTGGAATTCATCAGCCTTCATAGCCTGTGAGTTGGCGGCCTACTATCTTACTGGTAGACCTTGGGATTTGTCAGCCTCTGCAGCCCATGAGCCAGAAGCCTGCTGTCTGACCTGCTCATCTTCGGTTTGCCAGCCCCTACAGCTGCATGAGTCAGGAGGGGTCTCCAGCCTGATCCAGAGACTTGGGAATTTCCAGCATCTTCAACGGCATGAACCATTTCCTTGTTACAAATCTCTCACTCTCTCTAAATATATGTACACACACACACATACGCTTCACTGATTTTGCTTTTCTAGAGAAGCCAACCTAAGACACCCCCAAAATGATAAAATACCTAGGAATAAACCTAACCAGAGATATAAAACACTACTGAAAGAAACTAAATGAGACCTACATAAATGTAAAAACATCCCATGCTCATGGATTGGAAGACTTAACATTGTGAAAATGTCAGTACTACTCAATGCAGTCTATAGATACAATGCAACCCTAATCCAAATTCCAATAACTTGCTTTACTGAAATGGATAAACTAATCACCAGCTTTATATGGAAAGGAAAGTGGCCCCGAATAGCTATTGAAGAACAGCAACAGAGTAGGAGGCCTCACACTTCCCTATCTCAAAACATACTATACAGCCACAGTAATCAAAATGGCCTGGTACTGGTTCAGTGACAGATACAGACTGATGAAACACAATTGAGAACCCAGAAATAAGTCCATCCATCTGCAGGCAGCTAATTTCAACAAGTGGTCAAAGTCCAATAATGGGGAAGAAACAGTCTTTTTAACAAATGGTGCTGGCAAAACTGGATTTCCATTTGCAGAAAAAGGAAACAGGATCCATACCTCACATCATACACAAAAACTAACTCAAAATGCAAAGACCTAAATGTTGAAGCTAAAACTATAAAGTTTCTGGAAGATAATGTGGTGACAAACTATGGGACCTATTTTTTTTTTTTTTTTAAGAAATAGATTATCAAACACAAGTACAAATGCATGAACAACAGAAGACAAATTAGATAATTAGGACCTCCTAAAAATTACTTTTGACTTTGTCAAGAGAATAAAAAGACAACCTATAAACTGGGAAAAAATCTTTAGGAACGACATATCTGATAAGGGTCTAATCTCTAAGATATATAGAAAACTTCAACAACAAAAAGACAAACAATCCAATTAAAAAATGAGCAAAGGACATAAACAGACATTCACCAAAGAACACATTCAAGCAGCCAACAAACACATGAAAAGATGCTCATGATCATTAGCCATTAGAGACTGCATATCAAAACTACAGTGAGGTGCGATCTCACCTTTGCAAAAAAGGCACTGATTAAAGAAAAAAAAAAAAAAAAACAGGAAACAACAAATGCTGCCGACATTGTGGGGAGATTGGAACCCTCATCCATTGCTGGTGAGATGGAAAAATTAGTACTTGTACTGTGGAAAAACAGTATGACACTTCCTCAAAAAGCTAGAAATAGAAAAACCTTATGATCCAGCAGTCCTACTCCAAGGTATATGCCCTAGCGATCTAATAACAGTGACACGAATAGACATATGCACACCTATTTTCATCACAGCATTATTCACAGTAGCAAAAAAATGGAAACGACCTAAGTGTCCATCAACAGAAGAATGGATAAACAAATTGTGGTACGTATATACAATGGAATACTACACAACTATAAAGAATAATGAGTCCATGAAACATTTTATAACATGGATAAATCTGGAGGACATTATGCTGAAATAAGTCAGTCACAATAGGACAAATATTGTATGGCACCACTTTTATAAAAAGTGAAGAACAATTATATACACAGCAAGCAACGTTTTTTTGATGGTTACCAGGGATGGGAGGCAAGAGGAAGGGGGAATCACTTTCTAGATAGTAAACACTTATTTTGGGTGATGGAAAAGGCAGTACCCACTGTGAGTGAAGACTACACAACTTATTCAGGGTAAACGTAGACACTACAAAGTCATACAAGTAAGGGACAATTTCAGCAAATACTGTAATGGACAGTTTTGCAACAATAACAACAACCAGTAAAATAAATGTATGGTTATATACCCATTGCCACGAGTCGATTCCAACTCATAGCGACCCTATGGAACAGAGTAGAACTACCCTGTAAGGTTTCCAAGGAGCGGCTGGTAGATTTGAACTGCCAGCCTTTTGGTTAGCAGCCCAGCAGCCCAACTCTTAACTACTGTGCCACCAGGGCATAGGTAGACATATATCAATGTATGTGTATAGGAAGACACATGTGAGTATATGAATATGTATGTATAGGTGTATTTGCAGATATGTGTATACATGTTTATGTGCACAGCATATATATTTATATATTAAACCACATAGGAGGCACACTTATGGATACTACCAGGACATAACCAAACACCTTGCTGGATGGGTTTACTGGATTTGAAAGCTTGGGACCATAGTCTCGTGTGACAACTTGATCAATTGGCATAACAATTCATAAAAATAATGTTCTGCATTCTAGGTTGGTGAGTAGTGTCTGGGGTCTTAAAAGCTTGTGAATGGCTATCTAAGATACAACTATTGATTTCTTCCCATCTGAAACAAAGGAGAGTGAAGGAAACCAAAAACTCAGGGAAGAAATTAGCCTACAGGACTATTGGCCCGCGAGATCTGTAGTCTCTTCAAGCCTGAGACCAGAAGAACTAGATGGTGCCCGGCTGCCACTACTGACCATTCTGACCAGGGACACAACAGAAGGTCCAGTTAGAAAGGGAGAAAAATGGTAGAACAAAACTCAAATTCCTAAAAAAGGCCAGACTTACTGGACTGATAGAACCTAGAGGAATCCCTGAGACTGTCACCCTAAGATACCTTTGAACTTCAAACTGAAGCCACTCCTGATGATCACCTTTCATCCAAATAGTAGATAGGCTTGTAGAATAAACAGTGTCACCCATGAATACTGTGCTCCCTTAATCAACCGTATGAGACCAAATGGTCGACATTTACGCTAAAACAAAGATGAGAAGCTAAGGGCGGGCAGGGAAGGTAGATTAATGGAAATAGAACAAAAAGAATGGAAATAATGAGAATGTTGATACATTGTGAAAAATGTAACCAATGTCCTGGAACAAGTTGTATAAAAATTGTTAAATGGAAACCTAATTTGTTACGTAAACTTTCACCTAAAACACAATAAAATATTTTAAAAAAATTAAAGTAGAATTTGGGACAAGGGTTATTACCTTGGATAAATGGAACATCACATAATAATAATGAGGTCATTTCACCAAGAAGACATAATCATCTTAAATGTGTGTATGCACTCAACAGCAGACTTTCAAAGTACATACACAGAAACTGGTAGAACTCAAAGGACAAATAGACAAATCCACACTTACCCTGGAAGCTTCAACACTCCTTTCTCAACAACCACTGAACAAACACACAGAAAATCAGTAAGGATGTAGAAAATCTCAACAATGCTGTCAGTGCCGCTGAATACACATTCTTTTGAAATGCACGTGAAACATTCACCAAGACAAACCGTTTTCCGGGCCATAAAGCATTAACAAATATAAAAACAGTTAAAATCATACAGCGTATGTCCTCTGAACGTAATGAAATTAAACTGAAAATCAGTAACAGGAAGATACCTGGAAAAATCCAGTAGTTATTGGATGACTGCTCATCCCCAAAACAGCCGTCCAGATGGTTCAGTGTGGACAGGAATGGATATGGAAAGGGACGGACCAGCAGAAAGCTTTATGCTCTTTTAAAGATTTGTTTAATTGCTTCTATAATTTTTAAGAAAAAACATTCCTATTAATTATGCCATAGGAAAGCTTAAGAGTTTCAATATATGGAACTTAAGAAAGAAGTTAAATAAGTTATTGGAAGATAGGAGAGTTGACTAAAATAGAAACCACATTAATATGATTTTGTAATTCTTTAATCATTTGATTTGAAATTCTTTAATCATTAGAAAAATACTACTTGGAGAAGTTAAAAGCCAGTGTACAGGCATTTAATTGCACAGTAAATAAAATTGGAAGAAAATATTCAGGTTTAGGTTAATAGCATAATAAATAAAATTAGAGGGAAGTCACTAAGTATCTTATTTTAGTAATAAATATAATATTGAAATTAATAACATCATTAGTGTCTTGCAGTATACTTTTGTTTTTATTTTTCGACCTAGCACACGTTCATGTGAGCCTCCCAACAACCTGTAAGGAAGGAAGGGACGTATACCTTAATTACCTCAGAGAGACTCATGGAGTTATTTTGTTAAGGTGATATGTAAATCCCTAGGTGGTGCAAACGGTAAGTGCTTGCCTACTAGCTGAAAGGTTGGCGGTTTGAACCCACCCAGAGGCACTTCGGAAGATAGGCCTGGTGACCTACTTCTGAAAGGTCACGGCCTTGAAAACCCTGAGAGAGTGGTGCTGGCAGAGGCTCTGTGAGCAGGAGAGGTGTGCTGGGCAGATCTGAAGATGGCCTCCCCAAGATCCTTTCTCCTGGCCTTTCAGTCAAGCAGTAATGTAAGTACTGCCGTAAAGGGATTTTACAGATGTATTTAAAGTCCCAAGTCAGTACCTTAAGATTAAGTACAGGGATTATCTGGCTGGACCTCATCTAGTCACATGAGCCCGTAAAAGCTGGTGGCTTTCTTTGGTGGCAGAAGGAGAAGTCAAAGAGATTCAAAGCACAAGAGATACGAATGGCTGTTTCTGGCTTTGAAGATGGGGAGGATATCTAGCCAAGGTATGTAGTCGGTCTCTAGAAGCTGAGAACCACTCCTGGCTGACTGCCAGCAAAGAAATGAAATGGAGGCCTGAGTCCTACAGCTGCATGGAACTGACTTCTGCCAGTACCTGAATGAGCCTTCGTGCAGAAGAGTTAACACAGCCTTAGAAAGGCCTGCTTGCAAGGTGGGTCTTTGGCTGGCTTCTGGGAACTTGGATTTCTTAAGGGTTTCCACTATTCCCTGTTAAGAATGGCTCACTGTGCCTAAACTGTGCAAACAGTATGGTTTATTTTGAACACCTGCTTTCCTTCTGGGAGTCTGGAGTTTTGGTATGTGCTCAACAGAGGGTGCCTACGTGACTAGCCCCCAATAAAACCTCGGGCCACTGAGTCTAATGAGCTTCCCTGGTAGACAGCACTTCACAGGTATTGTCACAATTCATTGCTAGAGGAATTAGGTGTGTCCTGTGTGACTTCTCTGGGAGAGGACCTTTGGAAGCTTAGTCCTGTTTCCACCAGACTTCACCCCATGTGCATTTTCTCTCTGCTGTTTTGCTTTGCATCCTTTCACTGTAATAAGTCTTAGCTCTGAGCACAACTCTATGCTGAATCATTGAGTCTTCCTAGTGAATCATTGAACCCCTGCATGACCTTGGAGAGTCCCTGTCCACAGACCAGCCTGGAGTGGATTCTCCCAAAGCCTGCAGGTAAGAGTCTCAGGTGGCATGGATTTCAGCCTTGTAAGACCCCTTTCTGGACCTCTGACCTATAGAACTATGAGATAAGAAGTGGTTGCTGATTTAAAATACTAAGTTTCTGGCAATTTATTATGGTAGCAGTAGAAAACGAACACAAAATGCAGACCCATGTCTGGAGTAGATGTCTGTCCCTGGAGGATAGATGGCTGACACTTCCAGGAGGGGAGATGCCCGACATGGTCAGCTTTCCACCAAGTGGCTGGCTAGTCTCCTTGAGGAATTGTACCAAACTGGGCTCAGTGTTGGTCTGTCATGGATGGGTTGGATGTTCACAGGCAGCGGTAGCTAGTCCAGCCTTGGTTAGTGGGAGCCCCTGCTCTTGGGTCTGTATGTAACCTCCCTCCCTGCCACCATGGAGTCTCCATTCATTTTTCCCATCTGGCCAATCCTGGGGTACCCAAAGATGAAGCCTAGCTAATTTTGTCCACCCCGTTGTTTGGTGCCACTTCCATGGTGGGTTGCTTTCTGTTGGGGGCTAACATGACACAAAATCTTCATCCTTTAGGCCCACTCCCAAATTCCTTTCCACAGGCCTTTATCCCAGACCTCCCTGTCTCTGATCTTCCAGTTCTTTTCCTTCCAGTTTTCTGATCAAACAATCAGGCTATTAGCCATTAATCAGGTATCTATATATATTTTCATCTCAGGCTACTTCTCTGTCCACACAGCACTGTAGGCAACTCTACCTTTTGGGAAGATGTTTCCTCTCCACTGTCTCTGAGGGCCGTTCCAGAATATTAGTGTTATGCAGCCGTGGCCCATTTTTGGCTTGCACCCACGTACCGAGCTGACCTATCTGTAAACATAGCTCTGGCTTTTTCCTCTTTCAGCCAGAGGTTCAAGCCGGGGGGAGGAGCACTGTGCAACTCTGCCAGGAGACACACTGTGCAGCTCTGCCAGGAGACACACTGTGCAACTCTGCCAGGAGACGTGGAGGCTTCCTGCTCAGGAGCTTACTTTCCCTCAGGTTCTGCTGTGGCTCAGGCTCAGATGTACCAGTTCGGTCTCATGGTGGACTACTGCTAGTTTGACTTTATAAATGGCTGACAGAGCTCAACTCATTATGGGGAGCTTTGGGTGCCTGGTCTCTGGATGTTCCATGGTCTTTACCAAGGCCCAGTAGTATACCAAGAGCTTTTTTAAAAAATTATATTTAATTTTTGGTGAAAACATACACTTCAGAACATGCCCCCATTTAACAATTTCTACACGTACTGTTCAGTGGCCTTGGTTACGCTCTTCACGTTGTGTCAGTGTTCTCGTTATTTCTGCTCTAGTGGTTTCACCTCTGTTAATTTAGACTCACCGCCCCTAAGCTTCTCTTCTGTACTTTAGAGTTACTGTTGTTCCTTTGGTCTCACAAAGATATTTTTTTTTTCTTTAAAGTGCAGTACTTAAGGATAACATTCTTTATTTTTTTAGCTTGTTTTGTTTAGAGATGACTTCAGGGCTAATTTTGTTTCAAGGTTTGAAGAGTATCCCAGAGCAGTAGTCTCAGGGAGTCCTCCAATGTCAGTGGGTCCAGTAAGTCTGGATTCTTTGGGAATTTGAAGTTCTATTCCACATTTTTTCCCTTTCTTTCAAGATCTGTCTATTGTGTCCCTGATTGAAACGTTTAGTAATGGTAGCCAGACGCCATCCAGTTTTTCTGGTCTCATATTAGAGGAAGCAGTGGTTCATGGAGGCTGTTAGTCCTGTAGTCAGTCCAGTTGCTTTTCTGAGTCTTGGTTTTTCTTCTTTCTCTGTTGCTGCAGGTGAATAGAAACCAATTATTGCATCTTGGATGGCCACTCACAAGCTTTTAAGAACTCAGGCACTACTCACCAAACTGGGAGGCAGAACAGAACCTTTAAAAGCATTTTGCCAGTTGACTGGGTTGTCCTAGGAGACTGTGACCCTACTCCTTCAAACTGAGAAAACAAGTCCTGTCAAGTGTTTGGTTTTGTCTAAGTAGTATCAGCAGCTACAGCCGTTTTTTTAGGAAGGGCGGTTTACTGCTGTTCCAAAATTATATATAACACAACAATTGCCAGTCTATCCTTTTAATGTATAGCTTAGTAACATCACTTTCATTAGTCAAACTGTGCAGTTTTCACCATCACCTCTTCCATCACCTTAAACAAAAATTCACTACTACCTGGAGAGTGAGTCCCCTCTTCCCTGTCTCCCGCCCCCATAACCATTAACAATCATTGGCCTCTGTCTTTCCCTATTACCAAGAGCCTTTTTTAAAGGACATATACTTCTGTGCTGTGAATCCTGGGTACGAGCATCTGATTCTCCTGTGGAGCTTGCCATCGGCTGCGTACTGCATCTTCTCTGCACCCTCAGGGTCCATTGGGCCCTCTGGCCTAAGCGGCCTGCTGCTCATGCCACAGCCTGGACCTGCAGCAGTGTCCCTTCCTGTGCCAGGCCCCCTCAGAGCTGGCAGCCTGCCACGTCACCCAGTATGTGGGCCAGAGCAGTAGCCCTCGTATCCAGAACCCAGCCTCACAGGCAGTGTGCTTCTTTCTGGGTCGTAGGGGATGTAAGACTCAGCAATGTGGCTTTTACTTCGGTGGCGATGTCCCAGAATGTCCCTGACCATTAAACCCTAAAAACATCACTCTTGTCGTCGGACCCTGGTTCTTCATAAGGTTTGTCTACCACACCTGTGTCCAGTCAGTGTGATGGGGCCAGTCTTTCCTTCCCTATCAGGCCCGGCACTTCCCAGCGGGACTCTGCTGGGGCTTATCTGCCTGACACCCAGGAGAAGGGGCTTCAGGCAGCCCCCACGGGAGGCCCTCTTGCCTTGTGGGGAAGAGGCTTCCAGCTCAGCAGTGTGCCAGCCTAAAGGGTCCTGGTGGGCGGTGGAGGGAGGTGCTTGCCTCAACATGCTCCTCGGCATCCATCTAGAACTCTCCATCCCCCAGGTGTTCTCTGCCAAGGCCCTGAGCTTTGCAAATAGACCTGCCGTGGCTGAGACTGAGACCTGCGTTCCAAGGTCTGTACCTTTCACAGTTTAGGTCTTGAGCCTTATTTGACTGTGTCCGCCCTTCAATTCCATGTCACGCTGAGGGTCACTTTGTACCCCCACCACGGCTCTGCTGTTCTCATACTTAGCTATAACTGCTTGTTAACAGCTGTCTGCTCTCATTATTGTTATGCAGGACATCAGTACAACTTGACAGTAACCAGGCAGCTCTGCTGGCTTTGTAGTTTCCAAGTGTCTGCATCATTGTACCTGTCACAGCATTTCCCTCCACCAGGACATTTTTCCAGGTCACCACCAGTGAAATCCTCAGCATTTAAGCCATGAAGTTGTTCCAGGGACTATCCATGCCCTCCCTACCAGTTAGGATGGCGTTCTTTTGACCTGCAGAGTGACATGTGAGCAAGTCCCAAATCCCTGTCTTACCACCATTCTTGGTCCATTCTTGGCCCA
Organism: Trichechus manatus latirostris; assembly: GCF_000243295.1. NCBI lineage: Eukaryota > Metazoa > Chordata > Mammalia > Sirenia > Trichechidae > Trichechus > Trichechus manatus. Next base: position 4,445,497 of record NW_004444104.1, read on the forward strand.
TTCTCGATGCCATATGTGCTAGTCTGTGTCCTCTGAAAAACAGACACCAAGATGGGTTTACACATGTAAGGATTTTTTTAGGGGAAGTGCCTGTGTGAAGGGAGCTAGAAAACTGGAAGAGCCATCAAACCTTGGTGCAAGTCTGACCCCTAGTGAAGGGGGAGGAGATTAGGTGAAAGTGTCCTAATCCTAGTCAGCTGTGAGGTCTAAGGAGTCCCAGGGTGGTGCAGTTAAGCACTCAACTACTAACCAAAAGGTTGCCAGTTCAAACCTACACAGAGGCACCTCAGGCCTGGTGATCTACTGCCAGAAGGTCACAGCCTTGAAAACTCTGCTCTGCACACGAGTCACCATGAGTCGGAATTGACTTGACGTCAGCTAACAACAGCAATGAGATCTAAAGGAGTTATTGGTGAAGCCATTGGGGAATCCTTGTCTTTGGCTATTTTACTGAGTTATTTTATTCTGATTCTTGCTGCTGACTAATGTTAACCTCCATTCCATGTGGTGGAAGAGTTACAACATCTCTGCTGTTCAAGAGAGTGCAGTGGTTAAGAGCTATGGCTGCTAACGAAAAGGTTGGCAGTTTGAATCCACCAGCCGCTCCTTGGAAACCCCATGGGGGCAGTTCTACTCTGTCCTGTAGGGTTGCTATGAGTCGGAATCCACTCGACGGCAACGGGTTTAACGGGTTCAAGAGAGCAACCAAACTAAGCTGAATAACCTAGTTCCATTTCCAAACTCCGAGGGAAAGACTCTGGCCTAGTTTCAGCTGTGTTCTGGAATCTAGTTCGCAGTTACGTGAACAAGGTTGTTGCTGTAAAGTGAGACATTTCCAGAAAAGTTGGACAGACTGCAGGCCTGAAACCAGTACATTATATAACCTCTAGTATTTAACGTTTGATTAGCAACCTGTGGTTTTTTTCCTTAGCACGTAGAATGACTTTGAAGAATGATTTGGATGGATCATAGTTCTTCCAATGAAAGTATTGAGGCATACTTAAGTATCCCATAGGATACTAATAGAATCAGTTCGTTGCATGTCTGCTTTTGTTATTGAAAAGCATCTTTGCAAGTAATGACTGAATCAATGTTTTTCTCCTTTATCTTTTCCTAGCTCTTTAATTTATTCAAAACTGGATTTGCATAGATAAAGGCTGTCTGGGAAAAAAAAGAAATCTGTTAGAGTACTTTTTACACTGAATTGAAAAGTCATGAAAGCCATTGGTAGGTGGTTAGAACCTTAAAAAGAAGCTTTGAAACCCTCTTCCTAAAATTGAAAGACAGTGGCATGGCCTCTGTCTGTTGTCTTTGTATTTAGACAAGTGTGGATGCTCCAAATAAATGTTTAATAAGCATGAGAAATGAGAAACTAGTGACTGATTAGTCAGAGCTGAAATAGTGGAGCAGGAGGCAAAGTGCTCAAAGAAAAGGCCAAATAGAAATAGAGATGTGTATGGATATGGATATATGCGGAGTCCCTGGGTGGTGCAAATGATTAAGGTGCATGGCTGCTAACTGAGAGGTGAGAGGTTTGAGTCTACCCAGTGGCCCCTTGGAAGAAAGGTCTGGCAATCTACTTCCAACAAACTAGCCATTGAGAACTCTATGGAACATAGTTCTACTCTGACACACTATGAGTTTGACTTGATGCCACCGGGGTGGGGGGGGAGCGGTCTACTTTGAGAGAAAAGATAAAGATTTGTTGTAGCCTGGTACCAGGCACACAGGCTCCTGCAGGTTGCTTGGACTAGTAAGTGGGAAACAAATAGACAGTTCACTTGTTGCCTCTTCTGAGGCCTCTCTAAACCTCCCTGTGTAGAGCTGAGCTCTTCTCTTTTGGGCCCTGCTAGCTTCTTGAGCAAGGCTCCAGGTCAGCACTTACAGCAGCTCTACCAAGTGTTCTGAGAGCGTCCAGTGCCTGCCATATTCCGAAGTCAGTAGTTCCCTTGATACAAGAGGGACGTACCTGTGCTGCGTTGTCACGAGCGGGACGGGGCTTCAGAGTAGGGTGACAGCACTTGTAACTGAGAAAGTCTGCAAAGTCTGTGTGGGTTTTCAGAACTAGGGAGGATTTGGACTCATGGAAATGAATGACAGAGGGCAGACGTTCTCTGGGAGTCAGCCTGGGCTAGTGCTTGCGTGCACTAAAATTACATGCGTACGTATGAGGGAATAACTCTGTTCAGGGAAAGAGGTGGTTGTTTGTCTTAGTCATCCAGTGCTGCTATAACAGAAATACCACGAGTGGATGGCTTTAACAAAGAAAAGTTTATTTCCTCACAGTAAAGTGGGCTAAAAGTCCAAATTCAGGGTGTCAGCTCCAGAGGAAGGCTTTCTCTCTCTGTCAGCCTTCTCATCAATTTTCCCCCAGACTAGGAGCTTCTCCGCACAGGGACTCCGGTCCGAAGGACGTACTCTGCTCCCCAGCACTGCTTTCTTGGTGGTATGAGGTCCCCCTGTCCCTCTGCTTGCTTCTTGCTTTTATTTCTCAACAGATTGCCTCAGGACACAATCCAATCTTATAGATTTGAGTCCTGCCTCACTAACACAACTGCCGCCCATCCTCCCTCATTAACATCATAGAGGCAGGATTTACAACAAAAGGGAAAATCACACAATCTGGGAATCATGGCCCAGCGAAATTGATACATTTTTAGGGGGACATAATTCAATCCATGACGTTGTTGTTAGGCGCTGTCGAGTAGGCACCAGCTGATAATGGCCGTCTGTACAACAGAACGAAACAGTGCCCAGTCCTGTGCCCTCCTCACAGTTGGTGATGTGTTTGAGCCCATTGTGGCAGCCACTGTGTCAGTCCATCTCATTGATGGTCTTCCTCTTTTACACTGGCCCTCTCCTTTACCAAGCATGATGTCCTTCTCCAGGGACTGGTCCCTCCTGATAACACGTCCAAAGTACATGAGGCAAAGTCTCGCCATCTTCCCTTCTAAGGAACATTCTGCCTGTACTTCTTCCACGGAAGGTGTTTTAGACATATTGGTGGAACATCTGTGTGGTGTGTATAATTAGGGTTGTATGTATTTGAATGATTATAGGTCCAAATAAATGTGGGTGGTAGGATGGGGACACTTACACTGATAAGTTTCTAGGCATGCCAGAGCTTTGAAAAAGTGACATCTTGTCCTGAGTAAATACAAAATCTAGAAAAGAGGATGATATAAACATAGTCACATTCAACTCCTAAATTGGATACTTCTGCAAAACGCTTGTAAAACCCTCTTTTGAGAACTTATTTAAAAGACAGTTCATGCTCAGGCCAGTTTCACAAAGCTGTGTTATAAGTAGACTGCTGATGAGTTTGGATTCTGGTAGTGCATCTGGCTCCTTAACGCTTGCGTTATCTTTAGAAGCTCTGGTGGCCCCCTGCTGTATGCTTCTGTATGGACATTATCTTTCTGTTGCTTAATTTCCTTCTAGTTCTCGTGGAATTGATCCCTGCTGATCAGTTTTTAATATTTTTCTTCCCCATACTATATGCTTCTAGTAAGTTTATGAATTATTTTTGTTTTTATTCCTTAGGAGGAATTCTAGTTTTCTGGCTGATTTTATTGTGCTTAGTCACCGTTCTGTTACTCTAACTGACTCTCCCAGAAAGAAGTAACAACTCACAATAAATCTTCTACATTTTTGCTTGGAAACCTGTATCTCGAAATTTTTCGTATTTAGGCACTCCTTCCTGGGGGTGGGGGGTACCTCTTCTTTTATGTAATTCTTATGTAAATATCACTGTCTGTTTTTGCTGCTTAGGCCTTATCCTCTACCAGTGAACTGTTTTTATAGTATAGTCAAAATAACAGCACTATAACAATGTATAAGATATAATAAAATAAATATAATCAGTCACATTTATTGAGTGCTTAATTTATGCCAGGTACTGTTCTAATGGGGAGTAACTCATTAAATCCTCCCTTTGTGGGGTGTTTTGTTGTGTGCCATCAAGGTGAGTCCGACTCATAGCAACCCTGTGTTGTGGGGTAAGTACTGTTACTATCCCCATGATACATGGAGAAAACTGAGGCACAGAGAGGTGACGTGATGTGCCATGGGTAGTGCCGCTGTTGTATTTGGATCTCAAAATATGCTGCCTATTTCCATTTCACCTTAAGGTAACTAGCATCTTAATGGAAGTAAAGTAGAAATAGAAAATAAAACATAGAATAATTCAACAGAACTGTCATGCACTTGTGCCTTCCCCAGATCATTCTTCACATTGCCTCTACCTTGGGACCTTTGGTGAGTTATCCTTAAGGAACCTTGATGGCACAACCAAAGCAACCCAAACCAAACCCTTTGCCATTGAGTCAATTCTGACTTATAGTGACCCTATAGGATAGAGTAGAACTGCCCCATATGGTTTCCCACGGAGCGGCTGGTGGATTTGAACTGCCAACCTTTTGGTTAGCAGTCGAGCTCTTAACCACTGCACCACCAGAGCTCCACAACCAAAGCAGGAGCCAAGAAAGTGAGTATTTCATTTTGCAGCCTTTGTAGTTAAGAAGGAATCCCTGAGTGGTACAAACAGTTAATGCGCTTGGCTGCCAACCGAAAGGTTGGAGGTTTAAGTCCAACTAGAGGCGCCTCACAAGAAAGGCCTGGTGACCTACTTCCAAAAAATAAGCCATCGAAAACCCTGTAGAGCATAGTTCTATTCTGACACACATGGGGTTGCTATGAGTTGGAGTCGACTTGACAGCAACGATAAGGGTTTTTTTTTTTTTTTTAGTAGTTAAGAAAGGCATGGGAGAAGTGGTTGAAAATGATTGTTGAATGAATGACTACCCAAACCCCTAAAACTCACTGCCGTCGAGTTGATTCTGATGCATAGTGACCCCATAGGGTTTCCAAGGCTGTCAGTCTATATGGAAGCAGACTGCCACATCTTTTCTCCTGCGGAGCTGCTAGTGGTCTCGAACTGTCAGCCTTTCAGTTAGCAATCACTTTAACCACTGCACCACCAGTCCTTGAACGACTCTACAGTCTCTGCCAGTGTAATTGTTATAACCTCAGAGCCGAGCAGCTCCATCTGCCACACATCGGCACTGAGTAAAGACTTAGAGAATAACAACCCTTTAAAGGAGATGATACCAATTCATTTTATAGATGAAAAGACTAAGACTTAGAAAAGTCTTCTAACTTGCCTGAGATCACAAGCTAGTCAGTAGTAAAACTGCAGCTCAGATTTGGGGCTTTCTGATTCTCATAATCTTATCTACAACAGTAGCATATGGATCCCGCACGTGTCTTTGTTACTTTGTCATACTGTGAGGGCTTGCGTGTTGCTGTGATGCTGGAAGCTTTGCCAGCGATATTCAAATACCAGCAGGGTCATCCATGGTAGACACATTTCGGCTAAGCTTCAATACTAAGACAGACTAGGAAGAAGGGCCCGGCAGTCTACTTCTGAAAAGAATTAGCCATTGAAAACCTTATGAATAGCAGTGGAATGTAGTCTGATATAGTGCCGGAAGATAACTCAGAGTACAACTAGGGAAGAGCTGCCTCCTCAAAGTGTAGAGTAGACCTTAATGATGTGGATGGAGTAAAGCTTTCAGAACCTTCATTTGCTGATGTGGCACAACTCAAAATGAGAAGAAACAGCCGCAAACATCCGTTCATAATTGGAACATGGAAGTATGAAGTATGAACCCATGAAAACTGAAAATCATAAAAAATAAAACAATGCATAAACATCGATATCCTAGGCATTAGTGAGCTGATGATATTGGACAATCACATGGTCTACTATGCTGGGAATGACAAATTGAAGAGGAATGGCATTGCATTCATCGTCAAAAAGAACATTTCAAGATCTATACTGAAGTACAGTGCTGTCAGTGATAGGATAATACCCATACACCTACAAAGAAGAGCAGTTAATATGACTATTATTCAAATTTATCCATCTACCACTAAGGCCAAAGATGAAGAAATCGAAGATTTTTACCAACTTCTGCAGTCTGAAATGACATGCAATCAGGATGCATTGATAATTACTGGTGATTGGAATATGAAAGTTGGAGACAAAGAAGAAGGATTGGTAGTTGGAAAATATGGCCTTGGTGATAGAATCGATGCTGGAGATCACCTAGAATTTTGCAAGACCAATGACTTCTTCATTGCAAATATGTTTTTTCACCAACATAAATGGTGACTATACACGTAGATCTCACCAGATGGAATACACAGGAATCAAATTGACTACATCTGTGGAAAGAGAAGATGGAAAAGCTCAATATCATCAGTCAGAACAAGGCAAGGGGTGGACTGTGGAACAGATCATCAGTTGCTCATATGCAAGTTCAAGTTGAAACTGAAGAAAATTAGAACAAGTCCACGAGAGCCAGAGTACGACCTGAACATATCCCACCTAAATTTAAAGACCATCTCAAGAATAGATTTGATGCGTTGATCCCTAATGACTGAAGACCAGACGAGTTGTGGAATGACATCAAGGACATCATACGTGAAGAAAGCAAGAGGTCATTAAAAAGACAGGAAAGAAAGAAAAGACCAAAATGGTTGTCAGAGGAGACTCTGAAACTTACTCTTGAATGTGAAGTAGCTAAAGCAAAAGGAAGAAATGATAAGTAAAAGAACTGAATAGAAGATTTCAAAGGGCGGCTCGAGAAGACAAAGTAAAGTATCATAATGACTTGTGCAAAGACCTGGAGGTAGAAAACCAAAAGGGAAGAACACACTTGCCATTTCTCAAGCTGAAAGAACTAAATCAAAAATTCGAGCCTTGAGTTGCAATATTGAAGGATTCTACAGGGAAAATATTAAACAACGCAGAAAGCATCAAAAGAAGATGGAAGAAATACCCAGAGTCACTATAGCAAAAAGAATTGGTCAATGTTCAACTATTTCAGGAGGTAGCATATGATCAGAAACCAATGGTACTGAAGGAAGAAGTCCAAGCTGCACTGAAAGCATTGGTGAAAAACAAGGCTTCAGGAACTGACGGAATACCAATTGAGATGTTTTAACAAAGGGATGCAGCACTGAAGTGCCAAGAAATTTGGAAGACAGCTTCGTGGCAAACCGACTGGAAGAGATCCGTATTTATGCCTATTCCAAAGAAAGGTGATTTAGCTGAATGCAGAAATTATCGAACAACATCATTAACATCACTCACAAGTAAAATTTTGCAGAAGATCATTCAAAAGCGGCTGCAGCAGAATATCGACAGGGAACTGCCAGAAATTCAAGCCAGATTCAGAAGAGGATGTGGAAACAGGAATATCATTGCTGATGTCAGATGGATCATGGCTGAAAGCAGAGAGTACCATAAAGATGTTTTCCTGTATTTTATTGACTATGCAAAGCCATTTGACTGTGTGGATCATAACAAATTATGGATAACATTGCAAAGAATAGGAATTCCACAACACTTAATTGTGTTGGTGACGACCATCGTACCTAGGCCTGTACATAGATCAAGAGGAGTCGTTATTCCAGAACACTTAATTGTGTTGGTGAGGAACCTGTACATAGATCAAGAGGCAGTTGTTCAGACAGAACAAGGGGATACTGCATAGTTTAAAGTCAGGAAAGGTATGTGTCAGGGTCATATCCTTTCACTATACTTACTCAATCTGTATGCTGAGCAAATAATTCAGAAGCGGGACTATATGAAGAAGAACGTGGCATCAGGATTGGAGGAAGACTCATTAATAACCTGTGATATGCAGATGACACAACCTTGCTTGCTGAAAGTGAAGACGACTTGAAGCACTTACTGATGAAGATCAAAGACTACAGCCTTCAGTATGGATTATACCTCAACGTAAAACAAAAATCCTCACAACTGGAGCAATAAGCAACACCATGATAAGTGGAGAAAAGATTAAAGTTGTCAAGGATTTCATTTTACTTGAATCCACAATCAACACCCATGGAAGCAGCAGTCAGGAAATCAAAAGATGCATTACATTGGGCAAATCTGCCACAAAAGGCCTCTTTAAAGTGTTGAAAAGCAAAGACGTCACCTTGAGGACTAAGGTGTACCTAACCCAGACCATGGTGTTTTCAGTCGCATCATATGTATGCGAAAGCTGGACAGTCAATAAGGAAGACCAAAGAAGAATTGACGCCTTTGAATTGTGGTGTTGGTAAAGAATATTGAATATATCATGGACTGCCAAAAGAATGAACAAATCTGTCTTGGACGAAGTAAAACCAGGATGCTTAGAAGTAAAGATGGTGAGACTTGTTCTTACATACTTTGAACATGTTATTAGGAGGGATCAGTCCCTGGAGAAGGACATCATGCTTGGTAAAGTAGAGGGCCAGCGAAAATGAGGAAGACCCTCAACGAGATGGATTGACATAGTGGCTGCAAAAATGGGCTCAAGCATAACAGCAATTGTGAGGATGGCGCAGGACCAGGCGGTGTTTGTTTCTGTTGTACTTGGAGTTGCTGTGAGTCGGAGCCAGCTCGACGGCATGTAACAGCAACAATCATATGGATTTGCTGAAGGCAAGTTTGGTAATTTGACAATCTTGTCATAATGATATGATTGTCCCAGTCATTGGATTTTCTAGCATTGTATGAGCAGTAGGTTTGGAGTATAACAATCCGAAATTGTTTATGCCTCCTTAAACAACAACAACAAAATATTTATAATGTAGTTTTAGAGAGAGAGGCAAAGAGAATTCCCAGAATAATGGAAAATCTTTCCTGGAAGTGTCTGATGACCCTTGACTATCAGTTCTTATTTAAGTATAAGGTGCTAAGAGCTGATTGGAAACTGTGTACTTGGGCAGGATTATCGACACATTGCTGTGGGGTGATCTAGCTGGCAGTCTCAGTAGCTCTTGCCCTCCAGTGTCCGTATCTGTAGATCTTTTCCCTTCAAAATGGGTCATTTCCCCCAGGGAGGAATGTTCCAGTCTCTGAGTGGGGAGTGAAAACCAGGCTGCCAGGTGCTGGAAGCCAGGTGGGAAGGGAGCTGGGTTGGTGGGGAGGCAACTGTCTCCCCATACAGTGTAGACTTCTATTTAGTACTCCTGCCGCAGTCGCTGCATTGCCCTTACCCTTGGCTATGCCTAGTGTCCCAAGTCCAGGTTCTCTTAATTCACCTTTTCCAGAGAGTAGAGTTAGCCCTCCTGTTTTCATACGCATTCATCCCCCTCTTTCAGATTCCTGTAGCCTATGGAGTGATGCGAACGTCCTTTGGCACTTCTCTCATTTTCAGCTTAAGGAAGGGCTTTCCTGGTCTTAATTTTGTTATGATCTGTCCACAATTATAAGGCTGTTGTATCTCTTCCTGTGCTTAGTACTTGTGGGCTTATGCCTTTCTGTAGCTTCATTGTCATTTTAGTGGAGAGGAAGGGAAGGTGAAAATGCTTGTATTCCTATTGTCGTGTTTAACTGGAAATCCTGCACGTTATTTTCTATAACATTGTACTACACATATATAGCTTTGAAACCTGTAAAATTTATTTAAGCAATTTAACATTTGTTGAACTTTTCGCTGCTTCTCTAATATAAAAATGATGGTTTTTGTTGTTGGGTGCTGTCTAGTCCGTTTCGACTCAGAGTGACCCCATATGACAGAGTATAACTGCCCCACAGGGTTTCCTAGGCTGTAATCCTTATGGGAGCAGATCGCCAGGTATTTCTCCCACAGAGCCATTGGGTGGGTTTGAGCTGGCAACCTTTCAGTTAGAAGCCGAGCACTTAACTGTTGTGCCACCAGGGCTCCTTAAAAATGATAGGATAATGAAAATTCCTGGGAAATAGGAATTCCTGAGAAGTATCTCATTGACTAAAACTGTGCAATATGACCATTCTTATTTTGTAGGAAGAAACGCCTTTCAAGAGAATCAGATTTCCAGATTTGTTGAAATGTGCATATGAGCTTTAGAAACTGCCTTTTTCATTTTCAGATCGTGAGCCATGCCTCTGGTGAAGCGAAACATCGAGCCCCGGCACTTGTGCCGCGGAGCTCTGCCTGAAGGAATCACCAGTGAACTGGAGTGTGTCACCAATAGTACCCTTGCTGCTATCATACGCCAGCTAAGCAGTCTGAGTAAGTCTTCTGATTTCTGGAACACTTCTTTTCAGAATACTGATGACATTTTTGTTTTCATATTAGAAAATTGACTTTAATTCACCAGTTGCACAGTTGTACAGAGAAGACAGCTTTGAAGGAAAGAGTTCAAACCCCCTCTGCCCCAGTTACCTAGCGTGAAGTTAATTGTTGCAACCTCACTGGTGTTTTGATACTCCAGTTTGTGTGATTAAGACTTAATGCTAAAATTGACCAATTCAGAATTATTAGATATGAAGAATACTCCTAAAACACTGCTAATTTTTTAAAAACGCTTATTAAAATAGAAGATAAAATAATTGATAATTTCTTTAACTTTACTGAATTATTTTGTGAAAATCAAAAGAAACCAATTGTTCTTTATAAAAAAATTATTAACAGATTAAAAACTAGTTGACACCTGGAATATGCTTGCGCATAGTAGGTGCTACACAAGTATTTGTTAATGGAATAATATTGAAGGTGAAGCAGAGAATAAAGGCAAAAAGCAATGAGAGCTGCTGATTTAACCTACCGAAAGCTTTAAAAGTTAAAATGCCAGCAGATAAAATGATTGTTACATATACTTAGCATTGTGTATGTATTAATATACCCAGACTTATGGAGAATATAAGCAGAAGGAAGAAAAAGCTTTCTATTATTCTAATTTTGAACATTTAAATAAAACATCCAAGGAATATACCATTTTTTAAAGTCTCAAATGTGCATGAAAATGCCTTTTTCTTCAAAGCTTTTTGAAGTTGAATTGTTTTTTCCCAAACTTTTACATTTATACTCTGTCCTTGTTTTCTCACTTCATCCCACTCCTTTTCAGCTTGGATGGTTTACATTGCATTTTGTGTGACAGGTTTTCACAGCTAAATTTTTCAGAAACTCGTAAATAACTAGAGAATCCTCCATGAAATTTCACATACTGGTAGCTTCAAGCATAGAATATTTTTTTCTAAACTCAAATACTTTTATGTTATTTTGTAGAAGAAACGCTGGCAATAAGTATATTTTAATTAAAAGAATTATACCATATTGATATATTTTTAGTATGTCTATAATCATTGGCTAAGGTAAAAGTAAGTTGGAAATTGCTTAAAATGTCTTTTAAAATAGATTTTTCTAGACTCTAAACTAATCACCTTTGATTTTTGGCAGTGGTTGTTGACAAAATGTATAAATTCCTGTAAGTACAGGAAGATACCTTGTAAATCATTGAAGGATGAGGTATTTCTGCTTGTATTCATATATTTTTTTAAGAATGCCTTGTTGTTGTGTGCCATCAAGTGGATTCTGACTCATACTTTAGTGTCTTATTTTTGTGCCTGAAATGTCTATTGGCATAAAGTCTAAGTGATGAAAACCAACATAAACTGTTAAAATTTCAGTAATCAAACTGTGTATCATGCTGCAGTATTCGGCACAGTGCTGTGTTGGATGTGTTTATGGTGCCTGCTGTCCACAGTCTCTTGTAAGTGAAGCTTCCCACACAGTTACATTTTATTTCACAGAATCTACTCGTGGTTGGCAGAATAATGCCCCCACCCAAAGATGCCCACGTCCTAATCCTCAAATCCTGTTGATACGTTATATTACTTGGCAAGAGGGGATTAAGATTGCTAATCAGCTGACCAGGGAGCCCTGGTGGCAAAACAGTTGAGCACTTGGCTGCTAACTGAAGGTTAATGGTTCACACCCACCCAGCAGCTCTGTGGAGGAAAGACCCGGTGATCTGCTCCCAAAAAGATCACAGCCTAGGAAACCCTTTTGGGCAGTTCTACTCTGTCACATGCTATGAGTCAGAATTGACTCAGGGCCACCTAACAACAACAACAATAAGCTGACCTTCAGAGAACGAGATGATCCTGGATTAGTCAGGTGGCCCAATGAAATCACAGGGGTCCTTTAAATGTAGAAGAGGGAGATAGAAGAAGCAGTGCAAGAGTGAAGCAATGTAAGAAAGACTCGACCCACCATTGCAGGCTCTGACAGTGGAGGAGAGGGACTGTGAGCCAAGGTATGTGGTCAGACGCTAGAAGCTGAAAAATGCAAAAAAAAAAAAAAGAAAGAGGCAGCCTCTAGAAAAGAACATAGCCCTGCCAAACCCTTGATTTTTAGCCCAGCGAGACCCTTTTTGGACTTTTGACCTCCAGAACTATAAGACAATAACTTTATGTGGTATATTTTTTTTAAATCAAAAACATAATTTATGGCTTATAATTGAGGTGTCCAGGAAAAAACTACCTACAGCCATTGTCAGAACCAAGACCTAAATTATGTCTTTTTTTTTTTTTTTTTTAAT
>NW_004444104.1:4467568-4483551 GCF_000243295.1 Trichechus manatus latirostris
TTTTTTTTTTTTTTTTTTTATTGCAATGCTTTATTCCTCTCTCTCTCTGAATGATTATAATTTTGCTGAACCTTTGAGAGTGAGTTTCAAACATCAGGAGTCTTCACTCCATAGCACATCAGTGTGTATTTCTTAATAACAAGGGTATTATCTTACACAATGGCAATACAGTGATACAAAGTCAGGAAATTTAACATTGATACAATATTGTTATATAATTTAGAGTCCATATTCTAAATTAACCTATTGTCTCACTTAGTGTCCTCTTAAACCACTAAGTTTGTGGTAATTTGTTACAGCAGTGATAGGAAACTAAGTCACTATCTACCTTCAGCTAACATTTTATGCCAGGTAATCCACTCTAGCCTCATGATTGGGCCCGGGAGGGGTACCTCCCTTAAGGACAATTAGTCCAGAGCTGGACTAACACAGTGAATCTCAATCCTGGGTCTATATTAGAATCCTGGGTGTCTCAGGCTGAGTTCTATAGAGGAGCAAAACCAGTGAAGCATATATTTAAATACAGCATATATATAAATACATACAAAGCCCTTAAAACCTGTTGCCGTTGAGTCCATTCTGACTCATAAGAGATTTATTTCAAGGAAATGGCTCATGCAGTTGTGGAGGCTGGAAAGTCCCAAATCCATGGGTCAGGCAGCAGATTGGAGGCTTCTCCTGACCCATGGTTGCAGGGGCTGACGAACCCAAAATCTGCAGGTCAGGCGGCAGACTGCTGGCTCACATCCCAAGAAACGGAGGTCAGAGGATGACAGGAGGAATGCAGAAGAATGTAGGATCAAGAGAGAGTGCAAGTTTTGCCAGAACATCCATACTGGATGCAGCCACACCCCCAAGGAAACTCCCCTTTCAACTGATTGGCTGCTCACATCAAATCACAAAATGAAGGATGATTACATAGTGTCTGCCAAACGACTGAGAGTCATGGCCTAGCCAAGCTGATATATAACGTCAGCCATCACAGGATGGTAGGCCCCACCCCAGGGATTGTGTTTGGATGTGAACTACTCAGTTAGATCGTGTGCGTTTGGACTAGAAAGATGAACTGGGCCAGTTAGATTCTCCCAGGGAATTTCAATTAAGAAACACAGTGAATTGGCTAGTTTATTATGAGGCCTCCTGCTGAAATGTCATCCAGGACTGACGAAACCTGATAGCCACCTGCAAACCAAAGTCGTGGAGAGGGTAGAGCCCAGGAGGAGGTAAAGGAAGTCGGTCATAGAGAAAGGCGGATGGAAGGGATGTGCAGAGGGAAGCAGGGGGCTAACATGAGCGAGATGGTGAGGCCTAGCCAGATGGAGAGAGCAGCTGGCCGAGGGGTGGCACAGAAATTTCCAAGTCCATTCCAGGGGCAGGCCTTGGATATCCTCTGAGTCAGCCCTCCCTCCTTCAAGTTCCTTGAGGACAGCTGTTGCTAGCAGTCAAAAAGCCTCACAAAAAAGAGAAGTACAGGGATAGCTATCTCAAGAATATAATTTTAGAAAACTGAGATACTGAGTTATTAACTGATGTTAGATAGCAACTTATTAATTAAACAAAAAACAAACCCATTGCCATCGAGTCGATTCCGACTCATAGCGACCCTATAGGACAGAGTAGAACTACCCCATAGGGTTTCCAAAGAGCAGCTGGTGGATGCGAACTACCAACCTTTTGGTTAGCAGCCATAGCTCTTAACCACTATGCCACCAGGGCTCTAACTTATTGATTACCAGTAACTTATTTGTTAGTATTTATTCACTCAGCACCCCTCTAGGTACAGTATACAGCAAATAAAATCTATTTGGTACCTACTTAGTAGTTAAAAGCATATATAATTAATTTCATTGTGGTTAGAAACCCTGGTAGTGTAGTGGTTAAGAGCTACAGCTGCTAACCAAAAGGTTGCCAGTTCGAATCCACCAGGTGCCCCTTGGAAACTCTATGTGGCAGTTCTATCCTGTCCTACAGGGTCACATGAGTCAGAATCGACTCGATGGCAACGGGTTTGTTTTTTGGTCACTGTGGTTATAAAATAGGAAAACGGATATGCAGTTATTTTGCCCTGCTACAAAATAATATAGAAGAAAGGCCTGGCAATCTGCTTCCAAAAATCAGCCATGAAAACCCTATCGATCACAATGATCCTTTCCTCAAAGATCATGGGGATGGCGAAGGACTGGGCAGCGTTTCATTCTTTTGTGCATGGGGTCACCATAAGGCAGGGGCTGACTTCACGGCAGCTAACAACAACAACAGAGTAACACTGTTGTTGTTAGGTGCCGTCAAGTCAGTTCCAACTCAGCACTGCTGTGTACAACAGAACGAAACACTGCCCAGTCTTGCGCCATCCTCACAGTTGTTGCTATGTTTGAACCGATTGTTGCAGCCACTGTATCAGTCCATCTCATTGAGGGTCTTCCTCTCTTTTGATGACTTCCACTTTACCAAGCATGATGTCCTTCTCCAGGGACTGGTCCCTCCTGATAACATGTCCAAAGTATGTGAGATGAAATCTTGCCATCCTTGCTTCTAAGGAGCATTCTGACTGTGCTTCTTCCAAGACAGGTTTGTTTGTTCTCCTGGCAGTCCATGGTATATTCAGTATTCTCTGCCAACACCATAATTCAAAGGCATCAATTCTTCTTTGGTCTTCCTTATTCATTGTCCAGCTTTTGCATGCGTATGAGATGATTGAAAACATTGTGGCTTGGGTGAGGTGCACCTTAGTCCTTAAAGTGACATCTTTGCTTTTCAACACTTTAAAGAGGTGTTTTGCAGCATATTTGCCCAGTGCAGTGTGTCATTTGATTTCTTGACTGCTGCTTCCATGGGTGTTGATTGTGGATTCAAGTAAAATGAAATCCTTGACAACGTCAATATTTTCTCCATTTATCATGATTGTTGCTTATTGGTCCATTTGTGAGGATTTTTGTTTTCTTCATGTTGAGGTGTAACCCGTATTGAAGACTATAGTCTTTGATCTTCTCTATAAGTACTTTCAGTCCTCTTCACTTTCAGCAAGCAAGGTTGTGTCATCTGCATATCACAGATTGTTAGTAAGTCTTCCTCTGACCCTAATGCCTCATTCTTCTTCATATAGTCCAGCTTCTCGGATTATTTGCTCAGCATACAGATTGAATAAGTATGGTGAAAGAATGCAATCCTGACACACACCTTTCCTGATATTAAACCCTGCAGTATTCCCTTGTTCTCTTCGAACGACTGCCTGTTGATGTGTACAGGTTCTGCGTGAGCACAATTAAGTGTTCTGGAATTCCCATTCTTCACAGTATTATCCATAGTTTGTTATGATCCACACAGCTGAATGCTTTGCATAGTCAATAAAACATGGGTAAACATCTTCCTGGTATTCTCTGCTTTCAGTCAAGATCCATCTGATATCAGCAGTGATACCCTCATTCCACGTCCTCTTCTAAATCTAGCTTGAATTTCTGACAGTTCCCTGTTCTGCTGCAACAGCTTTTGACTGATTTTCAGCACTACAACATAATAAATGATACCTACATTTTAGGTGAATCTTTAGTTTTTATGGAGTTTCCCAATGGTTATAAATACATTATATGAGATGAGAAAAGATACATGCATTTTAAAAAATAATCTAAAGAAAACTAAGAAGATTTAATGGAATGTTTTTATATGTTTTCCAACTTTGTAAGCATTAATCAGATATTTTTAAAGTGAAAGTGCGAAAGTCTTATATTAAAAGTTTTCTTTTACCAAGTATAAATTCCCTTAATACAGTCAAAACTGAATCTATTTTTTAATTCCATTGAGTACTTGACCATTATTTGGTAGGTCCAGACTAGAATGGTCCATCTTAATCCGCCCCATTTCCCTGCCCACGCTTCCCCCCTTCTGTGACTCCCTCACACCCCCATTCCCCACAGCAGAAACTCATTTTCGGGTACAGAGGGGGATAGATGATGTAGAATTAACTAAACTTCCTGTAAGCGAGCCAGAGAGAGGCTAGATATTGTCTCCAAGGGTCATCTTAGGGGAATCCCAAAGAAAACATTAAGAATTTGCCTAGACCTGCACCAGCCTTGACCCTACACTGACTATACCTGCCTGCATAGCAGAGACCTGCCCTGGGTGACATACCGGGATAACCCAGGGTGCCTGGTTCTCTAGTAAGGCAAGGGAAGGAGAAACCAGCTAGGAGGCCATAGGGAATTGCCAACAAGGAAGACTAGCAGTTGAGGCCCGAATTCACCAGATCGTTCTTCTTTTCTCATTCCCATCATCAGGGGTAGTTCAGGGTCATAAGGATGACTTTGCATAAATCAGCAGAATAATCTGGTCTTAGCTACCAACAGGCCTCTGTACCCCCTACAACTCTATATTTTTAAAATAAACAGTGTTTGCCGCTAAGTTGATTCTGACTCATGGCAACCCACGTGTGCCCGTAGAACTGTGGTCCATAGTGTTTTCAATGGTCGTGACCTTTCAGAAATAGACTGCCAAGCCTTTTTTCTGAGGTGTCTCTGGATGAACTTGAACCACCAACCTTTTGGTTAGTAACTGAGCGCTTAACCTTTGTGACACTCAAGCAGTCTCAACTCTGTTACTTTTGGGAAATCTGTGGGTTTTTACCAACTGCCACTTTCCCACTACATCCAAATTAGACCCTTAACTTCAAAGGCCGGAACTTTTGTCAGTGTTAGATTTTATCAGGCTTTTTAGGGAACTGAAAATTTTTCAACGACATTATATTGATCCCTAGTTTTAGGAGCAGTCATAGAAATGAAAGAGAGGAAATTTGTAACATGAACAGCCTTAAAGAAAAAGGATAAAAAATGTTTCAAAGCTTAATCCAATGCAATTTAAAAAAAAAAAAAAAAATTTAGTAATTTCCAGATTTGCTTTTTTTTTTTTGCATTGAGTGCTACTAACTTCTAGTATGAGTGATCCAGGGAGGTAAAGCCACTTGCTAAAACAGTTTTGGTTAGTAACGTGTTACTTGGTTTTCTAGGTAGGGAGTATGATTTTTTTTTTCCAAATAATAACAGTTTAATACAGCAATTAACATTAAATCAAGAGTACTTTTTCATCATTTCCCTTGATTAATAATCTGAGTGCTCTTATTCCTATCAGCTAGTTGCTCAATTAAAATTACAGTGTCTGGCAATCAACTTCCTAATGATACTCTAATGTAGTTTTAATAAAATTTGCTTTAAAAAGGAGATGGCAGCATTTGTGCCCAGGATGACATGAGTTCTTTTTAACACCTCATAGGCTGGTTGCTGCTTCTTTTCTCTTTGTTCTTGTGATAATAGCTGTCTTCCTGGCTCCAAAAAGGTCAGAAGGAAAGATGTTAGAGCCTTAGGGCATCCCCCTTCTCCTCCAAGGTTTTTGGTTATATTTGTTGGTAATAATAGGATAATATAAACGATTAGACAGCACGGGAAACAGTGACAAAATCCCATTAATCAGATAAAATCTTTGATAGTATTTGTATATGTCTTTATAATAGTAGTATTTCATTGTTCTTACTATTTTGTAGCCCATACTCAATTAACATGTAATAAACATTCTTTTTTGATTCTTCTAAGAAACATTCTTAAATAGCTGAATAGTATTCTATTCTATTGATACACGATTATTTAACCATTTTCTTATTGTTGGACACATAGATTGTTTCTTTGTGGGGGCTGCTATTAGAGATTCTCTAGGTACACTTCTGGTTATTTTTGGTATCATTTTTAAAAAAGCTTTCTCATGTCTTAAGAGTCAACAGCTTCCTCATAAAGAGCAAAGATAAAAAAAACCCATTGCTGTTGAGTCGATTCTGACTCATAGTGACCCTATAGGACAGAGTAGAACTGCCCCATATAGTTTCCAAGGAGCACCTGATGGATTCGAACTGCTGACCTTTTGGTTAGCAGCTGTAGCTCTTAACCGCTACACCACCAGGGTTTCCAAGAACAAAGATAGACCTTGCAAATGATCTGAAATTCTGTAACTCCATTAATTTTAAAGATGTGTCTCTTTCTTTTAATCATGAGGAAAACTTCTGTTTTTCTCTTCATGTCCAAGTTTGGAATAATTGCATTAGTGGGAAAAGAAATCTGTTTTCTTCTCAAAGATTTTTAGTAAGTGACCAGTATTTTTACTAATACTCATCAAGGTACCTAGTGTGCATTGTATCAAACCAAATGCTGAATTGACGACAAAATACTTCCTTAATGGCTTGTACACTAGTCATTTGCTTTATGTAATTTGATCTGAAATTTGGAGTTGTATTTTGATTATACTAAGAGAAGTTCTACTCAGAATAGAGATTTAAACATTTTGAAGGCACGCACTGAATAGATTTCTTGGATGTTTTTGATAGAAATCATTTAGCCAAATGGAATGGTTTGGGGAAAGTGGGGGATAAAACAGACAGTATATAAAGGAAATAGATCATGAATCCATTTCCATGCAGGTTAAGGCTAGGGTTAAGAGTCAGTTAAGATAAAATGTATTGACGTATCTGGACAAAAGTTAATTGGAAGAAACACAGTAGAGAGTTTAAAAATTTTTAATGCTTCAATCTGAAAAAAGTATTTGCATTCCCATAGAGAAGGACAGAAAGCCAGTGAAGGAAGTTAAGAAGTAAAGTATAATTAGGAAACTATAACATCAAAGTTCTGTTGAAGACAAGTATAAGAAGAGTCCCCCAAAAAATCAGAGCTATTGAGGATTCAAGCACTCTGCCAGCCCATCATTTGTACTAGAAATAGGTCCTGAAGTATAGAAGTAGTTATAAGTTAGGTTATTTTTTGTTTCTCCTTTCCCTGTATGGATTCCAGTGTAGCAAGATTTAAATGTAGCATAATTCCTAAAAGCAAAAGTTAAAGTCAGTAAAATTTGAATTTTCAGTCCTGCTGTCACTAAACTGTGGTTTTATCATCTGCATTCTTCCTCTTTCATTTATTTTTAGGCTTATGGTAAAGTATCTTAAGTGAGTTACAGATATTTGTCTGATTATTGTTTTGATTTAGACTTATTAAAGCACATGTCTTAGGCTGGGTTTCCTAGAGAAGCAGAACCAGTGAAGCGTCTGTGTGTGTGTGTGTGTGTGTGTGTGTGTGTGTGTGTGTGTGTGTCTGTGTCTGTGTGTGTGTGTCTTTAAAGATTTAGCTCAAGGAAATGGCTCACACGGTTGTGGAGGCTGGCAGGTTTCAAATCTGTGAGTCAGGAGTCGGGCTGGAGGCTTCTCCCAACTCACATGTTTGCAAGGGTTGACGAATCCCAAATCAGTAGGTCAGACTGCAGGCTGCTGGCTCACGGGGCTGCAGAAGTGGGTGAATCCCAGAATCAGCAGACTGCTGGCTCAAATCCCAAGAACCAGAGGTCAGATGATGACAAGCCAGATGTAGGATCCAGAGCAAGAGAGAGCTTTATCAGAGCATTCATATAGATTGGATGCAGGCCACACCCTCAAGGAAAGTCCTCTTACCTGAGCAAGGATGTGACTTGAGTTATACCCTTCAGTAAGGGTGTGACTCAAGGTACACCTCCACAGTAATCCTGCTTCATTAACATATAGAGGTGTAGGATTTACAACACATAATTACACAATACCACAAAATGGAGGACAAGTACATGAGATCACGAAATGGAGGACAGTTACACAATACTGGGAATCATGGCCTAGCCAAGATGACACATTAATCATCACAGCATACCATCTAAAAACTTTGAGGGAAGATTTTAATGATTTTACTTCTTTTTCCTAAAATTTCACTATGATCGGTCTCATATTAGGTACATGACTGTCAGCAGCCTGAAGTAGTATTCTTTCTTAAACCATACCCTTTTAGATCACAATAGAGGATCCCAGACAGAGCTGAAAAAAATGTAGAACAAAATTCTGAGTCAAAAAAAAAAAAAACCAGACTTACTGGTGTGACAGAGACTAGAGAAAGAAACCCTGAGAGTATGGCCCCTGGACACCATTTTAGCTTAGTAATGAAGTCACTCCTGAGGTTCGCCCTTCGGCCAAAGATTCGACAGCCCCATAAAACAAAACGAGACTATATGGGCACACCAGCCCAGGGTCAAGAATGAGAAGGCAGGAGGGGACAGGAAAGCTGGTAATGGGGAACCTAAGGTTGAGAAGGGGAGAGTGTTGACATGTCGTGGGGTTGGCAACCAATGTCACAAAACAATATGTGTCTTAATTGTTTAATAAGAAGCTAGTTTGCTCTGTAAACTTTCATCTAAATTAAAATAAATTTTTTTTAAAAGCATGCTCCTTTATGGGAGCAAACATTCTCTACTTCTGTCTCTATTATTCTTTTACACACATTGTTCAGTATGAAATTAAAAAAAAAAAAAAAAAAGTGAGACAAGTGGAAAAGGAGGAAGATGTGACCCAGAATGAAGAGAAAAAGAAATCAGTAGAAGGAGGACCCACAGATGACCCAGATTTTGGTATTAGCTGAAAAGCACTTTAAAATAACTATGAAAAATATATTGAAGGACATAATGGAAAAGGTGAACAACATGTGTAAAACGTGTGACCAGATGGGGAATTTCATCAGAGAAATGGAAACTATTGAAAAAAAGATAGAAATGCTAGAACTAAAAAATAAAAGTTTCACTTGACAGGCCTAACAGCAGACTGACACAGCAGAAGAAATGATCAGTGAGCTTGGAGAGAAATCAGTAGAAATTATCCAAACTGAAGCACAAAGAGTAAAAACAAACAACTGAACAGAGCATCCAAAATATGGGACAATATCAAATAGTCTAACATACATGTAATTGGAGTCCCAGAAGTGAAGAGAGAAAAGGGAAGAGATAAAATACAAGAAATAATGGATGCAAATTTTTCAGTATTGATGATAGATACCAAATCACAGATACAAGAAGTTTAACAAATTCCACATCCTACCACATCATAGTCAGACTGCTAACACAAAACAAAGATTAAGAGAAAATCTGTAAAATGAGCCAGAGGGAAAAAGTACATTACATATAGGGAACAACGTTAAGAATGACAGCTGACTTACCAGAAAACAATGAATTAAGTGCTGAAAGAAAAAAACAGTCATTCTAGAATTCTATAAGCAATGAAAATATCCTTCAAAAATGTACATGAAATAAAGACATATTTTATTCAGATAAGAGCTGAGAGAATTAGTCTCCAGCAGACATGCACTACAAAAAATGCTGAAGAAATTCTTTAGGCTGAAGGAAAATGATGCTAGATGGAAGCTTGGATCTGCAAGATGGAGTAATGATTACCAGAAAGATTAAGTTTGGGGGTAAATATGAAAGATCATTAAAAATTCTTTATCTGTATATTGATTTAAAAGACTATTGGCTGTTTAAAATTTATTGTGGAGTTCATAATCTATGTGGAAATAAAACGTATAACCGTAAGAGCTCTACTGCCCCATAGGGTTTCCAAGGAGAGCTGGTGGATTCGAACTGCCGACCTTTGGTTAGCAGCTGAGTTCTTAACTGCTATGCCACCAGGGCTCCCTAAGGGAAGGAGTGAAATGGAATTATGCTGTTCTCAGTTTTGTACATTGTTTACAAAATATTGTATTATTTGAAAGTAGACTGTGATGAGTTAAGTTTGCATATTGTAATTTCTAGTAACCATTAAAAAATAACAGAGTAGATAAAATGAAATTCTAAGATTATTACTTGATTATCCCAAAAGGCAGGAAAGGAAGAACAAGGAACATGAACAAATGGAAAACAAAAAGCAGAAAATAGAATTAAACCCAATCATCTCAATAATTCCATTTAGCTAGAAATGTTTTAAAAGCACCACTTAAAAGGCAGAGATTATCAGGATAAGACTAAATATATGCATTTTAAGGATAAAGACAGATTTTTTAAAATGATGGAAAAATATATACTGTGCAAACACAAAACATAAGAAAGGTGGCATGGCTATATTATCAGATAAAGTAGACTATAAAACAAAGGCAAAAAAGGGCATTTCATAATGATAAAAGAGTCAATTTATCAAGAACACATAACAGTCTTGAATATGTAAACATTGAATAACAGAGCTCCAAAGTACATGGAGAAATAGACAAATTGAGAATCATGGTCAGTGATTTTAACAAGAACTCCTCAGTAAATGATAGACCAAGCACACAAGAAATCTTTAAGGATGTAAAAGATTTGAGCAACGCTACCAGCCAGTCTGACCTAATTGACATTTATGGAACACTAAACTCTGAACTGTGGAATACACATTCTTTTCATGTTCACATGGAGTGTTCACTAAGATAGAACATGTGCTAGGCCATAAAATAGTAAGTTTGAAAGGATTGATATCTTCCAGTATATGATAATGAGATAATAATAATAATAATAAATGAGATAATTCTCAAATATTAGGAAATCAGTTAATATTTTTTTTAATAACCCTTAGGTCAAAGAAATTGAAAGGGGAATCAGAAGATATTTCAAATTGTATGGTAATGAACACACAAAATATCGTTATATTTGTGGGATACAAAGACGTGCTTAGAGGGAAATTTGTAGCTTTAAATACATTAGAAAAGAAAAAAAGGTTTAAAATCATGACCACATTCCTTAGGTTTGCCCTCAGTGTTAATAATCTACTGTATTTCATTGGTTAGTTTTTCTACTCTTGGAGTACCTGTTTCATACCTTCTCTTTCCTCCTAAATCTCCCCTCTTGGAGCTGATGCCCTTGCTTCTTGTTTCACTGGTAAAATACAAGCGATCAGGAGAACCAGACAGCCCACCTCTGCCAAATCAACTCCCTAATATGCCTCTGTACTAGCATATCCTGCTCACCCTCCCTTAAAATGGATGGACTGTTCATGCTTCTCTCTAAAGCTGTTTCCTGCCCTTTAGCACTGGCTCCCATACCTCATGCTCACTCCCTGCCTCTACGTCCATCCCATCAAATACAAATATATGGAGAACTCTCCCAACTTATGTAAACCTTCTTTAGACCCTAAATCATACTTTACCTGTCATCTCATTTCTTTGCTTTCCTTCACAGCAAGATTCCTTGAAAAAACACTCACTGTTCATTGCTGCTCCTTCCTTCATTGTCTCTTGTAGAGTCATTCAGCCTTTGTCCCACCCCTCTTCTGAAACTGTGCTTGTCAGTGTTACCAATGACCTTCATGTTGATAAGTTCAGAGGACAGTCTTATTCTTGTTACTTGAAAATGTCCTCCTTGTTGGGGGAGCTTTCTTCACCTGGCTTTTGGGCCACTGTACTTTGATGTTTCTCCTACCTCACAAGTTGTTCTCCATTAGTCTCCTTTGATGATCTTCCCAACTCTAAATGTTGGGATGCTCCAGGGCTTGATCACTGAAACTGTTCTCTGCCTATATCTATTCCCTAAGTGATCTTATCCTGTCCCATGGCTTGAATTACCATCTCTATGCCGATGATTTCCCCAAGTTTATGTCTTCAGTTCTGACCGTTCCCGTAGACTGAAATTTGTATGTGCAGCTGCCTACTCAGTATCATCATTTGAATTTCTAATAGACATCCCAAACTCAACATGTCTAAAACGAATTTATGATTTCTTTCCTGTCTCTTCCCAGATCCTACCATCCTCCCTTTGTCTTAGCAATGGAAACTCTACTCTTCCTATTGGTTTTGATTTCTCTCTTCTTTCTCTTATACCAAACACCAGTCCAATAAAAATGAGGTCGACCATCTTTAGAGTCTATTCCAAGTCCGCGCTCCTGTTCGCACCTCTGCTGCTGCTACTCTGGTCCAAGCCCCCATCATCTCACCTGCTCAACAGTAGCCTCCTGACTGATCTCCCTGTTTCTCTCTAGTCACCCCCAATCCCTTAAAGTGAAGGATAGTTATTTCTCTCTTCTCTTCTACCACTTTTCCAGTTTCTCTCTGGGCTTAGCCATGTTGGCCTGCTTGATGCTGCTCACACACCCATCTACAGTACTGCCTTCTGCCTGGTTCTTCAGATACTCATATGCTTCCCTCCCTCTCTTCAGTCAGTCACCTGCCTAAGTATCACCTTGTTTTGCCCTTTCTTAACCACCTTCACGCCTTCCTTGGCCACCTTATTGACAACACTACCCACTTCCTACCACTCTCTGTTCCCTTACTGCTTTATTTTTCTTCATAATTAGTAACTTGTCATCACCTGACATATGTCTGCTTATTTTCTGTTTCCCCCAATGGTAATATAAGCTTCATGAGAGCAGAGACTTTGATTGTGTTCACTTCTGTATCTCTTCAGACAACTGGAACAATGCCTGGCACACAAGGACTGCTTGGTAAATATTTGCTGAATAAAATGAATATGTTTAATTATCAACATCTGTATCTTGTTTTTTTATAAAATGCTTAGAAAAAGTGTCCTAGTTTCTTAGTGCTGCTGTAACAGAAATACCACAGGTGGGTGGCTTTAAAGAACAGAAGTTCATTTTCTCACATTTCCGGAGGCTAGAAGTCTGCATTCAGCATGTGGGTGTAGGAGGAAGTCCTTCCTTGTCTATTTCATGTCCTATAGCCGCAGCATTCCTCGGTTCCCTGGCATTCTCCACGTGGCATCTGTCTTCTTCCGTTTGTGCTTTCTTGTCTCTGTGTCTGTGCTGCTGCTGCTTGTTCAGAAGTGATTAGGTTTAGGACACACCATACATTGATACAGCCTTATTGACGTGACAAAGAACCTATTTCCAAACAGGATTACACCCACAGGTATAGGGGTTAGGATTCCAACGCATGTTTTAGGGAACACAATTCAATCTGTAACAAAAAAGTAGGGTAAGGTAAGTAGTACTCAAAAAAGAGTTTCTTGTAGTATGGGTGACTTCTTTTTTTTTTTTTTAACTTTTTATTTTTCTGGGTTTTTAAAATTTTCTTCCAGGAGATTACTTTATAATCACAAAGATATTTCAAAGAGTCAGGGTACATACTTAAGTCCTGTGACTTTTACACAGACTTATAAACAGAACAAAGACTAACTTAAAGCAGAATGCTAGCAATACATGTCTCTGATGGACATTTGAACCATTTTTTTTCCTATTGTTTACTTTTCTGGATTTTCTTTATTTCCTATAATAATAAATTGCTTTCATAGTAGAAAACCAAGCCTTAAAAGGGGGAAAAAAACCAAGGGCCTGTTGTGGGTTGAGTTGTGCCCCCCTCAAAAGATATATTGAACTCCTAACCCGATACTTGTGTGACCTTATTTGCGAGTAATAGTGTCTTTGCAGGTGTAATCAAGTTAAGATGAGGTCATACTGGATTGGAGTGAGCCCTCATCCAATGACTGGTGTCCTTGTAGAAGGGGGAAATTTGGACACAGACTCACAGACACACAGAGAGAAACCCAGGTTGAAGGGAATAGACTGGAGTGATGGTCCACAAGTCAAGGCTGGCGCCTGAGTCCTTTTGACAGGCCCATGGCCTATGAGCACTTCTTTACTTTCTAGCACAGCAAGACATTCTAGGCTCATCTTGTATTTTTCTACCCTCAGCCCTGGCATCAGTCATTTTTCTATGGAGCCCTGATTCCTTTTAGTGGAGAATAAAACACCAAAATCTTGAAAAACCAAGATCTAGGTGGTAGGTGTGCATATTAAAATTTTTAAAGGACCTTGTTATGACTGGTTTCTTGTTCCACAGAAAGGACTCATAACAGACACTGACGGTTTCCACCAAATCTTCACTCTTTTTTTTTTTAATAGTATTTTATTATGTTTTCAGTGAAAGTTGACAATTGCTATACAGATTGTTCAGTGACATTAGTTAACATTTTTCACAATGTGTCAACATTCTCTGTGATTGTGTTCCGATTGTTCCATTTCCAGTGCTCTAGTTTCCCTTCCCCCTTATCTTCTCATCTTTGCCTTCAAGTAATCATTGACCTTTTGGTCTCATATAGATGGTTTTTTAATGGAGCCCTGTACTCACGGGTAATATCCTTTATTTTGTGTGCCAATCTGTTATTTGGCTAAAAGGTGACCTCGGGATAGTTTTGGTTCAAGATTTAAAGAACGTCTCAGGGCGATAGTCTCAGGGAGTTCTCTAGTCTCAACTGGTCCAGGAAGTCTGGACTTTTTGAGAATTTGAGTTCTGTTCCACGTTTTCTCCTCTGTTTACTCTTAAATATAGGTGAAGACCCATGCATAATTTTTATGCTTTGCCAATTTGGTGGTATAACTTCTTAACCTGACATACTTGGACACAGTTCATCATGGTACTAATAAATCCAAAAGTGGAACCTTTGTCAGTAAAGAATGAACAAATCACACTTTCCTCAGTATGGTCTTTAATTCAATTCAGAATTATTTTAGTTTAGCTATTAATGGGCTTGCCATTGAAAACACGAGTAAAATTTGGCTTTTCAAACAGGTTGCTGTTTATAACACTGAATACTGTAATTGCAGCATTTTATTCATGTTCTTCAGAAAACAGTTCTTTCCATTTTCCTCTTTTAGTCACCTGCCAGCTTTCGGCAGCTGGCAGAAGATTAATTATACAATTCTATATTTTCCATTTCTGCCTATTTTTATAAATTGAGAGCTTCCAAGTGGAAGCATAGTATCAACTGCCTGTTTTTCTAATAGGGTTAAGGGTTGCAGGTGGAGGGCACGTGATGTTTATCCTTTTCAGCTAGGATGGCAGCTAGCAGAGTATACAGTGTTGTTTTCAATAACAGTTGCCGTGCTCTGAGAATGCCGGTTTATCTTTTGCAAAAGACTATGGTGTGCACTCGCATTATTCTTGGTGATGTATGTGTTGTTGTTGTTGTTAGATGCCGTCAAGTCGATTCCAACTCATAGCGACCCCATGTGACAGAGCAGAACTGCCCCATTGGGTTTTCTAGGCTGTAATCTTTACAGAAGCAGATTGCCAGATCTTTTTTTCCTATGCAGCCGCTGAGTGGGTTCAAACCATCAACCTTTCGGTTAGCAGCTGAGCACTTAACTGTTTATGCCACCAGATCTCCTTGATGATATATGTTGTCCTTACTAATTAGATTTCTGCATAGCAGAAGGGGAAAGGAGACTCACACTGGGATTTTTTTTTTAAAGCTGTAAATGGTCAAATGGAGAAAACCAACATAAGTAAGTTTTATTTTGACTATGTCAGATGTTCAGAAATGAATACCTGTTAGACTAGGATATGAAGCATTGGGAACACAGTGCTTGTATGTAGATCAGCTGACTGAATGGACTGGCATTTCCCAAAATGGGTTTCCCAAAACACTAGTTCTGAAAGATGTGATTAGGTGTTTCTAGGCCCAGTCAGTTTGAAAACCATGGTATTCTAGATACCTCTCCTGCAGAGTCACAATGCACATTAGCATATTAAAGATTTTGAGAAGCCCCGAGGCATGGAAACATGTTTAAGCTCTTTAGTCCAGTATTTCCCAAATTTAACTTGCACAGGGAGCATTTGTTGATTACATACTTGTTAACAAGAAAACAGTGGTATGGTCCCTGTGCTTTTTATTCAACAAATATTCACTGAGCACCAGCTCAGTTCAGGGAGTGCAGAGGCAAGGGACTTAGCTTGCCCCCTCAGAGAACTTAAGTAAATAAGAAGAGGGGAGTCCAGCCAGGGTGCTGTGACTGAGTCAAGTCCAGAGTATTGTGGGAGCACAGAGAGGAGCATCTGATTTTATAGACCGACTCTAGTCTCTATCTTGAAGGGTTGATTTTAACTTGATCAGTTAGCCAGTTAACTCAGTTAATGCATTTTTATTCATTTATTCAAAAACTCTTTCTGAAATCATCTTCAAACTAAACAGTTTATCTGAATTAGTGAAGAATGTTCATCCTGAGCACTGTGCTCTTTTAAAGAATTATCTGTATTAGATCAAATGGACAATAGTAACTCTAAAGTATAGATGAGTAGTTTATGGGGCAGTGAGTCTAAGTCAATGAGGGTGAAACAGTATGGGGGGAGGTAGCAAGAATGGTGACACAACATGAATGTAATCAGTGTCATTGAACTGTGCATGTAGAAAATGTTGAA
>NW_004444104.1:4484248-4517649 GCF_000243295.1 Trichechus manatus latirostris
AGAGCCCTCCGTCCAGCAACTCAGTCCCTCGGGGAGTTTGGATCTGTCCATGGGGCCTCCATGACCTTTCCTTGTACAGGTTGTGTTAGTTTTAGTTAGTTTAAAAAAATACTTCTTTATGGAGTACCTTCTATAGCCAGACATGCTCTCTTGGGGATTGATGATACAGCAATTGACACAATTGAGGAAGACCTTTGTCCTCTTGATCATAACATGCTACTGGAGGGAGAAGACAAGAAACAAGAATGTATAATCTGTTGTTGTTTGGTGCCATTGAGTTGATTCCAACTCATAGCGACCCTGTGTACAACAAAACAAAACACTGCCCAGTCCTGCACCATTCTCACAACCGTTGTTATGCTTGAGCCCATTATTGCAGCCACTGTGTCATTCCATCTCATTGAGGGTCTTCCTCTTTTTTGCTCACCTTCTACTTTACCAGGCATGATGTCCTTCTCCAGGGACTGTTCCCTCCTGATAACGTCCAAAGTACATGAGAGGAAGTCTCACCATCCTCGCTTCTAAGGAACATTTTGGCTGTACTTCTTCCAAGACAGATTTGTTCGTTCTTTGGGCAGTCCATGGTATATTCAGTACTCTTTGCCAACACGATAATTCAAAGGCATCAGTTCTTCTTCAGTCTTCCTTATTCACTGTCAAGCTTTCGCATGCATATGAGGCAGTTGGAAATACCATGCTTGGGTCAGGCACATGTTAGTCTTCAAGGTGATATCTTTGCTTTTTAACACTTAAAGAGGTCTTTTGCAGCAGATTTCTTGACTGCTCCTTCCTTGGCCATTGATTGTAGATCCAAGTAAAATGAAGTCCTTGACAACTTCAGTATTTTCTTCATTTATCATGATATTGCTTATTGGTCCACTTGTGAGAATTCTTGTTTTCTTTATGTTGAGGTGTAATCCATACTGAAGGCTGTAGTCTTTAATCTTCATCAATAGGTGATTCAAGCTTCAAATTTCAATATTGAAGGGTTCTATGGAGAAAATATTGAACGACGCAGAAAGCATCAAAAGAAGATGGAAGGAATACACAAAGGCACTGTACCAAAAAGAATTGGTCGACGTTCAGCCATTTCAGGAGGTAGCATGTGATCAAGAACCAATGGTATGGAAGGAGGAAGTCCAGGCTGCACTGAAGGCATTGGTGAAATACAAGGTTCCAGGAATTGATGGAATACCAATTGAGATGTTTCGGCAAACGGCTGCAATGCTGGAAGCACTCAGTCATCTATGCCAAGAAATTTGGAAGACAGCTACCTGGCCAGCCAACTGGAAAAGATCCAAATCTGTGCCCATTCCAAAGAAAGGTGATCCAACAGAATGGGAAATTATTGAACAATATCATTAATATCACACACAAGTAAAATTTTGCTGAAGATAATTCAAAAACAGTTGCAGTAGTACATTATTGAGGAAATGCCAGAGAAATTCAAGACAGATTCAGAAGACGATGAAGGGTATCATTGCTGATGTTGGATGGATCTTGGCTAAAAGCAGAGAATACCAGAAAAATGTTTACTTGCATTTTCTTGACTATGCAAAGGCATTCAACTGTGTAGATCATAACAAATTATGCATAATATTGCGAAGAATGGGAATTCCAGAACACTTAATTGTGCTCATCAGGAACCTGTGCATAGACTAAGAGATAGTCGTTAGAGTAGAAGAAGGGGATACTGTGTGGTTTAAAATGAGGAAAGGGTGTGCCAGGTTTGTATCTTTTCACCGTACTTAGTCTGTATGCTGAGCAAATAATGCTAGAAGCTGGACTATATGAAGAAGAATCGGGCGTTAGCATTGGAGGAAGACTCGTTAACAGCTTACAATATGCAGATGAAACAACTTTGCTTGTTGAAAGTGAAGAGGACTTGAAGCGCTGATGAAGATCAGACTGCAGCCTTCAGTATGGATTACATCTCAACATAAAGAAAACAAAAAAGATAATCTGTTAGTGATAAGTGTTAAGGAGAATAGTAAAGCCAGGAGGGGATAAGGATGTGTGTGTGTTTATGTGTGCAGTGGGGCTGATTGTACTTTAGTTAGGGTTGCTAGGGTAAGAGGTGACGTTTGTGTCTAGACTTTAATGAGGTGAGGTAGCAAACCATGTTGGTCTCTGGGGGCACAGATGGTCCAGCAGAAGGAACAGACATGCAAAGGCCTGAGGAGAGGACAGGTGAGTGGCATGATTGAGAAGCAGAAGGAAAGCCAGTGGAGGAGTGGGCTGTGTGGGGGAGAGGGTAATAGGAGATGAGGTAAGGAAGGTAGGTGGAGCTAGATCATATGGGACCTTATAAGCTGTTATGTGGCCTTTGGCTTTTATTTTGAGTGAGGTGACAAGGTCTGGAAGGGATTTGAGCAGAGTAACATGATCTGCCTTATGTTTTAACAAGATGGCTGGGGCTGCTCTTTTGAGAATAAACTAAGGGGCTGAGTGCAAGGGTGGAAATGGGGAGACCAGTCATTTGGAGATGAGGGAAATTCCCAGTGAGAGATGACTGTGACTTGGACGTGCTTGGTGGTAGGAAGGTAGTGAGAAGTGGTCAGTTTGGGATATACTCTGAAAATATATGTGTAGATGACAGGGTTTGCTGGCAGGTCCAATGTGGGATGAAAGAGAAGGAGAGAAGCCAAGGATGACCCCAGATGTTTTAGATTAAGCAGCAGGAAGGATGGAGTCGGCACTTTTTAAGAGGGGAAGACAGTGGGAGAAGTAGGCTTAAGAGGGGAAATAGAGTTCTGTTTTGGACAGGTTAAATTTGAGTTGTTTACTAAATACTCAAGTGATGTTGTTGAGCAGAGAGTTTGATGTATGAGTCTGGAATTTAGGGTAGAGGCCCATCTGGAAATAGAAATTTAGGAGTCATCAGCATTTAAAAAAAAAAAAATCCCGTTGCCATCGAGTTTACTCTGAGTCATTGGCAACCCCACGTGTGTCAGAGTAGAACTGTGATCCGTAGGAATTTCAGTGACTGGTTGGTTTTTTTTTTTTTTTTTTTGACTTCTCATCAATCATATTGGATTTTTAAAATCGTTATAAAAACATATATAACACAACATTTACCAATTCAACATTTTTCAGGTGTACAATTTAGTGACATCAATTACATTGGTCATGTTTTGCAACCGTAACCCATGATTGTTACTAATTTTCCCATCACCATAAACTCTCTCCCTACAATAGCTGATTTTTTGGCAGTAGATCACCAGGCCTTTCTTCTGAGGCACCTCTAGGTAGACTCGAACCACCAACCTTTCTGTTGGCAGCCAAGTGTGTTAACCATTTGCACCACCCTGGGACTCCTGTTTAAAGACAAATGTATATAATTTGTGTGAAGACTTTATTTTATTTTTGCCTTTTGGAACCATTTCATTTATTATGGGAATGGAAACGGTCAACAGAATTTTAAGTGAACCCGCAAGAGAAACAATTTACTACAAAACTGAAATCAGTAGTCTGAGTTTTGTTTTGGTTTCTGTCCCACTTATTTTGGGCACAGGAAGTGTTTTTATTAAAGATTTCTTTATTATTTTCTGAGAGAAAATTCCTCTTGTTAAGACAGTTTCACAGTTAGAATTTAAAATTTTCCTGAGTATTTACAAGAAACACCAAGTGTCTAGGAGTAACAATTTATGCAGCGAAATACTTTTGTCCACTTCGTTAAGCAAATAGGAATTTACCAGGTATTTCATGACCTAAAATAATTCATGAAAGTTGCTAACTCACAGCCAAGGTATTTCAGAGAGGTATATAATAAAAACAGAGGCTAAAAGTTAGACAAATTTTTTGCTTCATTCATGTCTGCAACTTACGAGCCATGGAATTTGGACAGGTCACCTTTCTGATATTCAGTTAAGTCATCTGGAAGATGAGAACAGTAACTTCCCTGTTTACCTCATGGCTTCATTCATGGATTCATTGAACAAGTATGTGCTGGGAGGCATTGTTCTAGGGCTGGGCTGCAACACTGAACAAGACAGACATGGTTCTTGCTCTCTTGGAGCTTCCAATTTAATGGATTATGGCAGACACTAAACAAAGTGGAGCTGAGAGCCCTGTATACACTGTAAGGTACTGTGAAAACATTAGTGTTATTCTTGATGCAATTAAGTTTTCTTCCTGGAAGAAGTTCAGGTTCTCTCTCATTTGAGTGATGTATTGATAGAAAACCCAAATATCTAAAAGAAGTGTCTTAGCCTGGGTTCTCTAGAGAAGCAAAACCAGTAAAGCATATATATAGAGAGAGATTTATATCAAGGAAACAGAGCATACTATTGTAAAGGCTGGAAAGTCCCAAGTCCATGGATCAGGATAGAGGCTTCTCCTGGTTCACATAGCTGCGGGGGCTGGCAAACTCAAGATTGGCAGGTTGGAGAGCAGGGCTTTTGCTCACAGACTGTGAAGATCAACGAGTCCCAAGATCGGCAGGCAAGCTGATATCTCAAGTCCCAAGAACTGGAAGTCAGATGAACAAAAGGTAGCTGCAGGATCCAGAGAGGGCAAAAGCCAGAACATCCACTTATATTTGGATACAGGCCACACGACCAAGGAAACTCCCTTTCAGCTGATGGGCTACTCACAGCAGATCCCATCATGGGCATGATCACTTATAAACACTGAGAATCATGGCCTAGCCAAGTTGACTCACAATCTTGAGCATCATGAAGTGCTAGCTACCTCTTGTCAAAGAAGGGTATGCACATGCCCCGTACACACAGAGTAGGCAGTTACGAAGTATTCATTGAATGAATAAAATAATAGTGTTATGATTTGAAAATTCAGTGTACTCAGATATGGTTTCTTATCTTGTTAAATATTCAGAAATTTTATTAATGACATTTTGAGAAAAATTGGAGTTATGTCTGGCACTCTCAAGAACGTAGAGGTGATCCATGCAGAAAAACTTAACTCAAAATTAAAAATACTGACTTCTGGAGAGTGCACATCATTTATATACTAGATTTCCAAATGTTAACCAGAATAATTTAATTGTTTGGAAAATGTTAGTCACAGTATAAAATATCTAATGTTTCTGATTATGGATATTGAGGTAAAACCCTAAATTTAAAGGCCAACATGATTTATTGAATTACCTTGGGAAATCAAAGGAAAGTTCAGTTCCTGACATTGTGTTTCTACATAAAGCATGCAAAACGAGAATAATTTTTTTTTCCCCCAGAGAAGTTATGCATTTAATGGGAAACAACTTGAGTGATAGCGTATAGCATAGGTAGCAGTTAAATAAAGACTCTGTACTATCTGGGGTATTTTAAAATTCTGTAACTTGGGGCCAATTTCAGATTTATATGAAGATCCCTAATACATTTTTGGAAGTCCTCGAGGCCTTTCCCTGTGACACTTCATTTGTATAGTCATTTGCACACAGTCCCGAGTGTTGACAGTAATAAGGCATTGGTGAGAATGCGTGAAGGCTGCTTCAGCAGTTCCTCAGCAGATGGCTTTCTCAGCTCATTCTCTTCTATAGGCAAACATGCTGAAGACATATTTGGTGAGCTGTTTAATGAGGCCAACAACTTCTACATCAGAGCAAATTCCCTTCAAGACAGAATTGATCGCCTTGCTGTCAAAGTTACCCAGCTGGATTCAACAGTGGAAGAGGGTAGGTAATTGCATGAAAGCAGTGAGCTAGAAGTAATGTTGACAAGCCTGTAGTGATTAATTGCCGTGTAATTACTGCTTTTTCCTTGAGGTAGTTTGCTGATATTTCATCTTGGCTTTTCGTAGAAGAATAGTGAGGAGAAAGACCCACAACATTGGGTTAAGTAGTGATTCAAAGGTTCATATCTTTTCTACCTCTTATGCCATACTCTCTTTAAAAAATTACAAATACATGGTTTGTTTTAAAGGATTCTTCAGGTGCATTCAGTGCCAGAAGCCCTAATTTAGGTTGCTGGTGGTTATTTTAAAAATAGTTTTTACCTAGAAATTTCAGAATCACTTCACAGGGATGGTCTAACTCCCAGGGAGGGTTGTACTTCTATACTGCTACAAAGGGAAAGTTTTAACCTCAGTACTCTTGGTGTGGTTAATACACTGTAAATTATCTTGATGATTCTGTTGATTTATACATTTTATTAAACTTGGCATAGATAACATTTTCTGAAGGGCTTTAGGCTTTAGAGTTTTTAAATAATGTAATACAAACATTGTGTTGTTGTCTAATAGTCATTTTATAGATATACCCTGAAATTGTAGCAGTTTAAACAAAATTAAAAACTATCAGTTCCTTTTTAAAAATTTAATTTTTGGTGTCTTTTGAATGAA
Organism: Trichechus manatus latirostris; assembly: GCF_000243295.1. Taxonomy (NCBI): domain Eukaryota; kingdom Metazoa; phylum Chordata; class Mammalia; order Sirenia; family Trichechidae; genus Trichechus; species Trichechus manatus. The sequence continues at coordinate 4,490,549 of NW_004444104.1, forward strand.
GGACTGAGATTAAACTGAAATAACAAATCTGTTAAAAAAAAGTCTGAGGTATACCACTTCACAGTTACTTGAAGAAAAATATTCAGATTATAAATTATTTTTACCTTTATATAACAGTAGTTACAGTTTCCCTTGTTGCTTTAAAAAGACCCTAACATCTGATTTTTTTCACTACACTTATGTCGTAGTAGTGGTAAAAAAATAAAAGTCTTATTTTTTAAACAGTAGTTTATTTATGGAATTCATCCCTTTTCATCTTAAAAAGATATGTTTGCTCACGTTCAGATCTTTTTTTCAAAGGTCAAAGTTAAATTAGTGGATAAGAAATTTAACAAAAATGTAGAGCATAGAAGATGTAATATGTCTTATGAATGTTCTTGCCCACTTTTCCAACAATAAGGAGAAGTTAAAAACATTTTCTTTTTTAATCTAATTTTTAAAATTTGTCTCTTGTTTTTAAAAAAATAAAAATTGAAATAACCACTTGCTTTATTCAGATAAGGAACTCTTAACATCTTAATCATTCACTTTTCAAATTGGTATCACAGTGATTTTTTAATATTCGTTTTCCTTCGCTTTTGTTATTGGCTCTTGCAATTGGAATGCTTGTGATAGACATTATGCTGGAAAAGGTTAATCTGTAGGTTAAATTTTAGAAAATTTTGCAGTACATCTCAATCAAGATTTTACCTTGTTACTTTCTTTCGCGTGGATGTTATAGTGGAAAAAGCACTTGACTAGAAGTTAGGAAATTGGTTTGGGCCTGCCACTTTTTTTGCCGGATAATTCTGGAAAGGTCACTTAGCATCCCTGAATCTCAGCTTCATTGGTTGAGTGGGCTGATAGTACCGATTTGCCCACCTCAAAAAGTTTATGTAAAAATTAGATGAATTAATAAGTGAAATGTAAAGTGTTGTACCAGTGAAAATTAGTATCACCAGCCCTGATACCTGGCTCCTTAGTGTAGTTTTGTAGCAGATCATGCTACTGAATTTCTGAAACTATAGGAATGTTGCAAAGCTTTGCCATTGTTCCTTGAGAAAAACTTAATGCATTATTTATGTTTATGTATTTTTAGCAGAAGTATTTCCCACATGTATTATAATTAAACTGATATTAACTGTTTGAATGGTTTCCTTTCCGAGGATACCAAAATCTATGTATTTGCATGCCTTTTATACTCCTAACTATATTCTTGTATGGTTTCTGAGAAGTGATATTTAAATAAAGAATGGTTCAGTGAAATAATTAGATCCCAATAAAAGAAGAAAAGATAGGATTTTGACTTCATTTTGTAGAGAGAACTTATTTTTAACAGGGAAGAGATGCACATGCTATTTAAGTATGGTTTTAAATAAACAATAAAAACGGTATTTGGTTATACCGGGAGATGTTTATGATTGTGATTCAAATTATACTTACTTCTAAACAGTTAAAAATATTTCCATATAACTCAACTTGGGGGGCTTTTCTGTAAATAGTGTCACTACAGGACATCAACATGAAGAAAGCATTCAAAAGTTCCACAGTACAAGACCAACAGGTGGTGTCAAAGAACAGCATCCCGAATCCTGTGGCTGACATTTACAATCAGAGTGATAAACCACCGCCTCTGAACATTCTTACACCATACAGGTATGCAGTCCCAGATTCCCAGGGCCTTTCAGGAGCGAGAAATGAGGGAAGTGGACCATGCTTGGGAGCTACTGATGTGTGGCTTAGAAGCATCCTTGCGTGGTTCATTTGATGTAAAATTCAGAACTTTTAACAACTTTGGAAAAAACAATTGCAATGAAATTAGTCATTGGGTGCAGAGTTATCAAAGTTTCAGTATTTCAAAGTATGGAAAAACTTAGGAGAGAAGTGTGAGTTTTATCTAATTCTAGTTTTTAAATGAAGATATCTTAAGTGGCAGTTGTACATTACATAACAGATTTTGTGTGGTCATGCTGTTATTCTTTCTATTCAAAGTCAGTTTTAAAGGAACTGCATAATTCTTTTAGAATGCAGCAAGAGACCTGTCTCAGCATCTCAGCACTGCAGAGACATGTTATCTGCAGTGTTAGGGATTTTGAAGGGCGAAAATATAATCAACAAATTAACAATCTGTTGTTATAAAATAGTACCACCCATTATCAGGAACAAACTTCTGAGACAAATAATGGAAAAGAAATAGTGCAAATAATTAATATTAAGAAACTGACTAAAACATCCTTTTTTAAATACCTCTCCTACCTCCTGTTAACATCAGTGTTTTCTTTCCATATTTTCTGCCACCTTTTTCCAGTCTTCATTTTTCATGCACTTTTTCATCTTTCCTCCTTGCCTGTCTTGTTCCTCCCCCCATCTTTTTGCCTTCTTGAACAGCTCATTGCTTCAGCCTGAGGGGGCCCCCCGCTGTGGAGGGGAATAGTTCTCCCTGCCCCAGGCTGAGCTTTGTTGGGTGACCCTCCATTGAGGGACTGGCGGTATTCAGAGGGCTGTTTAGAATCCAGCACGGTCTTCACTTCTAGCCTTGCCCTCTTAGTCCTTTGGGCCATCACAGGGAGTGCCGAGTTTTTCTTGGTCTGAATTCCTGTCCCTTCTCGGGGCCCAGGAGATGTTTGGAGCTAGCCTTTTTTGCAGCTCTGCTAGTAAAGCAGCGGTTAAAACTGCACCCCTCTCCTCCGGCAAGGACAGAGAGATTGTCCTCTAATAAAACGTCATTGAATCTCCCACAGAAACTTTGATGGGAGAGGACCAAGGTGCCACATCTTCCTGTGAAACAAGTGTACTTTTCTGGAGGTTTTAGCATACTTGTAAAAATTAATGATGCATATGAATAGTGGTATTATAAATGTAATGTTTTCACTGTGATTTTGCTTTTGTTCCATCAGTATTCTTCCAGGTGATTTTACTTTGCATGGCAGCCATGAGGGCTTACTTATTAAAATTTTCCTACATGGTGTTACTAAGAAACTACACCAAAAATTCTGATGTAAAAGAAAAAAAAAAAAAAAGAAGACCCAGTAAACCACTTACTTTGATTAGTTGAGATCATGATTGAATATTTGTATTCATGTTGGTGATTTGAAAGTGTTAACTACATAGAAAGGAATTGATGTGTGTGCATGTTCTGTCTCATGTAAAGTAAAAATAGCTTTGACTCTCGTGTCTTTACGAATGGCAGTGCCAACTCAAATCTACTTTTTGTTGATACGGTAATATTTGAGTATATAAAATCCATAACCTTTTGCATTTGAACTTAAATATGAGGTGTCACAACACTGTCTTAATATGAAAAGTACAAACATGACTGAAAAATTAAGTCTTTAGTTACTATAAACACATAACTTACTTCTGCTTACATGATTTTGTTGTAGTTAACCATTCATTTACATGGGTGAGTCTCTGCCTTCATTAAAGCTGTTAACTCCATTTGAAAAAAAAACAAAAAGAATGTGCATTTTATACATCTTAAATTTGGCAACAAGTTTCTGCTCAGTCAACACTTTTTCTATACCTTCACTTACATTCAAGGGCTACTATCATAGGGAAGGAAATTCTGTTTTTCACAATAATGGTATTAAAATATCTTCATAATGCAGGCTGCTTGGTAATTAGAAAAGTAGGAAAAGAATGCAGGAAGGATTTTAAATTAATCAAAAGCTAAAGTGCTTAGTGAGTTGCTCTGCTTTCATTAGTGGTTTTCCGAAGAACATAGGAGCCCTGGTGGCACAATGGTTAAGCGCTTGGCTGTGAACCAAAAGGTTGGCAGTTTGAGTGCACCGGTCGCTCCAGGGAAGAAAGATGTGACAGTTTGCTTCCATAAAGATGTACAGCCTTGGAAACCCTATGGGGCAGTTCTGCTCTGTCCTGTAGTGTCACTATGAGTTGGAATCGACTCAACAGCAATGGATTTGGTTTTTTGGTTTCAGAAGAGCATCCATAGGAAGTGGGACTTAGTATTTAGTGACAGAAATTCACCAGTAGACTGCATAGCAGAAACTTTAAGGACATACAGATATCCCCCCTGAATAATTAGGCATATACTCTTTCTTATACTCAGTTAACTGATTTTGCTTCTGCTTTGTGCCTTAAATGACTTATTGAAATACTAATTTTTAGTGTAAATGTTCTGTTTCGTCTTGAAGGTGGTAATGTACAGACCAAATACTTTTTAAGACATTAGTAGAATGGAGTGTATACTTCATGTCAAGATTATTTTGAGCTTCACTATTGATTTATATTACAACTTTGGATTCATATCACCTGCGTTATATTAATTTTATGATAAATGAAAAGTTATATAAAAACATGGACTGTTCTTTAGTCCACAGTAATTATGGCAGTACTTGAGAAATGTAATGGCTACGGTGAATGCATTTTCTGTGTGGGTTACTTCCACTTTGAAAGTAATAGTTGATCATGTTTTTTTCTAGTCGCATTTATGCGCCCATGAACATTTTGCTTCTTTCCTAATTGAATTTATAGAAGTTAGCCAAATCTGATTGAGAAAAGGAGCAGAGTACTTATTTATTTTTATCCTAATAATACCATAGCTCCAGAGTAGGAGTGGATGCATACATACTAAGAATCCATCACCTTTATGTAGAGCCCCATGTTGGAATAAACAAAACATTTCTTAAAATAATTAGAGTATTAAAAATTGCTACTTAGGAGCCATATTATGATTTTCAGAGCAGTTTTTGGTATTTAATTCTAAATTTGCAAGAGTACTTTTTACCTAATATTCTAGAACAGATTGCTGTTCTTATGTTTCCATATTTTTTCAAATAATATAAGATACTTAAAATGCTCTCTCTGCACCTAAAATTCATTTATAATTGAGGTAAAATTAAATTAATATTAAACCCTCTATGAAAATACCTGGCAACCTTTTTGTTTCTGACTTGTAATACGTTGATTTACAGAGATGATAAGAAGGATGGGTTGAAGTTCTATACCGATCCATCCTATTTCTTTGACCTCTGGAAAGAAAAGATGCTCCAGGACACGGAAGACAAAAGGAAAGAGAAAAGGCGACAAAAGGTAAATAATTCTAGTATGGAAAACATGCATGTCAGTGTGCAAATGGGTGCTTGTTCAGAACTCAATCAGTAAACTATTTAGACGGTTGAGATGTTAGATTTAGTGCTGAAGTTTTTCAGAGGTTACGTTTTTTACATGAAGATCTTGACAATTCTGTTTAACACAGTAATACTGTTTTTTAATAAATACTATCTGATTTGTTCTCTTAACACTTGCTTTGCTTTAACAAAAGTAGTGGTTGAAGATTTGACTTTTGTTTGTAACTGTGTTTTATAACTTTTCACTTTCTGCGTTCTCAAATTTCATACAACAGTCACCCGTTCCATATCAGATAACTGTCTGCTTTCGTCTTTTTAATGTTCCTAGTTGTTGGGTTGCCACTTAGCTGTAATTAAGGGCTTGGTGAGATGTACATAGTTGGATGGGAAGGCATGTGTGAGCTGCAGGTTGGGGGATATTATTTACTAAAGATGAAATTTCCTTTGGTGGGATAGTGGTGGGAAGGCAAACTGTAAGTTTAAATGTTGCAAAGCAGCAGTATTTCAGATACATTCAGAAAGACAAGCCCACTCTGTAGGTTGACTTCTGTTTTAAAAGTTATCTCTTTGGGGCCCAGGATTTAGACTTAAGCCACTGAGAAGGGTTAATCCTCTAAAGGCAGGTATCTGCTAAGATTTTTATTTGTAAGCTGTGTTTAAAAATGACGGCCTGGTCCATGGCAAATGTTCGAGTGCTTTAGTTAAGAGAAACGCTTGGCATTCTGTGGGTTGATTGCTTTTAGGTGTTGAGGTGTTTAGGTGTATCGGCCCAGCAGGAGAGAGTTTGGGATGGAGGAGAAGGTCTGGGATTTGGCCCAGCTTTTCATTTACTTGTTTCATATGGCTTTCGTTGGGACTCTGAGTCACCACTTGCCTATCTCTCAAACAGGTACATGAGACCAGTTTTCAAATTGAGCAGTATAAGCAAGGGCCCATCTACGGAAATTAGTGCCTGTGGCAGTTAGTTTTAAGTTGTTGAATGATCCCTCACAGCTGGCGATGGAAACTGCTCATGGAATCTGCCCGTTAGCACCCCTTCTCAAACGGCACCTGGGTCACACGCCCTACCTGCCATGCCTTAGTTACACCTCTGGGTGTGGAATATTGCTACTGGGTTTTAGGAAAGGATTCACAAAGACTTTACTATTCATAGTCTCTCCTTTGTGTTGGTAGGCTGGGGAGACTTAAAACTGGAGAAAATATCAAAGTGAAGAAAAGAAAGATATTAATATCTTGAATGGAGAAGAAACTCAGGTTTAAAGCCCTATTTGTCTTAACTCTCATACCTTCTTAAAGAAACAGAATAAAAGCTCAGGGTTTTTAAAAGTACTTTCCTTTAAAACTTTCCTGTCCACCTAAATTTCTCAGAATGTAAATAATCCTTTTGGCAAATATATTTAATTTTTGCCAGTGCTCTTGAGGGAAAACAGCCTTAATGTATCTGTGATTGTTGAGTGTTCAAAACCATTTTGTCATTTTCTCAGCTGTTTTGTCTCATTCCTCACTCTGCAGACACATGAGATTATGGTGAGAATTTCTTACTCGTTAAGACTCTTAAGTCATTTGTGTAATAATTCTTTTTTGAATGCCTTCTAAATGCTGGATAAACAGTGGTGAAAACTACACGATCCTCACCCTCACGTAGATTACAGTTTAGTGGGAGAAACAATCTACCTGTCAACACGCATACCCCCCCACACACACAAATAAGAAATAGTAATGACACAGATATGTGATTGTAAATGTGAATTACTGGGTCGGTAAGTGTTGTGAAGGAAAAGTACAGTGAGATGAAAAAGGCAGGTGACCTAATGTAAGTGAAATGGGTATCAAGGAAGGCCTCTCTAAGGACTTGTCGTTTACATTGTCATTTAAACTGAGACCACAGGATGGATAGAACAAGTTAAACTGTGTGTGTGTGCACACGCATGCATGCATATGCATGTGTATACATGTGCGTGTCCATGTGTGCGTGTACACGTGTTTGCATGTGTTCATGCATGTGTGCATGCATGCATGTGTATGTATGTACATATGTGTATATAGGTGGGGAAGGGATGCTGGAGGGATGGAGGGTAGATAAGGAGGGGGTGCTTCCGAATTGGGGAGCATTCTAGGCAGAAGTATACGTAATAGTCATCGGATAGGGAATAGTTTTGTATATTCTAGAATTTTAATGTAGGCCAGTGTAGCTGGATTATGCATTCATCATTGTTAACATTTTGTCATATTGGGTTCATCTGTGTGTGTGTGGCGGGGGGAAGTAACACGTCAGTGGGCAGCTTTGGAGGCTGAGCCGTTGTAAAGAAAGTTGTAGATATCATAACACTTAATGTTTAAATGGAGCCCTGGTGGTGCAGTGGTTAGGAGCTTGGCTGCTAACCAAAGGGTCGCAGTTCAAATCTACCTGCTGCTCCTTGGAAACCCTATAGGGCAGTTCGGCTGTGTCCTGTAGGGTCACTATGAGTTGGAATCAACTTGACGGCAACGGGTTTTTAATCCTTAAATATGTCAGCATATATCTCTTAAAAGTAAGGATGAGAATTATTAATTAATTTAATACAGATGTTCTTAATCAGGGTGTATACTGGAATCTCATTGAAATCTCCCCACTGCCCCTCACCTTTCTTTTTTCCTTTTGGTTTTTAAACTGTACAATCCATGCTGGTTGTGGAATGCTCAAACGACATTGAAGGAAATAAAAGCGCTCCCCTCCCCAGGGGAAGCTGGTTGTTATTGTGGTGTGCCAGCAAGTCGATTCCAACTCATAGGGACCCCATGTGACAGAGTAGAACTGCCCAGTGGGGTTTCCTAGGCTGTAATCTTTATGGGAGCAGATGGCCAGGTATTTTCTCCTAACCACTGCTAATAGTAACAGTTTGGTGTGTATCTTTTTAGACCTTTTACACATTCATAAGTACATACACACGCATTTTACAAAGTATTTTGATATAAATAGAATTGTACTACACGTGACTTTTTTGAGCATATATTTATATATCTCATTAAAGATCTTTTTAACTAGTTGAGTAGTATTCCGAAGTATGAACGCCTCATACATCCTAGTACCTATGTGGTTGTGCTCACACACAGATACTTCTTCAGGGTAAATTCCTAGAAGTTGAATTGTTACATCAAAAGGAATATGCGTTTTATTGCTTCCCGCCCTTAAAATACCAAACTAGTTTATACCATTAACTTGCCTTCTCCATTGCTGGATATTACTTTTTTTGATGAGCCAAAAAATCCAGTTTGCATTACTCATCCTTTCATATCCTTGTTAACCATGTGCATATCTTCTGCGAATTTCATGTTCATATCTTTGCCAATCCATCCCCAAAGCCTCCTGAGTACGTCTGAAAACAGTCCACTTCCCTGTCTCAGTCCCTTAAGCCATCTGCCATCTTGTCTCACCTTAGTAGCTATCCAAATGGTGTCCCTGTCTTTCCCCCTTTTAAATGATTCCACCTGACACAGAATAAATCTTCTCAAGTGCTTTTTCATTATGTCAAACCTTACTTTCCCATCTTGTGAAACATTCTTCAGTGGTTTCCCATTGCTTTTCAGAAAAAGAACAATATTTTTAACAAGGCCTTCAAGGCCTTGCCTTCTGCCTTTCAGGTCTCATCCTGGGCCACTCACTCTCCTTGACCATTGGCCTTCTTTCATTTCTCCTCACACAGTGCAATCCCTGCTCCTCAGAGTCATTACCCGTTCTGCTGTCTCTTCTTGGCATGCGCCTGACCCATGCTGCTTTCAGGAGCAATGCCGGCTCACACTACAGATCTTGACACCCTCCCCCAGCTTCCAGACCAAGCAGCATTTAATGTTTACGCATTTACATTTTACCTATTTTATAATTATGTACTTAGTTGTGTGGTTTTGTGTGCTTCACCCTCTGGACTGTGAGTACGCTGAAGGCAGAGAGCACATCTTTTTCTGTGTGCCATTTGTCTCGTCAGTGCCTCGCACAGTGTCTGGGACACAGTGAGCATTGTCAGCTAGTGCTCGCAGCTCTGGTGGTGGATTTGATCATTTCCTCAGTATTTATTGAATGTATCCTATATGTAAAGCTGTGTGGTGGGCTATAAGAGAGGCATAGAAAATAAAGGCACAGAGTTCTTGTCCTGAAAGATCATAAAATCTTATCAGGGAAACAGGAGAAACACACACAGTAAAACCTGTGAAAGCTGGAACTGTGTAAGGTGGAAACCTGTCAGAGCAGGAAAACTAAAATATTTTCCAATAATAGTTGGCAAAGAATATTGAATATACCATAGTCTGCCAGAAGGATGAACAGGTCTGTCTTGGAAGAAGTACAACCAGAATGCTCCTTAGAAGAAAGGAGACTTTGTCTTGCATACTTTGGACATGTTATTAGGAGGGACCAGTCCCTGGAGAAAGACATCATGCTTGGCAAGGTAGAGGGTCAGCGAAAAAGAGGAAGACCCTCGACAAGATGGATTGACACAGTGGCTGAAACAATGAGCTCAGGCATAGCATCGATTGTGAGGATGGTGCAGGACCGGACACTGTTGTTGTCTGTTGTACATAGGGTCACTATGACAGCACCTAACAACAACAATAGAGAGCAATAGAAAAGTGGTAAGATTGTACCCTGTCGAAGGTGGAAAACTTGAGAGACCCAGAAAAAGAAGGCAGTCCTGTCAGGTTTCGGCTTTCACAGGTTTCTCTGTACTCACATAGAGAAACAGCTGCCTTACCTCTATGTGAGTACATATGTAGGACCTCAGTATTTGCTGAGTACATTTCTACTGTACTTTTTCTGGCCACGTAGGGCTGGAGCAAGAGTGGCTTTGTATGGGAAGGTAAGTTTTTATCTTGCTTTTGTGTGTGTTCAGCTAGTTGCAGGGTTAGCTTAAATATTCTGTAATATCTTTTAGAAACTGGGATTAGAACATTGGAGTTATTCCTTTTGGAAGATAATTACATGTTAACAAGTCATTCAGAATTGTGCAGTGGTGGGAAATGATTTCTCTGTATGATGTCAGGTATGTCACCTCTATAATATAGACTTAAAATAGATTTATAAAATAGATATAACTCAACCTGAAAGTCTAGTGAAGTGAGAAGTCGTTACCATAAATGATGGTCAACAACCCCTTTGTAGTTGTAGAATAGTAACTTTTTATTTATTAAGAGTGATGGTTAAATATCAGTTACTCTTTGTTGGGTCTATTGGGTAAAAGGAGTATTCTGCTTTAGAGTTTTCTTAACAGTAGGGTAATGGAAATGTGAATGTCTCTTGTGTGCACGTCAGCTTGTTTCCTGTGCATTATAACTGCATCTAACCTGCTGTTTCCCCTTTCCCTTCTGTCTCGCATGCTTTCTTTCTTTTCCTGGACATCAGGAGCAAAAACGTATAGATGGCACAACCCGCGAGGTGAAAAAGGTTAGAAAAGCCAGAAACAGGCGCCAGGAGTGGAATATGATGGCATATGACAAAGAGCTTAGACCTGACAACAGGTTGTCTCAGAGTATATACCACGGCGCGTCTTCCGAGGGATCCCTGTCCCCCGACACTAGGTGTGTGTGCATTACAGCTCCTTATTCCTGGTGCTCCGGACCAGCAGTCCTTGGTTTTATTACAAATGGGACATGCAGTGGTCACTCTGGTGTGTATGTGGCTCTCGATGTTTCAGAACTTCCCTCAAAAATTAATTTTCTGTATTTGGATTTTGAAATAATGCTTTAAAGCAGTTTAATTTTGCATCAGGTTACATTGTGTGATTTCTACTCTCTGACTTAAATGTATTGTTTAGTTAATCTAGATGAGGTGTTTAGAACATCAAGACTGAATTTGAGCCAATGAATTAAATTTTTATTTTAATAATTATATAATCCTTTTCTTTTATCTTTAGCCTGGAATTTTCCTTGCCACTTGGTATTTAAACATGATTGGTAGGTGGTAATTAATGTGATTAAGAAATAACTGCATTGTTCTTTTTGATAACTTCTTAAAAAAGTGATGGACAAAAGAAATATTTATTTCTTCAGATAACTTATCTTATGTATCTAATTTCAGGAGAAGAATTCTGTTGGAGTTTACTTGTAAAAATTTTTTTAGCAATTAAGTGAAAATATTTCTTGCAGGTGTGAGTGATGTGGCCACTAAGTGTTCATTTGTCACAAAAGGTATTCACTGGACGACAGGAACTGAGTCATCAATGTAAACTTCCGGTTTCATTTCCTATTTCTTTTTTTGTAAAGCTGTAGTCTTCTGTTTATATAAATCCTCAAAGTCTTCCATCAGCACTGAAAAATTCAGATTGAGAATTTTTAATAATGCATGGTGTTTCAAACAGCAACAACCTGGATTTGCGTTACATCTGCATCCTTTTTGTCTTTTACCTTTGTAACCTCAGTGTTTCACACAGACTCTGACATATAGAAGATGCTTAATAAATATTTACCAAATGAGAGACTTATTTGGTAGCTACAGTGCCCTTAAGTATCCCTACCCCAGCGGGTCTGCAAGTTATTGAGAGGATATGAGGCGTGTTCTAGGTAAATTTTTCTATACAAGCTGTGGTCTGTTAAATATGAGAGAATCATTGGAACTTTAACTGAGTTCTGTCTAGCCTCAAGTTTGAATTTTAATGTCAGTTTATTTCTCTGCAAAGTAATTTCTCCATAACTCTGCTCATAAGTCTTTTTTAAGGGGGATAAGTTGAATTTAGTGTTTCCCCTTATGTGAGTTTGCTTAATATTTTGTCATCTAATTTGTGATTGTTTACTCATGTAAAACATGTACTTTCTTTTTACCCCATATGTACTCTTTTATTTTAACAGATTCCACATGAAAAAAATGGTAAATTTTTTTCTCCCTTAGTGAAATGATTAATATACATTCTAACATGTGAGATTAGATTGTTGCATGCTGGGCATAGAATTGATGGTCACGCAGATGATTTAGTATTCTGCTTTTGCATTTATGTTGTTTAGATATGTCTTCATTTCTCTTATTTTTCAAAAAGCAAATGGAATTATGTTTCATTTCTTCAGAATTAATGGGTCTCTGAAAATATATATGTTGTTGTGTGTGTCAAGTCAATTTCGACTCATAGCAACCCCATGTGACAGAGTAGAACTGCCCCATAGGGTTTCCTAGGCTGTAATCTTTACAGGAGCAGATTGCTAGGTCTTTTTTTCCCACAGAGCGGCTGGTGGGTTTGAACTGCTGACCTTGCAGTAAGCAGCTGAGCAATATATGTATATATATATATGTATGTGTTGTGTATATGTGTATCTATATATATATCCATACATACATAGTCATTCACTCTTCAGTGGGCCAGTCCCCCTTCTGACCTCCTTTTCCCCGTCCTTGCTAGAGCCACCCTTTGGCAGAGTACTTAAAAAGCTCATTCCCGTTTTTCTCTGTATATTCCTTTATTTCTTCCTCCATCTAATTATCCCCTTTTCCTTGGCGCCTTTTGTCCCTGTATCACAAAGCCATTTTATAAAGCTAACACTCTCAATTATGCCATAATTACAATTTCCTGCCCCTCATTTCATCAGAAGCACTCTATTTTGCTAGATAACTTAGTTTCCTTTAGAAAGTTGCGCAGGTAGTCAGTGACACATAGGCACGCACATATAGTCAGGCACACATAGCCAGTGGCATCCAGAGTTTTGAATATTTACTTTTTTAAAATACATTAACTCTAAATATAGGAACCCTGGTTGTGCCAGCAGTTGTGGACTTGGCTGCTATCTGAAAGGTCGGCGGTTTGAACCCATCAGCAGCTCCTCAGGAGAAAGACCTGGCAATCTGCTTCCATAAAGATAACAGCCTGGAAAACCTCTTGGGGCAGTTTTACTCTGTCACACGGGGTCTCTGTGAGTCGGAATCAAATCGATGGCACCTAGCAACAACACCAACAAATCTAAATACAGGCCAGGTTCCTTCTGTATGAAAACTCTTTTTAACTCCTTTGCTAGCAGTTTGTATAGTTCAAAAGACATAATCATATGCATACCATAATTAGGATTTATATTGCCATTAGGGAAGAAGTATGTGACTGTAGCAGTCTCTTCTCACTAAGAAAGCCTTTTGGTGCTGTGTGACCCTCCCATTCAGGAAAGCGCCTGTTTGAATTCCCAGCGTGTGGCTTCCTTGCTCTCCGCACACCCCCAATGTGTTTTTGCCTGTTTTCTTCAGAGAGAAAAACACAAGCTGAACCCCAACAGAAACCAGCAGATAAATGTGAGAAAAGTGAGGACAAGAAAAGAAGAGTGGGAGAGGAGGAAAATGGGCATTGAGTTTATGAGTGACCCAAGGACGCTGGAGCAGGCAGGGAGCGTCAAAGAGGACAGAATGCCCAAAGGGTTTGTCGTTTTGCTTTCTCTGAATCCCAACATCGGGCTGCCCTCCTTGCTTCAGTCGTCACGAGATGATGTGCGTCCCCTTACTGACAGCCATGCTCTATAACCTGGCGCCAGGGCCGCTGAGCTGTCTGTTACTAACGCCACACCGTGCTGCAGCTTCAAGAATAAGAGCCTTTCATCCTCCTCTTGCTTGGGCTTCCCTGACGTCCCAGCCCACTCAGCGTCTTCAGAAACTCTGTGCACAACTAACATCACATTTTCACTCCTTTCAGATTTTCATACCCAGCTGCGTGTGCAAAGAAAACAAGAAGGCCTTAACCTCTCATGTCACATGGCTTCTTTCTCTTTGGGTTAAATACTTTTCTCCTGTTTAAGAAAAATACAATTCACTGTATTGCATTCTGGGTTTCTTTTTCTGTTATTACTGTTAATATTTATCCAGTTAACCTGCCGCTTTATAATTTCTAATTATAGGCTATTGGTTTCATTGCCACTGAAACTCGTGTCTGCCTTAGATGTCATTTTTAAATTAAATGGAATTTGCCTTGTTGCCTTCTATATGACAGGAAAGTATGTGGAAATATTGTGAAAATGGGTTCCTACTCTTTACCGCTTGCCAGCGTGTCTGACTTCTTCACTCTAAAGCTATGAATCAAATCCATGTAACACGGGCTTGCTGCTAAAGTCGTAATTACCTTGTTGCTCTGGGGCTCTCATAGGGCTATACCTATTCGATAGTAAAGGGAAATAAATGTGTAATTTCTGTGCATTCACAGTGTTGTTATTCAATATGCTTTATGTCTGTTAGGGGAGATGCTTTTTAGCTTAAGTAAAGTCCTCCCCTCTTTTTCTTTCATTGTAGATCCCATGCTTCAGATGTTACGGATTACTCTTACCCAGCCACTCCAAACCATTCTCTGCATCCACAGCCAGCGACACCTTCCTACACAGCTGGCGACGGGCCACCGCACGGGGCAGCCAGCCAGGCTCCTGAGCATGAGTTCAGACCACCGTCCACCTCGGCGAGGCACATGACCCTCAACAGACCGCAGCAGCCACCCCCGCCGCCCCCTCCACAGGCCGCAGAAGGGTCTCAGGCCTCGGCCCCTATGGCCCCCACAGACTATGGGTAAGTCAGTGTTCTTGTGCTCTGTAGTTTGCCAGTACGTATGGATCTTGCTGTGTGTGGTGTGGAGTTCCCAGGTGGTACAAATGGTTCACATGCTGGGCTGCTAACTGAAAGGTTGGAGGATTGAGTCCACCCAGAGGCACCTCGGAAAAAAGGCCTGGTGAGCTACTGTCCAAAAAATAAGCCATTGGAAACCGTAGGGAGTGCAGTTCTACTCTGACACGCATGGGGTCGCCATGAGTCAAAGTTAACTCGATGTCAGTTTTTTTTTTTAATGTGTCATGTGAGAATTTTAACAATAATTTGATACTTTGGAGGCCAGAATGCAACCAAGAGCTACCAGATATAGTTACTATTATTTATGACAAATTCTGTGCTAAACAAAGTAAATGCAGTATCATGCTGCTCCCCCTTTTTATTATGAAAGATAACCCTCAGGTTTATGTATGTATTCATGTATGCACATTCCGTTTATATACATACTTACAAATATTTGAATGAATCATTAAGCCAAGACATTGATAAAGGATAAAGTGCTTGTCTTGGGAACTAATCCCAAGCCCTCAAGTTTCTTACATACACTGAGTGGGCCACAGAGAATCCTCACCACAAGTGAGGAAACTGTAACTCAGTACCCTGTATGTCACTTCTTACACTCGGTTTTATCATCACCTTCCTCAACCTTTGGTCACCCAGCCATCATTCTGCCACCAGGTCATACAGGTAGAGTTGTTTTCTGTTGTACAGGTAGAATTCAAAAACTTCCTAAAGAAGACCTTTATTTTCATGTGTTTATCGGTTTAAACACTCACCCTTATTTTGATAGGCCATCTTTAGCTCTCTGTTTCGGCTTAACCCTGATCTTGGAAGAGTTGGCTCCTCAGAGTCAATGCCCAGGGAAGCTGAATATATGTCTCCGTGAACATGTATCGTCCTCAACCCAGAACCAAGGAGGATTGCTTCCAGAGGCTTTCTCCTGTCACAGTGTCCTGAGGTCTTTCCATCTGCTGGATCTCTTTAAGTCAGGACTCCACAAATGTGTCTTGAGGTGGTCACTGAGTGTCAGGCAGAGTGGGTCCCTGCTCCCTGTTGTGTTGGCTGGGAAAACCCTTGCTGACATAGAATTAAGCATACCTCTTGGCTGTAGGACTTTTTAAAACTTTTAATATTCTAATGGGCATTGTGGAGCCCTGGTGGTACAGTGGTTAAGAGCTCGGCTGCCAACCAGAGGTCAGCAGTTCGAATCCACCAGCCACTCCTTGGAAACCCTGTTGGGCAGTTCTACTCTGTCCTATAGTGTTGCTGGGAGTCAGAATCAACTTGACGGCACAGGTTTCTAATGGGCATTGTAGGCATGAATGTAGAATTTTCCAAATTTACTTGACCACAGAACCCTTGTGAGACATGTTTACGAGCTCCGCAGTTTTGAAGATGCTCAGTACAAAGGCTGGGTTGTGTTGCGTTTCTTACCTTTGTAGTTAGCAAGTTTAGCTTTCCACGGAAAATCATTTTACTTGGTAAGAGGTCATTTTTTGTTGCATTCAAGAAGATCATGAATTCCATGGTAAAGAATAATGTAGAACTGTGCAAGTAACTGATCCAATGTGGATATTTGCATCCTGCAGTGTTTCAGGTTCATATGTTGGGGGGGCACCTTCCCATTAGGCACGTGAGAACCTCTGAAGATGTGGCTCTCTGTTGATATTTCAGTGACGCTCACTCTGTTTTGTGTTTTTGTTAGGATGCTACCAGCACAGATAATTGAATACTACAACCCATCAGGACCACCTCCTCCTCCACCGCCCCCTGTGATTCCTTCCGCACAAACTGCCTTCGTTAGCCCTCTGCAGATCCCCATGCAGTCGTCCTTCCCTGCACCTGCTGGCGGCACCTACACGGCTCCTCCTCACCCTCCTCCCACTGGGCTCGTCGTCACAGCCCCGGCCCCGCCAGGCCCCCCGCCGTCCCCACCCGGCCCCCCTGGTGCCGGCTCCTCGCTCTCATCCTCACCCATGCATGGCCCCCCAGTAGCCGAGGTGAAGCGTCAGGAAACCGCACAGCCACCCATCAGTGATGCTCGAAGCGATCTTCTTGCTGCTATTCGAATGGGTAAGTGGAACACCCCACCTAGTCTTCCTTTTAGAAAGAGATTTCTTCACGTCTCCAACTAGCTACAGCCTTCTTGTCTTCAAATGACTGCTCTCTGAAGAGGACCCTTTAGAATAGGGTCAAAGAAGCCTGCTTGTTTTGTGTTGTTTGTTGCCAGTATATGTATTTTTGCCAGTGCCAGGTAAATACATAGGATGAAGAATTGGGAGTTCAAGAAAGCTTCACTGGACTAGAAACCAGATAGCAGGAATGTCATCTAATTAGTTGGATCTTTTCTCTGCATTCTTGTAAAAATGGTGTGGGGGTGACATCTGACCTCCGCGTCTAACTTCACAAGGGGGAAGGAGAATCAAGATCAACAGCCTAAGGCTGATTCCTATGAGGCAGAGGTCAGACAAGCCTCCTCTCTCTGCCATCCTTACCAATTCTGACACCAGCCATCCCACCCACGGCATTCTACTACTATGCTGAGTTCGATAATTCATTACAACAGCCACACAGAACTCAAAGACAGTACTTACAATTATGAGGTTTATTAGGGAGGTGTAACAGGTTACAGTTGAGGTTCAGGAACATTCAGAATACAGTTCTTCCATCAGGACAGCCTCGTCTCAGCCATGCCCCACAGGCAGGTCTCTCTCTGGCCCCTCAGCCTCTGCCCTGCTCGGGCAAGTGTTATAAAGCTCTCTTAGCTCTGCCAGTAAGTGTGCCGAGGCACCTCACTCTGCCAGTAAGCCTTGGCCCAAAGGCGCTCACCTTTCTCGCTCCATGGACCAGGAAGCCCACTGTCTCCTGCTTGTCTCTCCTGCCGTTTCTCTGCCACTGCTTCTCACTGTCTTCAGTATTATAGCTCTTTCTCTATCTCTTTCTCTTTCTCTCTCTCTCTCTCTCTCTCTTTCTCTCTCTCTCTCTCTGTCTCCTGGTTCCAGGAGCTTCTCAGTGCAGGGATCCCGGGTCCAAAGGACAAGCTCTGCTCTTGACTCTAGGCTGTCCTTCCTTGGTGGTGGTAGAATCCTCTTTTCCACCTCTGGGATGGCTCATTTCAGGTCCAGCAGAATGGCAAAACTGACCAATCCCCTTGGTGGGCCACAATTACCCTATTTGTACAGTCCCACCCAATCACTTGCTGATAGAATTAAGCAGACCTCTTGGCTGTAAGACTTCTTAAAACTTTTAATATTCTAAAGCACATTGTGGAGCCCAGTCACTTGGGTGGGAGTTACAAGACTATGGTGAGAAAGGCCACACAAAAGCGATCCATTGCACTGTAATTCTACTCTAAGAGTAAATGTATAAATGTAAGAAAATCAGCCCATATCAGTGGTTTACTTAAAAAAAAATCTAGGGTAGGTTTTGGACTTTTTGGACTTTTCACTTGATGTTCTAAGTCAGTAGTTTCTTAACATTTATTTAGCAACAAAACCCTTTTGTCAGATGAAAATCCTATATCATATGTACATTAAAAAACAAAACAAAACCCGTTGCTGTCAAATCAATTCCTATTCATAGAGACCCTATAAGACAGAGTAGAGCTGCCCGAAAGGTTTCTAAGGAGCAGCTGGTGGAACTGCGAGCCTTTTGGTTAGCAGCTGAGCTGTTAACTACTGCGCCACCAGGGCTCCCCATATGTACGTGGAACATATCAAGTAGTGCTTCTCTGGTTGAAGCAGGGTGGGGATAACTGGAACCTCACCATTAGCTTCCCTTCTGCTCCCAAAGTACCTTTCAGAACCACACACACTGTTTACTCTTAGCCCCACGTCACAGCCCCAGTGGGTGAGGGCCACCCATGGGATGTGGAAATATTCCCAGAGCTTCTCATACAGTGAGGAGCTACATGGTCTCATGGCTACAACTCAGTTGTTTGATGTGGAAGTGGCTGAGGGAAGGAGATGGGGGCAGCTCTGGCTCAGTGTCTGGAACCCCAGTGCTTCGGTGACATCCCTCACAGAGAGGGTTGTGTCCATTCCTGCCTCTGCTGTTTGCTTGAGTGCCCTCAAATCAGGCCTGAGGCAAGCCACCCATGCCCTCCTAGAGATTCCAGATTCTTCTGATACGTTCTTGAACATCATCGACCCACTTCAATTTTGTGAGGAAAAAAAAACGTCCGAGAGTTGTAATACCTTATTGATATCCAGTTTGGGGTCATACAAAGAAGATACCAGGATTTGCTTTCTTAGAAGTATAAGCCCTATCCAATAAGAATTGATACATAACCTGAATCATCACAAAACATCAGAAAAATCCTAATCGAGGGCCTTTCTACAAAACAGCTGCTTGGATTCTTAAAAAAAAGTCAAAGTCATAAGAACAAAGACATGTGCTAACTAATCCAATGGGTGACCCTGCATTGGTTCCTGAACAAGAGCAGATCATTTTCATAGTTGCTATATTAGGTTTTTTAGCAAAATTTGAATAAGATCTGTAGAATAGATAGTAGTATTGTATCTGTATTAATTTTATACTTTGATCATTATTTTTTAGGAAATTACACATGAAATATTTTACGGGCAAAGGGACATTATCTGCAGCGTACTCTCAAATGGTGCAGAAAAAAATGTCTGGTGTATGTATGTGTGCAAATGATAAGGAGAGAACGACTGATAAAATAAATGTTGTCAAATGTTATCAGTTGGAAAATCTGGGCGTAGCCTATAAGGGAATGTGTTTCTACTAATCTTACAACTACTCTGTAAAATTATTTCAAGACAGAAAGTTAAAAATGAATTGATGCACATTACATCATCAAAATGACATTTTGTTTCTTCCTAAGCAAGAGAGTAGGGTATTGTATTTTATATCCATTTTCAACAAATGTTTCTCAGTTTCCTCCTCAGTTTGGCAAAGAACTATTAGTGTAGAACCCAGCTTTCCAAGCCCTTGGATTACAGCCGTGCCCAATAAAATGTTCTGTAATGACGGAAATGTTCCATGTCTGCACCGTCCAATATGGCAGCCACTAGCCACATATAAAAGGAGCCCTGGTGGCACAGTGGTTAAGCACTTGGCTGGGAACCTAAAGGTAGGCTGTTTGAACCCATCAGCTGCTCCACAGGAGAAAGATGTGGCAGTCTGCTCCTTTAAAGATTACAGCCTAGCAAACCCTGTGGGGCAGTTCTACCCTGTCCTATAGGTTTGCTGTTGAGTCGGTATCAACACAACAGCAACAGGTTAGCCACATATCAATTTAAGTTTAAATAGCCAGTGCGGCTGGTGGCCACCATATTAGACAGCGTGGCTTTAGAGTTTTCTTGAATGGTGTTCATGTGCACTGACCTTATTATAACTAACTGTTTTATATTTCAGTACTTTGTTATCAAAACGAAGAACTGTTCTATGGCTTTGAGTTTATATTTTTCTTTTTTTATTTTGTCATAAAACTCCTATTTCCCACCCTCCCCTCATCAAATTTCTAAAAATTTTTACCCTTCATGTCAGTAGGGGAAAAAAGTCAAATAGACCTGTTAGCTTGTTTTCCTTCAGTGTGGAACAAGCAGAGGGCTTTGATTCTTAACCACATCTTGTGTCTTTAGGAATACAGCTGAAAAAGGTGCAGGAGCAGCGTGAGCAGGAGGCCAAGCGGGAGCCCGTGGGGAACGACGTGGCCACCATCCTCTCCAGGCGCATTGCCGTGGAGTACAGCGATTCGGACGACGACTCGGAGTTTGATGAGAATGACTGGTCAGATTGAGGCCCTGTCCGGGCAGCTGCGTGCAGTGGGCAGGGTGACTGGGTGAGGGGCCGGTCACCAACTGGAGACCGCGGGCCGCAAGGGTATTGAGGATGTTAAGTGGTCTCAGCACTCAAATAGTAGTATTATAATCCTGTAGCTTAGCAACTTTTGTATTAATAATGTGATATTGCTTCTGCACATCCAAAAATTCTGGGTTTCTTTCAGTATTTACTGTATAATACTTAAGTGCCACTGACCATAGCGAATTTTGCTGTGCCTGAGGAAATATGCTGTAATTATCACATTGTCCGAACACAGCATTTTGCTTTCTTCTTGGCTATGAAAGTATTTAGTGCAGTCTGGGTTTCCTCTTCTTGATTGTTATAATTCTGCAGACTTGCTATGTGTTTGTGAAGCTGCCTCGTTGTTAGGTCTTTGCGAGATTCACGGCTGTGTGTCAGTGATGTCTTCCGATCAGTAAGTGATAGAGTTTTGCTTTTCTGTTTTTTTTCAAATGTGTTTCAGAAAAGAAGTTGGTTCTAGAGAGAAAGATATAACAAGTCAGGAGAGTCGACTGTTCTGCTTTCAGCTTTCTGACTTGGCAGTCTCTGAGTGAACTTGAATGTTCCGTTGAATAATTTCATTTCTTTTGCACGCTTTTGTAAAATGTGAAATTGGAAGGACCCCTCTTAGGCAAGATTCCACAATAATTTTCCTTTACCCATGGGCAATTGCTGAATAAATGCTTGTTGATGATTTTCCAACGAGCCTTCAGCAGCTCAATAGTAATGACAATGAGGCAGAGTCCTTTTTCCTTCAGGGACCATTTAGGGTAGTCCTCCAAATACTGGACCACCATTACAACTTGGACCCCCACCACCTGGACAGACATGGGTCATAAAGGGGCCAGAGGAGACATGCCGAGTTTATTTCCCGAAAGCTGTGTTCTGAGTGAGTCCGGTTGGAGCTCTGCAGGGCATGCCTCAAGTGGCTCTTCCCTCCATTGGGTCTGGATTTTAAAAGCTAACCGAAAGGTTGGTAGTTTGAACCCACCAGCGGCTCCACAGAAGAAAAGACTTGGCAATCTGCTCCTGTAAAGATTACAGCCTAGGAAACCCTATAGGGCAGCTCTGTGTCATGTGGGGTCGCTATGAGTTAGAATTGACTCAATGGCAGACAATAACAACAACAGGTTTAGGGTAAAGTAGATACTGACAGTGACTCACTCTTCTGGGGTGGGGGCCAGATTTGGGGTCAGGTACATGCTTAGGGCCTTCGCTCTATCCTAGAAGCACACGGTTCTATTTTCTCATATTGTCTTGGGCACATTAACAGTTCCAGAGTACCTCACAACATTACCTTGATTAGACCCGTAGCTGTAACATCATCACCTCCCTGTCACTTTCCCCCTCCCCACCATTCTCCCACACGTGGTCATACTAGAGACCTGTGGGGTTTATTTTCCTAGCTGAGACAAACCCTTGGGAAACTCAAGAATGAGAGCTTCTATTTTGTAATTCTGGATAAAGGATAACTGCTAGTTTAGAGTAAATAAATGCCCCAGGCATTGATAAATATACTAAGATACTTACTAAGGAAGTCTTACCTACTTAACGACATTTCAGACAGGTTGCGATTATTAGTGACTTCCTTGGAAACCTGGTGGTGTAATGGTTAAGTTTGGCTGCTAACGAAAAGGCTGGCAGTTCGAATCCACCAGGCGCTCCTTGGAAACCTGTGGGGCAGTTCTACTCTGTCCTGTAGGGTTGCTATCAGTTGGAATCGACTCGATGGCAACAGGTTTTTTTTTTTGTTTTTTTTTTTTTATCATTTAAGTTAAAACAATGAAGAGAGCATCTTTAGTTAAGAACAGTTATTTGAGTTGATGGTAGGAATGTAAACAATTTTTGTTCATGAGTTCTCTTTAGGGAATCAACTTGGCCACTTGAGTATCATCTACATGTCTTGAGTGGACACTCACTTGACTGTGGGCTGTCATCTCATCGAGCCTGTCTGTTGGGGTTCAGTCTCACAGATTTTGAAACTGAATAATGGAATGTCTGCGTCCCCTTTGCAAGACCCTGCCCATACCTCAGACCTATTGATCTAAGTCTTTTAGCTGTGCTAGCTTTTTTGGCACATGCTTCCTTTAAAATAACAGGAAGAATAAAATCCAGTTGAGGTTATTTTTGGAGTATTTTTTTTCTCAGCAAATTAGATTTCTCCCAAAATTGAAATCCAGACCTTTTCTAAATTGTGGCAGTGTGTGAAAGCAAAAAAGTGCATGTTTTGCATTTTCATTTGCAAGAAGTATTTACCAAAACAAATGGAGAAAACATTTAAAAGCATATTTGTCATCCATAAATTTTACATTTTTAAGTGCAGTTATAAATAGCCAGGTTATTTTAAGTTATCCCCAGTTTAATTTTCCCCATGTATATGTTAGTTTAACTTCTTGTTAGCCTTTTTCTCATAGCATCGGCTAGGCAGAGGGGATGAAGTGCTTATTTAGTACCACGCGTTCGCTACACAGACATGGTGTGCTTGAACACAAGGCAAATGACTTTGTGTTGTTAGTCCCAAACAGTAAGATTTGGTGTACTTATGTTTTTCTGTACTATGAATACCATTAGAAAATGAACATTTTCCTTTCAGTAAAACTTAAGAACATCAAATCTTTTCTGAGCACCAAGTGGCTAGGTTGTGAAAGTTTTGTAATAATATGCAACTGAAATACATGATACATTTTAATCTCTTAAAGACTAGTGGGAATGTATCAGCCAGAGTAGCAAATAATTTTTGTTTTCTAAATCAGAGTTATCTGTCATGTTGCAGTATTACGAATGCTGTTGTAAATTGGATTTAAAGTGGTATTAAAAAATTAAAAACTCCTGTTAAACAATTTTTATCTGTTTGTATATCCTACTATAGATTATGTACAAGTAAACACCTAAATAAAATTACACTTTTAACCCTAAAAGCTTTTGTGTGTTTGACCTGTTTTTTTTGAAGAAGAACTGGAGGGTGGGGTGGCGTTTTTAACCTAACATTTACCTTATTAGATGGCAGAAGGTACTATTCTTACTTCCATTAAAATTTCTGCAAAATTTTTTTGTGTAATCAAGGGTTCAAATTGAATTCTTTGAGTTGGGGAACACTGGTATAGTTTTAACTTTCATGTTCAGGTCTGTGATTCATTGCAAATTCATTTTTGTTTATGGTGTGAGGTAGGAATCAAGCTTCTTTTTTTTTCCACATAGATATCTAGCTATTCTGGCCCCATTTGTTAAAACATTTTGGCTTTTTGTTTGTTTGGGTTTTTTTGTTTGGTTGGTTGGTTTTTCCCCCACTAGATTGCTTTGGCACCTTTTTCAGTAACAGTTCACTATATAAGAGTAATGCAGCTGTAAGTGGAATTTTCAAAGCTTTTCTAGTATTTTACCACTAAAACCAAAAAGAACCAAACCTGTTGCCATCAAGTTGATTCTGACTCATAGCGACCCTATAGGAAAGAGTAGAACTACGCCATATGGTTTCCAAGGAGCGGCTGGTGGGTTAGAACTGCTGCCCTTTTGGTTAGTAGCCATAGCTGTTAGCCACTGTGCTACCAGGGCTCCATTTTACCACTAGTAGATAAAAATACAATTGGTTTTTTTGTATAGTAATCTTATGTAACACAGTATTACTAAATTCACTTGTTAGTCTACTAGCTTTTTGTAGATTTGTAGACTTTCCTATGGAAACAATTCTTTCATATGTGGAGAGACACAGTTTCACTCTTCCTTTCTAATCTTTATGCTTTTAATTCCTTTTCTTGCCTTAGTGCACTGGCTAGAACCTCCAGTATAATACTGAACAGAAGTAATAAGAGCAGACAGCCTTGCCTTGTGATCCTGATCTTAGGAGTAACATGTTCAATATTTAGCCATTAAGTTTGATTTTAGAGGCTTTTGTGTAGAAGCTCTTAACCAGATTGAAGAAGTTTCCTTCTATCCTTGATTTCCTGAAAGCTTTTTTTAAATCATAAATGGGTGTTGAATTTTGTCAAATACATGTTCTACATCGCTTGAGATGATCATAGGGTTTTTCTTTTCTAAACTTTTAATTTGATGAGTTACATTCACTGATTTTTTTTTTTATTTCAAGCCAACTTTGCATAGACATGATGCATTATTCTTTTTTATACATTGCTCAATTTGATTTGCAATATTTTTAAGGATTTTTCACTTGTGTTCATGAGTGATTTTGGTGATGTAATTTTCTTTTTTAAAATATCCTTATAACATGTTTGTACCCGGGTCAAGAAGATGGACGTGTTCCCTTTATTTTTTGGAAGGGTTTGTTTAAGTTTTAAATGTTTGATAGAATTCCCCAGTGAAAACATCTGGTCCTCCGGTTCGCTTTCTTTTCTTTTCCTTTTTTTAATATAATAATGTGTTTTCGTTGAAAGTTTACACAGCAAAAAAATTTAGGTTCCCATTTGACAATTTCTACACAAATTTTCAGTGACATCAGTTACATTTTTCATAATGTGTCAGCATTCTCTTTAATTACATTCGGGTGTTCGATTTCCAGTGCTCTAGTTTCCATGCCCCCTTATTTTCTTGTCTTTGCTTCAGAGTTATTGTTACCTGTTAGTCTCATACAGGTGGTTTTTCAACAGAGCACCATGCTCTTGGGTAATATCCTTTATTTTGTGTGCTGATCTGTTATTTTGCTAAAAGGTGTTCCAGTTGTTCTGGTTACCTTTTTAGGAAGATTTTGGATAACAGTTTCAGTTGTTTTTAAATAGGTAGAAGGCTATTTAGATTTTTTGTTTTATATTGTGTCAGTTTTGGCAAGTTGTATTTGTAAAAATTGTATCCATTTCATCTGAGTTACCAATTTTATTGACAAAGTTGTCTGTCGTATTCCCTTATATATCATCTTTCCAAATCCTGCAGAGCGTTCACTCAGCGCACTTGTTATTTGCGTAGTTAGCTTCAAATACAGGGCCGTGATTAGTTAGAGGTGGTGAATTGGTGGGTGATTTACCATGAAGAAAAACTAAGGAAATATGCTATTTGAGGGTAATTTAAAAACCTACCAAGTGGTCCTTACCGTGAAGTGACATCTAAAAGCATTTAGTATTCTTGGATGTGCTTCAGCTGCTCTGGCCTAAAACCAATTTGAATAGAAGTCAAGCAGTTTGAGAGCACATAGCTCACATATCCTAAGAATGTGAATGTAACTTAGCATTTATGTTTATAAGATGTTGCTTTGTGTGTGTGTATGTGATAGGGACTTGGCGTGTACCATCTACACTTTGAAATCAAGACTTCAAGATCTGGACAATTAAGTTAGGGTGTCAACTTTCAGCTCCTTTGAAACATCTTTTAACATTTTAGAGATCTAGGTATTGATTTGATTTTCAAATTAAAGAGTTTCAACAGCGTGTGCGTTAAGGCCTTGGGCGGGAGAAGCCCAGTGAGTCACCACACTTTGATCAACAGTGAAGGTTAAGACCTGTTCTCCTGCCGAAGCACCCAGGAGGGAGAAGGCCCACTGTCGTCAGCAGCCCTGCTGATGCGAGGCACTCTGCCATGTCTCCATTTGCACTAGGTCATCATGTGGTTTTGGCTCCAGCAGCCCTGTGTCCCCCCTGTCCCCCGTTTCTGGGTGGCTTCCCACATCACTGTTGGTCACCATCCCGCAGTGGCCCTGGCTCCAGCGTGCCCCACCCCATCCCCTTCATAGCAGCAGTGAGCCTTCTCATACTCCCACGGCCAGTGAGTGGCGCCTTCCCGTTCTCTCCCCAGGGCTTCTATTTCCAACCCAGCCACACCCTGCCACACTGGGGTTTGAGGTCAGATTGAGGGTGCAGAAGCCAAAGGAAGCTAATGCAGGAGTGAACATGTTAGAAACAGTTAAGAAGTTGTTTTCGCTGAGATGGTCTTGGGTACCGGGGAAGGAGCCGGATAAGAAATCCCTTTCAATGGCTTAGAATCTGAGTCTTCTCCAAGAACGGGTCCCACACAGAGGCACAGCAAGGGTAACGAGCACCCAGGGGCAGTCTCTTAAGTTTGCACCCCTACCCCACTTCATTTGGGTAGAGGCTATGATTCACCGGTCGGCCTCGTCCAGAGCCCCCTTGGACTTGTGCCCAGGGACAAATGCCCCCCTCCAGCCTCCTCTCACTATGCCTCTGGTCCCACACTGCCCACCTAAGAGTTACCTGGGCTGCATGTTAAAGTGCGGGTTCTGGAAAATGAGTTCCCAAAATATCTTGGAACACGAGTGAACCTGAAGGACATTATGTTGAGCGAAATAAGTCAATCACAAAAAACAAATATTGTATGTTCTCACTTTTATGAAATGACGCGAACAAGTAAATACACAGAAACTAACGTTCATTAGTGGTTACCAGGGGTGGGCAGTGGCGGAGGGCGGGGCTCACTCTCTAGATAGTTGACGCTTGTTATTTTTGGTGATGGGAAAGGTTAACACTGATTCGAGGGTGAACACAGCTTCACGAAGGTAAATGATGTCACTAGAAAGTACGCAAGAACAAAGGCCCTGCCAGTAATTGCTATAGCATATATAATTTTAATAACAAAATCAACCAAAAAAATACATGTGTGGGTATATAGGTATATATGTAGGCATATATGTGTATATCCACTGTCGTCGAGTCGATTCCAACTCATAGCGACCCTATGGGACAGAGTAGAACTGCCCCCATAGAGTTTCCAAGGCTGTAAATCTTTATGGAAGCAGACTGCCACATCTT
>NW_004444104.1:4517749-4548632 GCF_000243295.1 Trichechus manatus latirostris
GGCTGTAAATCTTTATGGAAGCAGACTGCCACATCTTTCTCCTGCAGAGTGGCTGGTGGGTTTGAACCGCCAACCTTTTGGTTAGCTGCCGAGCATTTTAACCACTGCTCCACCAAGGCTTCTTATATATGTGTTTACCAAAAAAAACCAAACCTGTTGCCATCGAGTCAATTCCGACTCATAGCAACCCTATAGGACAGAGGAGAACTACTCCATAAAGTTTCCAAGAAGCAGCTGGTAGATTCAAACTGCCGACCTTTTGGTTAGTAGCTGAGCTCTTAAACACTATGCCACCAGGGCTGCATATATGTGTATAAGTATGTATATATGTATGTATGGATAGGTGTATGTGTGTGTGTGTATGTACACATGTATGTGACTTATGCACGTATATTCATATATATAATAAAGCACATAGGGAGCACAGTTACAGATACTTCTTAGACATTACCAAACACCTCATGGGATTGGATTTCTGAGTTTGAAGGATTAGGACCATATTCTCATGGGACATCTCAGTCAATTGGCATAGTTCATAAAGTTATGTTCTACATCCTAGTTTGGTGAGTAGCATCTGGGGTCTTAAAAGCTTGCAAGTGACTGTCTAAGATACGACTATTGGTCTTGTCTGGAGTAAAAGAGAAAGAAGGAAAACAAAGACTCAAAGAAGAAGCTAGTCTACAGGACAAATAATCTACACGAACCACAGCCTTTTCTATCCTGAGACCGGAAGAACTAGGTAATGCCCGGCTACCGCTACCAGTGGTTCTAATCAGGGCCACAATAGATGGACACTGATAGAATAGGAGAATAATGTAGAACAGAACTTTAAATTTCTAAAAAACAGACCTGTTGGACTGGTTGAGACTGGAGGACTCCCCAAGACTATTGCCCTAAGACATGCTTCAAACCTTGGACTGAAACTGACCCCTGAGGTCGCCTTGTAGCTAAATAACAAATACCCTAAAAAAATAGTGAATATCACCCATAAGTACTGTGCTCTTTTAAAATAATCACCTATATGAAACCAAAGGGTCAACAATTACTTTAAAACAAAGATGAGAATGTAAGGGGACAGGGAAACTAGATTAATGGAAATGGAACAACCAGAATGGAAACAATGAGGATATTCACGCACTGTGAAGAATATAACCAATGTCACTGAATAACTTGTGGAGAAATTGTTGAATGGGAACCCAAACTGCTGTGTAAATCTTCCTCAAAAACAATAAAATATTAAAAAAAAAAAATGCAGATTCTGAGACCTGTTCCAAACCTACTGAATCAGAACATTGAGCATTGGACCCTGGAGTGATTCTTAGGGCAACCAAAGTGTAAGAACCTATTCCATTCGCAGTGCTTGGCTTACCGGGTTGACAGGAGCCCAAAGATGCCTCTGATGGTGATCCAGCTACTGGTCAGCCAGCCAATGGCACCACATGGACTTGATGCTGAGGTCACAGACTCCGCCTCAGTCTGCGGCTATCAGTCACTCTCATGCCTCCTTGGTGGCAGGTGTGGGGGCTGAGGAATGACCCGGCGTTGTAGTCTTTGGCCCCCAGGTACAGGGGTGCAGAGTTGCTAGCCTTATTTTCACACTCAGTGGCTCCACCTTGCGGGTGCCGATTTCAGAGCAGCTCTTGCTACCTGGTGGTTGGCCTCCCCACATTCTTGCTGTTAATACCAACAGGTCTCGGCTGCACAAAGCCCATGGGAGATTTTGTGGTCATGGAACAAATAGTTTGAAAACTTCCAAAACTCTCGTCTTCCAAACCTGGTAAGGAAATGTGGCCTGAGTTATGGCTGTGGGCTATGCCCACTAATGCCGGTCACTGGGCAGACTTCTGTATTTCCTTGCCTGGAGTGATGCTTACAGTGATGGTGACGACCTGGATTGAATTGTGACACAATATGTATTGAAAATACGTATGGAGATCCTGGACCCTCTACCTATAAATATGACCCCATTTGGAAATAGGGTTTTCTTTGTTATGTTAACGAGGTCATTCAAGAGGAGGATGGGTCCTAAATCTAGCGGATTCTGAGTTATAAAAAGAGCAGAATAGACACAGAGACACGGGGGGAAAAGAAGACACGACAGAGACAGATGCATCTACAAGGGTTACTGGCAGCTACTAGAAGCTGAAATAGACAAGGAAGGACCTCCCCCTAGAGCCATGCCCTAAATTCTGACTTTTAGCCCTGGTGGTGCAATGGTTAAGAGCTTGGCTGCTAACCAGAAGTTCAGCAGTTCCAACTCACCCATCGGCTCCACAGGAGAAAAGACCTGACGATCTGCTCCCATAAAGATCACAGCCTTGGAAACCCAATGCGGCAGTTCTGCTCTGCTCTGTGGGGTCACTATGAGTCGGAATCAATTCCAGAGCACACAAGAGCCTCTTGAACTGAGAGAAAATAGATTTCTGTTCTTTAACGACACCCACTGGTGGTATAGGCAGCACTAGGAAGCTAAGACAGTGATGTTAATGACTGGTGATGTTAATGTTATTCTCTGCTCTATTTCTACCACTGTGGGGTCCTTCGTAGCAGAAATAGGGACTGATGTGGACAAGGCAGGGGATGAGGCAAATCAGATACAGTTTCTCCCCAGCTTCTCACGGACATCTTAGAAGTTCCTTTGGCCTCCTTCCGTGTCCCTCTCTCCCCCCTCCCCTTCCCCCTCCCCTCGTTTCCTTTTGCCCTGACTTCTCCCCTGGTCTGTTTGCCTAATGCCATCCTCCCATAGCACCCATAGCTAGCTGTTAGCACATCCCCGCCTCCCCCAGGCAGCGGAGATGTATGAGGCAATAAACAACAGTGGCGGGAACTCTAACCCTGGGCCGCCTATTGGGACAGACAGCATCAAAGAAGCCATTAAAGAAAGCCAAGTACTTCATTGATTTTCTTTGGGTCATGCATTTTACAAAGATGCTTTTGTTTGGGGCTGGCTGTGGTCTGTGACACTTGGCAGACAAGTGGAAAAGGAAGGGTTGTGTGGAGCTGAGGAGGGCAGTCAGAGAGCCTCAGGGGCTGCCCTGTGCGGATGCTCCCAATATTCCCTCTGACGGGAGCTCACATGGGCCTCCCAGGACAGTTCTTCCCCATTTGGTTAATTGACTTTAAGTGGGCCTGCCCCACACCTAGTAGAAACAGTTATCTGACCTTTTCTAAGACAAAAAAAAACCCTGGTGGGCCCTCCACCTCTCTGAAAAAGACTGAGTTTGTGTTCCACTTGGTGGCCCCTCACGTAGAAGGAGGGCCGGGGAGCCTGTGTGGTGGGGCGCTGGAGCAAGCTGCCTGCCCCAGTTAGGTCCTTTGGACTCCACCAGGCGCCTTCACTGAAAGGAGGAGCAACTCTGGCTGTTCTGAGGCTGCTGGAAGGAAGGAATTTTGAAAGTAGGTTAGCACAAACGTCTCCCTGTAGGAATAGTGAGGGCAGGAGGTAGAGCTTCTTGTGTTCAACATGTTTGTTAGCTGCTAGTGGGTCACCCCAACTCATGGCAACCCCATGCACAACGTGATCAGACGGTGGTGCTCCATAGGGTCTTCACTGGCTGCTTTGCAGAAGTAGCTCTCCAGGCCTTTCTTCCTAATCCATCTTAGTCCGGAAGATCCGCTGAAATCTGTTCCTCATTGCAGCAGCATGCAAGCCTCCACAGACATATGAGTGGCTGCACACGAGCTGCACTGGCCGGGAATCGAACCCAGGTCTCTCTCATGGAAGGTGAGAGTTCTACCACTCAGCCACCAGTGCCCCTGTATTCAACATACTCGATGGGAATTAACTATGGAGCCCTGAGAAGCCTTGGCAGGTACGGCAGGGGCAGCACTGGGCTGGGCTGCAGGGAGGGAAGGAGGCCAGGGCCACCAGCACAGGGGACCGGGCCAGAGGGTTCCTGGTCCCATTGAACTGATAGAATAATTTGGTGATTAGGCCCCAGCTGATGAGGATGCTTAGTTCTGAACCTCATAATGCTGTCCTGAGGGACTAGATGATGTTATAGTAATCACTGCATTCCCGAAAGCCAGCACATGGGCTCCAGATGACCATACATGGCCATGCAGTTGCTGGAGGGAGGCCTGAGGCTCCCTGGGCTTGTTGCCCGCAGAGCCCCTGTCCTTGGGCAGGGGTGCTGCATCTCAGCTGACTCCCCTCCGCTGTGAGTGTGACCACCTGGACGTGGGAGCCCACATCTCAGAGGGCACATTCTGCCTGCAGAAGGGCCTATTTGGAATGGGGGGTTGGGCTATGGGCCATCAGGTGGGAGAAGGGCCCTCTTGTGCCAGGCACTGCAAAGACTTTTTAAAAATTAATTTTACTATGGTGAAATATATACCCGCTTTTTTTGAAAATAATACATCCACACATATAACCCACAGAAATGATGAAATTGTGATCATGTGAAAAGCTCTGGCACAGCACACCCCTGCACATACCACTTCTGTCTCATGACATTTCCGGAAGTGAATTACGGCCTCATTCACCCTCATTCAATAATCCAAAAATGTTACTCCTGATCATATTTGTATAGCAAAGGTATAAGCCACGGTCAGGAAGTCATGGATCCAGCTTGGTAGTACCCCTGTAATCGGAAGATAAACAATTGAAACTGTATACTTGTTTCTTTTAATTTAAGTTGATAATTACATCCTCATCACTTTTGAGTCTTCAGGCAGAACCTTGAACCTCCTGAAGCCTGTCCATAAATCACGTGCTATCAATAGGAAGCATTAACTAAGCGAAGCCGGCACTGGCATAAATGGCATTGAGAAGCTATCAATAGGAATCTCGGTTCAATCTGCATTGACATAATTATCACAGTTGTCTTCTGTCTCTGGCTTTTAATTGGAGGAGTAAACAAAACAAAACTGATATACAATTGTTCTTGGCTCAACAGTTGAATTCGAAAACCTTATCAGGTCATTTTAAGTGAAACCATTAAGCTACGTTAGGTCTGCTTATTTCATAGTCTATGTCTTATTAGCGCCAATGTCTTTGATCAATGATCATAAGTCACCCTAGTCATATGCTTGCGAGCGTATAAAAAGACCCTTGCTTCTTGTACACCCCACATTTGAATTTTACAATCTCTTTACTAGAACCAGCCTGTTAACACACTGTGCACATTTTTTCAGTTTGTAAATCTAAATCTTAGAACCCTTTAGGATCATGGCAGGAATGAAACGGAAGTCCTACACTGCTGACTTCAAACGGCAGTCACACTGCGAGGTAGAAGAACCAAGCAGCAGAGTGGGAGCGAGAGTTCAAAGTTGGAGAGTGAACGGAGAAAGGGGGAAAAAGGAGCCGGAGAAAATGAATCCACGAACCTCAAAAACACATCGTGGGCCCAAGGAGAAGTGGCCTGAGCTGGAAAATGACTTGAAATAGTGGATTATTTCTCGAAGTGAACAAAATCAAGCTGTCTCTACTGTCGCAATTCAGATCAAAGTGAAGCTCCTGGCAAATGAAAGAGGATCCCAGATTTCAAGGTGGGTTTCACCTGGATTTCTAGATTCGTGAAAAGGAATGACCTTTCCATGAGACTAAGAACTTCTGCAGGCCAGCAACTTCCGGGTGACTTTGAGCAAAATGTGGTCAACTTTGAAGAGTTTCCGGAATTGGATGATGATGATAATGAAAGAATAAAATGTCCTATTTTAAGATGAAAACACAGTTTCTTCTGGTGGCTTTTATTTGTTGATTTCAAAGACATTAATTACCAAAAATTATGTTTCAGTTTAAGATTTATGAAAGCTATAAAATGTAAACAACATCTTGTTCTCGTAGTTTGAGGTCTAAGATAATTTCATACTAATTTCTAGCTCTTCATGCATTCTTAATCTTTGGTTTCAACATGGTGTCCCATTTCCATCACGAGCCTGTTCAGGGTGTTAGGAAGGGAGGCCTCCCCTGGGGTCACCTGGAGAGGTGCCAAAGGGCAGTCCCAGCAAGGCCAGGCATCTGTGGGCTTAAAAATAAAACCATCTGTGAAAAATGAGTGTATGGTAGCATACGTGTGTGTATAGGCATATATGTATATGTGTAGGTATGGGTGTGTACATACGTGTGCACAGTTGGAAGTATCTATATGTATGTGTACATACAGATGTGTGTACACACATATATATTCATAAAGGACACAGTTACAGATACTTCTCAGACATAACCAAACACTTTACAAGATTGGTTTTCCAGGTTTGAAGGCTTAGGACCTTAGTCTCATAGGGCAACTCAGTTGGCATAATATAGTTCACTAAGTTCATGTTCCGTATCCTAGTGAGGTGAATAGTGCCTGGGGTGTTAAAAGCTTGTGAGCAGCCATCTAAGATACAATGATTGGTCTCATTTGTCAGGAGCAAAAGAGAAAGAATAAAACCAAAGTCTCAGAGAAGAAGCAAGTCTACAGGGCTAATATCCTACACAAGTCATGGCCTTATCTACCCTGAGACCAGAAGATCGAGTTGGTGCCCAGCTACCACCACCGACCATTCTGACCAGGGCCACAATAGATGGACCCTGACAGATCGGGAGAAAAACGTGGGAACAGAACTCAAATTCTTTTTTTTTATTTATTGTTGTAGTTTAAATGAAGTTTACATTTCAAGTTAGTCTCCCATACAAAAATTTACGCACACATTGCTGTGCGACCCCAATTGCTCTCCCCATACTGTTGCAGCACACTCTTCCTTTCCACCCCTGATTCCCCATGTCCATTCAACCAGCTCCTAACCCTCTCTGCCTTCCTATCTCACCTCCGGACAGAAGCTGCCCATTTAGTCTCTTGTATCTACTTGAGCTAAGAGGCACACTCCTCACAAGTATCACTTTATGTCCCACAGTCCTGTCCAATCCTGTCTGAAGAGTTGGCCTCAGAAATTGTTTGTTCTCGGCTGATAGAGAATCCGGAGGTCATGCTTTCTGGGGTTCCTCCAGTCTCAGACCATTAAGTGTGGTCTTCTTACTAGAATTTGAGTTCCACCCCCCACCTTTCTTCTGCTCCCTCAGGGACTCTCTGTTGTGTTCCCTGTCAGGGCAGTCATTGGTGGTAGCCAGACACCATGTAGTTCTTCTGGTCTCAAGCTGATGAAGTCTCTGGTTTATGTGGCCCTTTCTGTCTCTTGGGCTAATACTTTCCTTGTGTCTTTGGTGTTCTTCATTCTCCTTTACTTCATGTGGTTGGGACCAAATGATCCTTCTTAGATGGCCACTTGCTAGCTTTTAAGACCCCAGATGCCATTCACCAATAGGATGCAGAACATTTTCTTAGTAAGCTTTGTTAGGCCAATTTACCTAGATGTCCCCTGAAAGCATGGTCCCCAGACCCCTACCCCGCTACTCTGTCCCTCAAAGTGTTTGATTGTATTCAGGAAACTTCTTAGCTTTGGTTTAGTCCAGTTGTGCTGACTTCCCCTGTAGTGTGTGCTGTCCTTCCCTTCACCTAAGATAATTCTTATCTACTATCTAAGAACTCAAATTCTTAAAAAAAAAGTCTAGACTTACCACACCAGTTGAGACTAGAGGACTCCCGGAGACTATCGCCCTGAAATACTCTTTAAACCTTGAACTGAAACTATC
Organism: Trichechus manatus latirostris; assembly: GCF_000243295.1. NCBI lineage: Eukaryota > Metazoa > Chordata > Mammalia > Sirenia > Trichechidae > Trichechus > Trichechus manatus. Next base: position 4,525,326 of record NW_004444104.1, read on the forward strand.
CCCTGAGATCACCTTTTATCGAAATAACAGATTGTCACCCAAGTAAAGAATATTACCCGAGAGTACGACGCTTTATTAAAAAACCATCTATATGAAGCCAAAAGGTCAACAATTACTCTCTAAAGCAAAGATCAGACGGTAAGAGGGCAGGGAAACTAGAACACTGGACACAGAACAACCAGAACACAAAGAGAATGTTGACACATTGTGATAAATGTAACTAATGTCACTGAACAATTTGTATAGAAATTGTCAACTGAGAACCTAATTTGCTGTTTAAACTTTCACTAAAAACACAATAAAATATTATTAAAAAATAATACAATAAAACCATCTGGAAATCTACCTTTGAAGGAATTGCGTCTAACCCCTGAGGTCTTGCAGGAGGCCAGGTCAGTGCTGAGTTCGGCCTTGGTGCTGGTGAGCTTTACATAAAGATGGTGGCTCTGGAGCTGGAAAATGCAAAGAAATTGGAAGCTGTGATTCCTGGCCTCCCTCTTCCAGTCTGTCAAGGGGATCCAGGTTAGGTACAGTCCAGGGGACCTCTATGAGGAGCTCTGACCTCCTCCTCCTCCTTAAGCATGTGTAACTGAGGGGCCAGCAAACCCATTCAGAGAGCACCTCACTGTGCTTCCACGGGGAGATGCTGCCCTCCAGTGGCCAGACGATTAAGTGTTTTCTCTGAAACCAAATCACAGTTCATTCATTCAACTCATTCATTCACTTACTCATTGTTTCAATCAATCATTCTCTCATTCCTTCATTAGACAAATGAATTTCTCATGCATTACTGTTGGCACTGTGAACTGGTACAGCTTCTCTGAAGGGCCAGTTAGCAAGTATCTATCAACATTAACACTGTACATACCCGTGACCCAGCAATTTCATTTCTAGAAATGTATCTGAGGCAGGTTGCATTTTCCAAAAATGGCAACAATAATATTTCTGGACTCAATTGCTCTTCCAGAATCTTGCCTCCATCACAATGTGGATTTGATTTTCCATCCCCTTGAGGCTGGGTGGTATTTTGTGACTAAATAGAATGCAGCTGAAGTGACGCTGATGTCTAAGACTAGGTCATCAAAGGCAATGAGGCTTCTGCCTGGCTCTGTCTCTTACAACACTTGCTTCTGGAATGTAGCTGCCATGTTGTAAGGAAGCCCGGGCCACATAGAGAGGTCACGTGCATGTGTTCTGGCCGCACTGAAGGTCTCAGCCAACAGCCAACATCACTTGCCAGACGTGATTCCAGCCTCTAGCCATCGAGCTGCCCCACCTGATGCCAGGTGAGGCAGAGATGATCCATCCTTACCAAACTCTGCCTGCCTAAATTGCTGATTGTGAGCAGAATAAATGCTGCCATCATTTTAGGCCACTAAGATTTGGGGTAATTTGTTACATAAGGTTCATTCAGTTTGACCCCTGCTAAGAATTTGCATTTCCATCCCCAGATATACTGAATCAGAATCTATATTTTAGCAAGATCACAAGGTGTACATAAGCATCACCCAAGGATCTTACTAAAAAGTAGATGTATACATAAGAATCACCTGGGGATCTTGTTAAAATGTAGATGTATACATAAGAATCACCCTGATTTGTTATATAGCTTTATAAAGTAACTGCAACATAATCTAACAGATATATTTGCATATGTTCAACTTGTGTCAATTTTCTCCACATGTACAATTTCTCCTTTAGTTACTTTTAATAAGGTGGTTTTCTAGAAATTTGACTGTGTCTTCTAAATTTTGGCAAAAGGTTGTTCATAATATCCTCTTAATATCTTTTTTAATGTCAGCAACAACTAGAGTGATGTCCCTTTTCTGCCTTTACTGAAATTGATTTGTGTCTTCTCCTTTTTTCTTAATCAGGCTCACTGGGGGTTTGCCAATTTTATTAGTCTTTTCAAAAAGGCAACTTTTAGCTTTGTTGATCCTCTTTGTTAGATGTTTGTTTTCAATTTCACTTATTTCTCATAGGATTTTTAAAATTTATTTTGTTGTTGTTGTTGATAATATATACAGCAAAACATACACCAGTTCAACAGTTTCTACATGTACAATTCAGTGACATTGATTACATTCTTTGAATTGTGCAGCCATTCTCACCCTCCTTTTCTGAGTTGTTCCTCTCCTATTAACGTAAACCGGCTGCCCACTAAGTTTCGTATCTAATTTTTCAAGTCGTTGTTGTCAGTTTTATCCCATATAGGTAGATCTTGAAAGAGCACAGTGCTCAAGGCAGACATTCTTTACTAGTTAAGCTAAATTATTGTTTGGTGTTAAGAAGACTTCAGGGGATATTTTTGGTTTAAGGTTTAAACATCATCTCAGGGGTTCATCCAGCTTCCATGGCTCCAGCAAGTCTGGAATCTATGAGAAGTTGAAATTATGTTCTACATTTTCCCCCTTTTGATCAGGATTCTTCTATAGAATCTTCGATCAAAATGTTCAGTAATGGTAGCTGGGCACCATCCAGTTCTTCTGGTCTCATGGCAAAGAGGGCAGTTGTTCATGGAGGCAATTAGTCACACATTCCATATCCTCCTTCTATTCTACACAGAATTTTACTGTTTCCTTCCTTCTCCCTTCTTTGCATTTATTTTGTTATAATCTTTCTAGCTTCATGAGATGGAATCTTAGTTCATTACTTTTCAGCCTTTCTTCTTTTCCAATATATGCATTTTAGAGCTATTGTTTTTCCTCTAAATACTGCTGTATTGACTTCCATGAGTTTTAATATATTGTCTTTTAATTAACATTCAGTTCAAGATATTTTTTAATTTGCCTGTGTGAATTACGAGGAAGCATGTTTCTTAATTTCCAAACAAATAAGAATTTTATTATTTTTTTGTTTTGATTTCTAGCTTTACTGCATTGTATCCCTAGAACATGCTTTGAATGATTTCATACATGCACTGTATGAAATTTGATGAGATTTACCTTATGACCCAGTATATGGCCAGTTTTGAAAAACAATGCATATAAGATTGTTGGATGCAATGTTTTGTATCTGCCCATTGGTTTAATTTTTCATTGTATTGTCAACTCTTCTAGATTCTTACTGTTTTTTTTTTTAATCACTGAGAAGGATGTATTGAAAATAGCACACTAAGAATCTGGATGATTATTTATTCCTTTCTTTCAGTCTGTCATCTTTTCCTTTACATATTTGGATATAATGTTATTAGGGCTTTTTATTTCATGCTGTATTTAGATAATGCCTACTATGTACCAGGCATTGTTCTAATTGCCTTAAACATATGCTAACTTGGTTATCCTCACAATCACCCTAAGAAGTGGACACGATTATTATCCCCATTTTACATGTAAGGAAACTGGAAAATAGAGAGATTATGTAACTTGCTGAAGATTACACACATCTTAAGTGGCAGAGCTGGGATCTGAACAGGTGGGCTGACTCTGGAGTCTGTTCGTTTAACCAAAATTTTACATTTCTAGTAAATGAACTTCTGTCATTGTGAAGTGACATTCTAATTTTTTTTTCTGCCTTAAAACAGTTTTGTCTAATATTAATAATGCTCCACTAGCTTTCTTTTGATTAACATCTTTTTGGTATATCTTTTTCTATCCTTTTACTTTCAACTTTCTCTATCCTTGTGTTTTAGATATGTCTCTTGCTAACACGAAATATTTGATTTTTTTCTCTTTCTCAGTTTTTCTGTTTTAATTGGAAAAAATAAGTTTGATATAACTTCTTATATATGTAGGTTTAGAGCTAACAGATAAGATTACACTTTCTCTTTGTCCTGTCTCTTCTTCCTTTTTCTTTCCTTTCTTGCCTTCTTTTGGATTGATTTTTTTTTTTTTAAATCATCCCAATTTTTCCTTCAACAAGTTAGGCAGTTATGTACTTTTTCTATATTTTTAATCACTCCTCTAAAAATTACAATGTGGAAACTTAATTTATCAAAGTCTAAAGTTAATCAATAATTCCCCCAGGGGTAATGAAAATGTTTTATGGCACACACAAAAACATGGAATAGTCACACACACAGGCCAGTCCACTTGGGGTGATGGGCAAGTAAGTACAGGCTGGGAGTCAGCCCTGCCTTACACCCCTCTTGGACAATATAAGGGCCTGGTGGCACAACAGTTAAGCACTCAGTTGCTAACTGGAAGGTTGACAGTTCAAATCCACTCAGCGGCTCCACATGAGAATGACCTAGCGATCTGCTCCAGTAAAGATTACAGCCTAGAAAACCCTATGGGGCAGTTCTACTCTGTCGCACTGGGTCACTAAGAGTCCAAAATCAACTCAACAGCACAGAACAACATAAACACCTCCTTTACCCCCCTCTGGCTTACAGAGTTTGTGTGTGTGTGTATGTGTGTGTGTGTATGTGTGTGTGTGTGTTGTGTACTTGACATCACAAGGCAATACTGTTTCATGCAATCACTGTTCTTTTAGATTTATTCCCTTTTTACCATTATTTTTGCTCATCTTTTCTTTTTATATTTGAGACCTTTCATCCGGGATAATTTTTTTCCCCCTAAAGTACTTTTTTTTTCGGTGAGAATCTGTTGATGGCAAACTCTTCATTCTGCACATCTGAAAATCCTTCTCTTTCAGCTTCTTTGCCAGTTACTAAGCTATTGTTTCTCAGTTCCAAAGGTCCCTTCTGCATTCTGCTTTGGGCTCTGCATTCCTGCTGTTGCCAGCTGACTCACTGTTTGGCCAGGTGGGGACTCTGCCAGTCAGGGTCCAACTCGGGAACAGAAACTACACTGATTATTTGAACAGAGAATTTTGAATGTAAAGAATTGGTAACTAGAACAGTTACTGTTGTTGTCAACTGCCATCAAGTCAGCCCCCAACTCATGGCGACCGCGTGCACTATGGGGTGAAGTGCTGCTTGGTCCTGCACCATTCCCATAATCATCTGGGGATCAAACACTTGTAATCCATAGGGTTTTCACTGGCTGATTTGCAGAAGTAGATCACCATGCCTTTTTCCTAGTCCGTCTTATTCGGAAAGCTCCACTGAAGTCTGTTCAGCATCATAGCAAAATGCAAGCCTCCACTGACAGATGGGTGGTGGCTGTATATGAGATGCATTGGCTGGGAATTGAGCCCAGGTCTCTCGAATGAAACTGACCCACCAATGTCTCACAAGGAGAATAGTACATGGTGATTAATTACTCACAGGGGTACAAGAGGACTTCAAGGAGTTTGGAAATAGTAGGTACAAAAGAGCAGCTTCTACTTCTAGGCTGAGGAAGGGTGGACAATAACAACTAAGGACTAGCACAGTGACCCTCCCTCCAACAAGGCTGAGACTCCTTCAAGGAGGACATGGCTGTCACAGAAACATGCAGGCTGCCAGTGGCAAAGTGACCTGCCAGATAGCATGGGTGGGTGCTGGTCTGTAAAAGCAGCTCACCGTGATTCCCGAAAGATGTGGGCAGGTTGGAGCTGGTCTGTAGAAGCGACCAGACATTGCCAGATTGTGTGGGAGAGGTGGGTTTGATCTCTAGAAGCATCCCACTCTGCTATAGTGTATGGATGGGCCAGTGCTAAAGTGGCCCACCATTGCCAGAGGATGTAGGCTGACGGGAGCAGGTGGATCAGAACTACGCGAGAGCAGCTGCTGGTGGAGAATGCATGGCCTGAGGGTGCAGAAGAGGCTACTGTGGAAGGGGCTTGACTGTGGGAGCTTCTTGGGAACAGCTGGCAGCGGGGAGAGTATGGCCTGAGGGTATGGCTATAAGTAGGCTATGTGTCCACTCAGCTCCCATGCTGATTAATTGTCAAGCCAAGGTCCGAGGTCACCAAGGAAGACATAACTCACACAGGCACTGGTTGGAACAATACTTTACCCACATAGAGAAGAGACAGAGCAAGGTCAGCTTTAATAGTGGGCATCAGTCCCCCATGGCCAGTGGGTCTCACTCTGCACCCAATGCAGGGCTAGTGGTCTGCACGCACCACTTTTGTGCTGCAGTTGACAGCTGCCATTCCCTCCCTACTAGGAACAGATATAGAAATGGGGTTGTCCAGGTGCCATGTGATACACAGACGCTGAGCAGAGAGAGTTTACTGTGTATCCAGAACAGGGAGGCAGTTTCCCTAATAAGGAGAAGAAATGGAAAGACAGAAAGAGAGACTCAGTTTCCAGTGTTATTTCATTGTCAAGGAATGCTTTGGGCCTGACTTCTGATAAGGTGGTCCAGGTCAGAATCATAGGGGTGACAGCAGACCACCCTCCCAACAACAACAACAGTGGATGGCCAGAATCTGGAAAGAAAATGTCTTCTTGTCACTATTGCCTTGGATCACTTCATTGTCCTTTAATGATGAAGCTTAAGATTCCTTCAACCACTGTGTATAGTTTCTAGCTCCAGTATCACAAAACAGCAAAAAAGGATGGATGTGGAGCTGAGAGACAATAACTTTATAATTTGCACAGCGGTCTTCAAGGAAAACTAGGAAGCTGGAAAAGGGAGAAGAGACTGCTATTTACTCTTTTCTTCCTGTTCTAGTTAGCCGTGGCAGTTCATTCCAGAATTAAGAGTTGAATCAGTTTGTGCTTTTTCCAACACTTGCAAAAACAGCCTTATAGCCCCCTTCCAGAGTCACCAACACCAGTGGGCCAGCACCCCCTCTTCACAAGTCAGAGACCCAGGCCCATGGAGCCTCCTCCAGACATAAAGGCGCCAGTAAAGTACTGCCCTTCCTCGGGGGTTTGTTTCAGTTCCATGATGCCCCTCCTACAGCTTCTAAGTAATCAGAATTATTAAAATTCTAATTTCTCTTGTTCCCACAGCACTTCCTGCAGTCACTACTTTTATGATACCTTTTTGCTTTTTCAATTACTTGGTAAACAATTATTTATACCTAGTTAATAATTACATATAATAAATTCTTTGTGGTAAAATACTTCACGTGGTTTTTGAATCCTGATTGGACCTGAAACTAAATTTTACCCTCATTCTTGAAATATATTTTTGCAGAGTAGAAAATTCTAGATCAGAAAGTAATTTTTTTCAGCACATCCAATAAATGATTCCATTGTGTTTTGGCTTTTATTGTTGCAGTTGAGAAATCAGCTGTCTGCTTAACTGTCACTCCTTTGGATGTACCTATTTTTCTCTCACTATTTTAAGGATTTTAATTCTTTGTCCTTTTGTGTTTCACAGTTTCTCTATGATATTTCTGGGCCCAGTTTTAAAAATTTATTCTCCTTAAGACTTGTTGCATTCTTACGTCTCTGGATTTTCATTAATATAGAAAGATTCACAGTTATTATCTCTTCCCCATTCTCTTTCTCTTCACCTTCTGGAATTCAATTAAATATAAATTAGACTATCTGCTTTTATTCTCCGTATTTCTTTGTCTCTCTTGTATTTTAAATTTTTTTTGTTCTCTGTGCTGTATTACATATAATTTATTCAGCTCTACTCGATAACACGTGGAGTTGCCATGAGTTGGGATTGACTTGATGGCAATGCCCCCCTCCTCCCCGCCCAGTTTATTAGTTCTCTCTTCTGCTATGTCTAATATGCTGTTAAACCTATCCATATCCACTGAGGCTTTTAATTTGTCATACCTTTTTCTTTTATTTCTAGTAGTTCTATTATTTGCTTCTTTTAAAAAATATGCTATATAATTTTTAATAGTAATTGGCAGATATTTATTTAAGCTTCTTTTATTTTCCTACATATAGTAAGTAAATATAGTAAGCATAGCTGTTTTGTAACCTCTGTCTTATAATTTCAGTAGGTGAAATCTTTGCAGGTCTGTTTCTGTGGCCTCTGGTTTTTAGTAGTTCTTGCTCAGGGCAACTTCTTCCTCATGGAATTATCTTTTAATGGCTTTTTTCTTCTTTTTTTGGGAGATCTACAATGGAGGTGTATTCTTCTAAATTAAGAACTCACACTTTTTCCATTTTCCAAAGATAGTTCAGTATCACCATAAGTTACACTTATGGCTTGATATTTTGGAACCACCAGGTTGAGGCAGGTAAATCAGGTCTGCAAATATGCACATATGACAGCTTGTGATTACAGCTTCTCAGGGACTAGTTTTTATTTCTCCTGTTCTTCTCAGTGCCAAGGAAGTTGGGTTTTGTTTGTTGGTTTGTTTGCTTTACAATCTCCTGGCAGGTGGAAAGGAGAGTTCATTTATGGATAATTGAGGTCCTAGCTTATTGTGGGGATAGTTTCCATTTAGAAACCCTACCACTTTGAGTGGGCCCTGGGATTTCACTTCTGTCCCCTCACTCCATGAGATCTTTGAAGTTCAGGTATGCCTAGATCAGCAAATGCTCTCAGGGCAAAAGTGACATCAGGGTTCTTCCTATCTTTCTGGGTTCCCATAGGTGTTAGTCTAGTAATTCTTTACCATCGTGGCTACTCTTCAATGCTTTTAAGAAATTAAAAATATACACATTTTTCTGCATATTTAGTTTGTTTCCCCCAGTGGGAGACTTTGTTTGAGTAAGCTTGCCTGCCCCATTCCTTGAAAGTAGAATCTCCAGGCACCTCTTCTCTTTCATTCTCCTGGGTGATCACACAGTTGCCCATGTCTTCTGTTATACTTGGTCAATATCCACATCTGAATCTTCATGCCTGAACTATTGAATGGCCGTTTACACACTTTAAACTCAATATATCTAAACCAAAACTTATTTTGGTTTTAAACCCTTTCCTCCCGTATTTCCAGTCTTATTGAATAACATGAGCGGTCACTCCCTCCCATCAGACTATGCTTTCCAGTGATCATCAGATAAACAAGCTGTGTCATTTCTACTTCCACAATGTCTCATAACTTCTCTAGACCCACTGCTTCTGTATTTCTTCAGGTTTCTGTTAGCTCTTGGCAGGATGATTATAATAGACCCTTAGCTAGTCTCCCTTTCTCCATTTCACCAGTCTTGGCCCCCTCCAGTTCATCTTTTACATTACCAAATGGGTAGTCTTTCCACAACTCCAAATATGCACAAGTGTATATATAGTATTTGGCAGCTATTTATTTAAAATCCTACAGTTTCTCCCCATTTAAACCCCTACAGTTCCTCATGGCCCCCCGGATAAAGGATTACATACTCCACCCTTGATGATCTGGTTTCTAGTCTCATCTTAGGCCACCCACAACTCCCTATGCACACCTACATTCGAGCTGTTCTGAACTTCTTATACTCTCAGCTATATTTCACATCTCTGTGCCTTTGCTTTTTCTAGTTTCCCTGTCCAAAGGCCTTCTCAACACTTGTCTACCTGACAACACCTTCTCCTATTTTATGTCTTAGCCTAAGTTTCTCCTCCATTCAGCCTTTGCTTGGAGGGAGCATGAGTAGTCTTTGTCCCTAGTGCACCCACCCTCACTTATATCTGGTGTCAACAGCAAGACATTATTCAGCTGGACAGTGGGTGTGATCTCAGTGCCTAAACTCATATACACAAACTTTATCTTTCAATAATTAAATTTCTATTTTGAGCTCTCATTCCATCAGGGTGGTAGAAATTTAGTCTCAGTTACTTCAGAGGTGCCCCCATTTAGGCAGTTGTCAAAGTTCTGGGGACGTATGACATGTCAGCATACAATGTCTGTGTCATCTGTCTGTGAAGGTGTCCACTGGCAGCCATCATCATGTCTGGCTTCAACCATTGGTCCATGCCAGTTGAGCTAAGACATCTCTTATTCCCACCTGCATGACCCCTTCAAGTCCAAGGGCATCTTTCCCCTACTTTCTTGTCTTTCTTGGCACACAAGAATAATTCTGCTATTTGGGGGCTGCAGAGGAATCTCTTTAAGGCTGCCCAGACCCTCTCTATTAGATACACCATACAGCCATTTCCTCCAAGAATTCTTGCTGTCTTCCTGCGAAGCAGGCCACAGATCCCCCCTGGTCCTGGATCCCACACACTTATGGGAATAGGGCTTTCCTGCCTATCTCTGGGAATCAGGGAACAGGACCCTTTAGGATGACCAACCATCCAGTTTTCCCAGGACTGAGGGGGTTCCTGGGATAATGGACTTTCATTGCCCAGACCAGGAAAGTCCCAGGCAAACCCAGAGGAGTTGGTCACCTAGGGCTCTTACCTCCATATTCTCCACTGTAGTCTGGGCTCCCCATGCTCTCTATCACCCAGTTCTGCAATCTCTCCTGAAGTCTGGTGGGGAGGGATCCCCACTGTTCTCAAAGCCCCAGCTCTTACTTATGAACATCTTGCATCTCTACTCAGTGAGAGTCACCCCTTCCCCCTAAGGGCTCAGAGTTTTGGGGACTAAAGCCAAGAAAGGGCTTTTGTATCTTCTCTTTGCCCTGTCACATCCCTCCCATGGGTAATGAGCAGTATCGAGCAGGCTGATTGTCAGGGAGGGAACAAAAGCTGAATTACCAAAAAGTCAAACATATGTTAATACTTCCATAAAAGTTTTCTACCATGTTTGTTTTTCTTCTCCAACTAAACTGTGAGCATTTTGAGGCAGAGATGACATCTGATTTAATTACGTCACCAGCAGCTCATCCAGTGCATGACACCCAACAGAAGCCCTATCAACATTTGTTGAGTGAATGCAAGACCAACTTTTAGACCATGGGAAGATTATATTTGTGATGTGTGTTAATCAAATATTTGAAAATTCATTTTCCATTGTAGACCAGCTGGTTATTGGCTTGGAAACAAAGCTGTGGGAGCCCTGGTCTTCGAGGATACATACACCTTCTGTAATGTGAAGGACCAAATTTAAATTGTGATTCTTTCCACACTCGGATTTTTGGATTGTTCATTTAACCTTCCTCCCTCCCACCCCCCTCTCCCTCCCTCTTCCTCTCCCTCTCCCTCCCCCCTTCCTCCCCCTTTCCATCCCTCCCTCCCTCCCTCTCCTCTATCTCCCTCCTTCCTTCTTTTCCTCCCTCCTTCCTTCCTTATTTTCCTTCCTCCTTCTTCCTTCCCACCTTCCTCCCTCCGTTCCATTCCTCCTTCCCTCCACAACTATCTATTAAATGCCTACTATGTGCCCAGCATTATGCTAGGCATGAGGGATACCACTGTGAGCAAGGCACACACAGAGAACTATGAATTTTCTTGTGTTGAGTAAGGGATTTGATGAGTGAGTACAGTGAGTCTGGGACAACCCATTCCCTTTACTTCTAGGGAAGAAGATGAGGACTACTACGAGGCTAATTAGGGGGCTGTGGAGGCAACAGTCTTCCCTAAAGGCAGCATTTTCCCCCCACAGTCTCTGAGAGCTGAGCAGGGTCTAGGCAGGTCCCTCATCCAGAAGGTGAAGAAGGTGTACTAACAGTGTCAGCATGCATCTCTACTGCAAAGGGGCTGCTCTGAGCCACACATGGAAGGCATTAGGTTTGCTAGGGAGGAGGAGAAGCAGGCTGCTGAGAGCTCGGCTCAAAGCCACCCCAGTGGGCAGGGTTCAAGCTACGGAACCACCCAGAGAGGAGGGTTCAACCAAGTCCAGCAAAAGTTCAAGCCATGAATGTGTGGAATGTGAGTGTGTATGTGTATATACATGTGTGCACGTGTGTATGTGTGTGTGTGTGCTTGTGACTGTGTGCATATGTATGTGAGTGTGTCTGTGTATTTTGTGTATATATGTGTTTCTGTGTGAATGTGCATGAGTGTATGCGTGTGTGTGCGTGCACGTGTCTGTGCATGAGTGTGCAAGAATGTGTGCATGTGTCTGTTTATATGTGTGTGTGTGTGTGTGTGTGTTCCACCCATCCTGTCACTTAGCACAGGTCCTGAGGTAGGGACCAAGGCAGTGATCCATGTTGTCAGCATGATAGCCTCAGGGACTGTGCAGGCAGCATGCTATAAAGTGAAGAGCACTGAACTTGGAGTCAGGGGACTTGAGTTCCAGCTACTCCTCTGCTCTTCCGTGAGCATGTGGCCTTGGGCAGATAACCCATTGCTAAGCCTCGGTTTCCTTATCTGTAAGGTGGTGAGAATGATGCCTACCTCATAGTGTGGTTGTGAACACTGATGAATCTAAATTAGGAGACCATATAGGGTCATACAAGAGCTAGACATTGTCTTATGATTGATGTAACGCTTGTTATCATTAGCTGAGATCTGGCCTTTTCTGGAAGCTGATTTATGGAGAAGTTCAGAGGCCTTCCACAGGGTGTCAGTGGTGTGTCAGATTGCCTTGGAAGTGTCCTTGTGTCTGAGTGTGTTTGCAAGGACCTAGGTAAGGTGTTCACAAGTGCTAGGTGTCATCAGGGACCAGGGCCCCTCAGCACACCTGCAGGCCCAGGAGTGGTACCCTGGTGTCCTCCCGCCCGCCTCCCTTTTTGCTCACTGCCCTTCCATGGCCTCCCCTTCCCCGAGTCCTCAACTGACCTTGGCTACCTAGTCCTCAAGTCCCCAGGTGGGCACCTCCCTTTGGCCTGCCCTCACACAGCCTCTAGCCCACTGGCTTCCTAGCCAGTGTAAAGGGCGTGAAATTAGAGAAATTCATTTATGACTTGTGCTTCCCCAAGGCTGCTCCTGTTTGAAAACAGGCTCTTCCTGCCCAACTGACTCTCTACCTGATAGAACTCGGGAGAGGGAGCGTGGTGGTGGGGTGAGGTGGGGTGGAGGGTGGTGGCTTCTTGGTGCTCTTTACCTGCTCCTGCTGGGTCCCCATTCCTATTTCAGAAGAGCAGGCGTTTATGGTGGTGCAATGGTTAAGCGCTTGGCCAAAGGTAGGTGGTTCCAACCTACCAGCAGCTCTGTTGGAAAAAGACCTGGTAATCTGCTCTGTAAAGATTACAGTCTAGAAAACCCTATGGGACAGTTCTCCTCTGTCACATGGGGTTGCTAAGAGTCCTATGAGTCAGAATCGACTTGACGATAAGAACAACTACAACAATGTTCCCACTGCAGCCAATTTCATGCGATCAACATGTTGCCACCGAAGGAGGAGTTGAGAGAGGCAACCCACTGGACACCTTCAATTTCCTTGTAGCTAAAATGGGAATAATAAAAGTGCCTATTCTCAAGGTTAGTATGAGGATTAAAAGAGGTAATCAATACATGTAAAGTGTTTAGCATAATGCCTGGCATTTATTAAGTGCTGAATAAATGTTCTCTCTTACTGATAATGCCACCATACCTACCACTACCATTATCCCCTCTTCCCCTGGGTAGAACTTCTCTTGGCTTTAGACTCCCTGAGCACTCTGCTTTTGCTTCTAGTAGTGCACGTGCCTCCCTCTGTCCTATATTCCTTATTGGATTGATGGGCTTGTTTGATGGTTCTCTCTTCCCAATGTCAGTGTAGGGTGAGGGTTAAGAGCAGGGACTACGGAGCCAGACTAGTTGGCTAAAGGCAGAACCAGTAAAAGAATACAACCATTCACACGTCAGTGTGTTATTGATTCAGGTTTTAGAAACCTCACTTTCTATAATGTAATTTTCCTGTCAACAATCTCATTAGGGTTGTCTAGTTTTGTGCTTCACATTGTTCAAGGCTTTGGAATACTTTTTTTTTTTTCTTTTCCAGAAATAAAATTAAACACATATACTAACAGATAATCTGCTGTTGGAGTGCGCTATATTTATTTAAATTAATGTAGCAGGTGGGGTAATAGTATTTAAGGCTTTGGAGGATTTTTTTTTTTTTCCCTTGAGTCAATGGGTTTGATTCTAAATATGCTACCACGTGGAAATAGCAAGTGGGAGCTCGTTCCAGAACAACACAGCTTCATCAAGGGGAAGGTGGACTGAGATTAGCTTAATTGTTCCCGAGTTCTACTTCCTTTTGAAGCAGAAATCCAGATGTGGAAGTATACATAGAATAAGAATGAAGTTTCCTTGAGTCATCATCAGTTCTGTGATTTTTCAGGGCTTGGTTCTAGGAAGCCAGCATCTTAAGTTTGACTCTTGAACGTGAACTTGTCTACTTACCAGACCTGTGTTCTCAATTCTCTCCAACACCAATGCTCCCCGTTGGCCCAGGCTTCTCACTGGTCCAGCACACTTCTAACTGCCCACATCAGCTCTCTCCATCCCCAGGAGCCTGGGCTCACTCATTCTGAGCTAGTAGAGTCCTCCACTCAAGCACTGAGGCACACTTTCCAGGGCTTTGAGCTTCTGTGACTATATTGTAAAAAGGATTTGGTTTTCATAGAGCCCACTCCATCTGTGTTCAGTAGGAAAATTCAGGTGGGAAAGACTCCCTCTTAAAGGCGGAGCAGAGTAGCCAGGGGCGTGTTCTGTGTCTTGGTCCTTGTGGACTGTAGGGAGTGCAGACAATGGGAAGGGGGTTTTAGGGGCTCCAGGTCTCCAAGGATCTCTCCTCTTTCTCCCATGTAGCACTCACTAGACATGGCTGAAACAGAAACCCATGTTCTGCTAGCTGACAAAGTGAATGTCTGTAGAGTAGTGATCTTTCTGGCTGAAGAGCCCCACAGAGCTCTCTGGGGCTCTGGGCTAGATCTTCTGAGTTCTGTATCTATTTGGACTTTGGTGGCTGCTGTGTGGCATGAGCAACCCACTTCCTCAGCACCCAGAAAAACGAGCCTGTAACACCATGAGCCTGCACAGCTGAGCAGTCCTCGCTGGCCTCGTCATGCTCCCTCAACGTAGCTGCTACTCCACCAAATTCTATAGACCTACATTGCTCAAGAGAAACATAACATGAACCACATATGTAATGTCAAATGCTCTAGAAGCCACGTAACAGAGGTGTAATGGATTTAATTGTGTCCCCCCAAAATATGGGTTGGAATCCTAAGTGCTATACCTGTGGCTAAAATCCCCCCTGGGAATAGGGTGTTCTTTGTTACATTAATGAGGCCGTGTTAGTGTAGGGTGTGCCCTAAACCTAATCACTTCTCAGCTATAAGGAGCAGCCTAGACACAAAGACAAGAAAGCACAAATAGGGGAAGATAGATGCCACATGAGGCTAGACAAGGAACCAAGGAACACACACACCAGGGCTACAGAAGCTGAAAGGGACAAGAATCTTCCCCTAGAGCCGACAGAGAGAGAGTCCTCCCCCAGAGCCGGTTCCCTGAATTCGAACTTCTAGCCTCCTGAACTCTGAGAAAATAAATTTCTGTTATTTAAAGCCACCCACTTATGGTATCTGTGTTACAGCAACACTAGATAACTAAGACAAAAGGTAAAAAGAAACAGGTGAAATCAGTTGTATTATGCTTAGCCCTGTATATATAAAATATTACCATTTCAACACAATATCTTTATAAAAATGTATTAATGAGAGTTTACTTTTCATAATAAGTCTTTGAAATTGGATGTGTACATCTCAGTTTGAACTAGCTATGTTTCAAGTGCTCAACAGCTACATGGAGCTAGTGGCCACCATATTGAATCACATAATTTTAGATTGTGTTACTAGGCAAGGTGGAGTGAGAATGGAGGCAAGTGTCTGTGGTTCATCACCTCCCTCAAGAACTCACCTGGATTCTTTGAGAAACTCAGTCTACTAATCTATAAAGCTAAGAAGAAAGGACAGAAGTTTCCTGTGGTATTGACTGTAAAACATTACTACCACATAGACCACAAACAATACCTAGCAGAGTTCCTTCCTCGTTGTCAAGGGTCCTTCACTGACCACTGAGAAAGGACCTCAGATGCCCGCTTTGCACACGTGACCAGATCCCAGTGTGGGAGCATTACATGTGGCAGGTGCTTTCCTGCCCCCTTGGATTTCAGTTGCATAACACACATTAACCGTGATCTTGGCACTAAACGATGATCTTGTCACTTAAGGCTGTCATATCTTGACTTTTTAATTTCTCTGCACTTGTCATCCTGATTCCCCTTCTCTAACCCTCCCTCCTTTTACCACTTAAGGGGGCTCCCATTTGCTTCTTGGAATTGGTTGCTCTGCTTTTTCTTTGTTTTTCTTCCCTTCTTTCTCCCACTCCTCCTCCCACTCTTTCGAGAATATATTATGGAAGTTACTAAGTGGTTGAAAATCTCTAACTTCATATAGGACCTCTCCCAAACCTACAGAATATTCCTGTTACAACAAAAATCATGTTAAGCCAGTAATAGAAATTGATTGAAGCTTATTTAATATACGATTTGCAAATCGGGGTAACATCTCCACTAGAGTGTCAATCATGCTCTGAAGATGAGAGAACTTCAATACACTCGTATACCAAATCTTACTGGCATTGCCATGGAAAAAGGGCTAGAACAGAACTCATAAGCAATTTATGGTCAGGAAGAATTTTATACAGCATTGTCTTGAAGAACTATTAATTACTGATTTCCCCTAAATATAGCCCACAGTCTGACCTTTGGAGTCTCCTTTTCCAGAAACTGACAAAAGAGCACAATGCCCAAGGCAAAATGGTCTTACTAGCTCATCTAGACCATTGTTGGACTCAAAGGTGACTTTTTAGAAATGAGTTTCTTCAAGGCTCAAGGTTCAAAAGAACATCTAAGGGCAAATGACCCGGGTGGGTCACTCCAACTCCATGGACCCAGAAATCTGGATTCCAGGAGAATTACAATGGTTTCTCATTCCTTTACAAACTTCCCACTGGGATCAGACTTTCCTCAGGGAGCAATGAAGGAATACTGAACAGCCTCTTCACAGCCAGTGGCGCCAGAATGACTCTCATTCATATGTGCTGGAGACAGGTGCTGGCTCTGTGGCTGTCTGGGCAGGGTGCTTGGGCAAGAGCACAAAACACAGTCTTGGAGCTGTCACAAGTTCCAAGGTCCCCAGGACACCCAAACTTCTGACCAACCAGTTACAAATTTAGGGGGTCTCACTACCCCCTCAGAACACCAGCTGTAAGCTCAAGGTTACAAATTTGGGAGTTCCCATTACCTCCTTGGGTTTGATAATTCACTAGATCAACTCATAGAACTCAGAAAAAAGCTATACTTACGATCACAGTTTTATAGCAAAAGGGATACAAATGAAGAGACATATAGGTGAAGTCTTGGGAGGATCCCCAACATGCACCTTCCAATTCCCAAGGGACGTGGTATCCTGAGGTGCATCCATGTCTGTTACCAACTAGGAAGCCCATGGAACTTCTGTGTCCAGAGTTTTTACTGGGGCCTCGTTACATAGGCTCACTGGGGTCTTTTTACATAGAGTCCCTGGGTGGCATAAACAGTTTGTGCTACATTACTAACCTAAAGTTTGACAGTTCAAACCCACCCAATTGTGCCTCAGAGGAAGGACCTCGTGACCTGCTTCCAGAAAAACTACAGCCAAGAAAATCCCATGGGGCAGCTCTATTCTGTAACATATGGGGTTGCCATGAGTGGGCATCGACTCCACAGCAGTCCGCACATTAATTAGGCACAATTGATAGAGTCAGCCTCCAGCCTCTCACCCCTGAGGTCAAGCTGATATCCTGCGGGGGGGGGGGGTCTTTCTAGCATGGGCAGCCCCCCATCCAAGGGTCACTTTATTAGCATATCAAAGATTCCAATCATTTGGGAAATTCCAAGAGTTTAGAGGTATTGAATAGGAAAATTAAATAACAGGCATCTTACTTTGCCTTTAAGGTTTTTTCTTATCCACAAAACCAAATACTAACCATAAAAAGCCTGACCCAAACTGCAAAAGCCTGCCAGAAACTGCTCTACAGCAATGTAGATTGTCTCATCTTGCTAGAAAGGGATAGTCATCAAAAAATTACCTCCTAATTTCAATCTCAAAAAGCTTCCTGGCTGCAGGTGAATAAAGGGCCAAATAATTCGCAGCCAGGCCAGAAGTAACCTGGTATCAGTGGATCTCAGTGAAGGAGGAAGGCAGGTTCAGTCAATCCCGTTAAGATTAGCCAATGGTTGATCTACTGTATTCCTCCCCTCCTCTTCTCTTTATAAGCCCCTTGTACCTAGCTTCTTGGAGCCATCTGCTTTTTCTGGAATCAGGATGGCTTTCCTATATGCATGTAGAGCAACTACTCACAATAAACCTTATGTTCAAATTTTGGTGAGTTTTGATTTTTAACAGAGGTTATCTCTCTGGGGGCAAGGACAAAAAACAAATTCTTTTGGTTAAGTTCGTCATACACCCCATAGACCCTGTCCTATAAAGGTTACAAACAGAGGAGAAAACCTAGATGCTCCAGTATTTACTCATAATGGAAGAGGCTGCATAGGCCCAGCTCACTATTATTTACTTTCTATTGCTAACCACCACATTGTCTCGTGATTTTTCCCTTGGGTTCCAGTCTCTACAAAAAGGTTTCAGATTAACCAATGTTCCTCCCTGGAGGGTGGAAAACAAGTGAGAATGATCTAAGAATGAAAAACCAAACAAAGCACCCATCTTGTGACAAGAAATAGCAGGATGTCGCCATATAATCCCCAAAGATGTCGCCAGATAACCTCTAAGAATACCAGTAGAAGGTTAACTCATCTAAGACATCATCACCTCAAGGGGAAACTATCACAAAAGATCCATAATCCTGTCCCTATAAAAGACTTCAGCCGATCTCCAGTGGGGGAGATGGGTTTTTTGGAGGAATCTATTCCCCTCCGTCTCCTATATACCGATATATAATAAACATCTTGCTGCTCACTTCACCCCGTCTCAGAATTGGCTATTGCAGCAGGCGGCTCCAATCCACGTTATTGCGGTAACAATAAGAGAATGAGACCCAAAGATTCTTAAGTACCCAAATCTCACCAGCATAAATCCTACCTTTCATGTGTTAACATTCTGTATAAAGACAGAGAAAAGGTTCTGCCTTTGCTTACAGGCTCCAGTAGATCAAGCGTGTATGGTAAGGCTGCAATAGGACAATTAGCAAAACAACAGAGTCAGCTCACTGATGGTGATTATACCAAAGCCATATCTGGCAGTTTACAGGAGACTGTCTGTAGGAGTCTCTCACTCTGTCTGTATTGCTCAGAGTATAGTAACTATAGTATGGGGGCTTGCCATCCTTTCTGGAAAGAGCAGTTGTTTTCTTGAAGTAAATCAACCAATCTCTGGTTGATTTACTTCAAGGAATTGGCTCACACCTGCGGGGGGCTGGCAAGTCCAAAATCCGTAGGTCAGGCAACCGGCAGCGAAGAGTGAGGGAGTTCTGACAAAATGTCTCTTGTCTGAAGGCAGAGCATGCCCCAGGGAAAATCTCTTTTTGCTTTTAAGGCTTCAGCTGATTGGATGAGGCCCACCCACACCATGGAGGGTCATCTCGTTGCAGGGTGGGAAACACAGGTTCTGCTCGGCACCACTTATCTCAGCTAATAAGCAAGAGACTGAGGTGGGAGAATAGAAAGACTCCTTTATTTCATTGTGCAAGGAAAGGAACGAGTCGGGGCTGCTGCTGCGCAGTGAGGGGGAGGGGAAGGGTTACTTTTAAGGGGTTTACAAGTAGGAAGTTTGTACAAGTTACATCAGCAACATTCTTAATCATACTACGGAGGTGCAGTGGGGTTTACATATGACTTCATGCATTGCATGGTCAGAAAATGGTGGTTAAACTCCACCCAGAGGTGGGGAGGTTACTACGCATGAGGTATTTAATGAGCTAAAAGATTATCCTAAATGTCAACATGGCACCTAAACTGGTTTCTGCCAGTTTCCTCTAGTTTTGTGGCAGCAGTTAAGGAGAGGGGAACCGAGATTTTGATGTAAAGTTACAGGGCGTGCCAAGCAAAGGAACCAGGATTCTAATGTAAAGCTACAGGACATGCCGAGCAAGCTGCTTGAGGCTGTGGAATTTTCCACAGCCTGGGGACCTCTGTCTTAATCTGTTTTACTTAAAGCCAACTGCTTTCATCACATGTAACTACTTCATAACAGAGTCTAGACTAGTGTTTGACAAAACAACTGGACATCATAGCTTCGTGGACACATAAAATTCACCATCACAAAAGTCTATCATCTTGGCTGCCAAATGCACCACTTTTGCCCTGTCTCCTTGCCCTCTACCATCTGTGCCTCACACTGGTCTTCCTTCCCTGGTGCAGCTTCTTAGGCTGCTCCACGGCTTTTGTCTCTAGGTCTCCTCTGCCCTGTTCTCTAAGGACAGACTCTGGTCCTTGGCTTCTAAGAGGCCTTGCCCTTGCTGCACACTCTCAGACGTCAATGACATGACCTCTCTCTCACTGACGGTACTGACTGTAAGCCAGTGCCCTCAAGACCATCCACGCTGTTCCACATTTATCATTACAATTCTCAGTCTCTCTGCTTCTCCAAGCCCTCACAGCAAGTTGTGAAAGGGTCTATTTTTTGCCCCTTGGGAAAGTCCAAAGGTCCCTGGTGGTACAAAGAGTTTGAGCTTGACTAATCTTAACGTTAGTGGTTTGAGCCCATGTAGCAGCACCATGGTAGAAAGTCCTGGTGATCTGCTTCTGTAAAGATTACAGCCAAGAAAACCCTGTTAAGCAGTTCTACCCTGTAACACATATGGTTGCTCTGAGTCAGAATTGACTCTATGGCAATAGGTGTTTTGTTTTGTTTGAGAGGGGTGGGAGGAAATCCATGTATTTGTAGAATAAACTAAATTCTAAGAACACTATTTGGAAGATGGTTGCACCAGGAAATCAACAACCTTCCTAATATTTTTTCCATACCTTCCCTGTGCTGTACTGAGCTCACAGTTACCATTGCTGCCAAGGGCTACAAGCTTGTTTCTTTTCCCAGTGGTTTCGTAAGTACATCATTCCGAACCCCGCCTCTCAGTCTGCCTTCTGAGGTCAGCAGGTGAAGCCTCCCATGGTGTGCCCAGAATTGAGCTATAGCACTGAAGGAAACTATCACGATGCCTAGTCTCCTACTGTTGTTAGACTAAACTAGGCAGGCCCTTCTCTCTCATCCCTCCCTGGGATCTCAGCCCCCTACCTTTCCAGAAAAGGATCAGAAGAAGTGCTGTGGCTCAGCAGGAACCAGGCCAGGATTAAAGGGCATAGACTAGTTGGCAGGTGGTGGGTCAGTGGTAGAACTCTCACCTTCCATGTGGGAGACTCAGGTTCGATTCCCGGCCAATGCACCTCACGTGCAGCTGAGGTAGGCAGCCTCAGAGCCCAACTCTTCTAAGAGACACCTGCTTTGGCTTATCCTCCTAGACCAAGCAGAATAAGCTGCACTTTCTTCTCAAATTGTCCTCGACAAGGTAACCACAGAATGGGCCATAGATGGCCTCAACCTTCCTCTGGGTGGAGACTTAACATCCTAATGAAAGAAAATCAACCTCTTCCTCCACCCCAGAGAATCGAACCCTTGTCTAGAGAAAATGCAGTCATCCCCAAGCCCTGAGTGCCTACATGAAGGTCAATCCTGAATATTCATGATGAATTTGCATTTCCTTGTCCGCTCTCTGTAAAAGCCCACCTCCCCAAGCTGCCTGCGAGCAGTCTTGGAGGCAGCAGCCCCGATTGCTCCTTTTCTTGCACAAAAAAGTATAGGCATCTTTCTGATCTCCCACCTTGGCCTCTTGTTTATTGGCTGTAACAAGTCACGCCGAGTATAACCTAGGTTTTGACCCGGCAACACAGCTACCACTTGTCTGTCAGTGGAGGTGTGCATGTTGCCGTGATGCTGAACAGGTTTCCGCAGAGCTTCCAGACTAAGATGAACTAGGAAGAAAGGCCTGCTGATCTACTTCCAAAAAATCAGCTAGTGAAAACCCCATGGATCACAATGATGCAATCTGCAACTGGTCATGGAGATGGTGCAGGACCGGGCAGTCTTCCGTTCCCTTGTGCATGGGATCACCTTGAGTCGGGGCTGACTCCAGGGCAGCTAACAATAACAGCCTTGTGCATGGGATCACCTTGAGTCGGGGCTGACTCCAGGGCAGCTAACAATAACAGCTAGACATCCGTTGTCCTCATTAGAATTCCCACTCCAGACTGTAACCGGACTGTTTCAGGTCTGCTCAGTGCAGCTGTAGAAATACGAAACAGGTGAAAGCAAAAGGAAAAGATTTATTTGGTTGGCTAAGCAAAGCAGCACACCGAGACTTGCGTCACTAAGATGGCTCCCAGAACAACAGCCTAAGGGGTTTATATGGGTGAAGTAAACTGGGTCTGGGGTCTTCAGGAATGCCTTGAGGTGGGGCCAGCTTGCTGATTGGTCTGGCCTGAAAAGGTGTTCCTGGGGCAGTCCCGCCTTTGTGTGCTTGCTTAGTCTAAAAAGAGGGGGTAGTCTCTGAAACTGGATCTTAGGCTCAGACCCTCGCTTCTGAAAGCCTTCCCCCAATCTTGGGCCACTTAAGTTTGTTTCTGTCTGGTGGGAGAAGAGTTCGAGGGTCACCCAGAAGACGGGGTCAATTGTTCTGCATGTCAGGTGGGCCAGATCTAGTTCTTGCAAGTTTCAGCTGGTCCTGCAACCCCAGTCTCTTGTTTTCCTCAACTTGGCCAGAAACAGGAAGCATGCCTAAATAAGAAGATAGCCTAAAGACAGGTAGGTAGTTCCTGTGTCACAGAAAATGGTGCACAGCCCTTTGCCTATTCAAGATGGCAGGCAGACTGCCGGTTTCAAGACCAATTAAATCAGGATTCTGTGGGTTCGCTCGGGCACCTATATACACATATATATGTATATCTCGTATTACTATGTTTAAAAATTTTATTTTTTAAATTGTATTTTAGATGAAGGTTTACAGAACAAACTAGCTTCTCATTAAACAGTTGGTACATGTCTTATTCATGCTGCTGTAACAGAAATACCGTAAGTGGATGGCTTTAACAAAGAGAAATTTATTTTCTTACAATCTGGTAGGCTAGAAGTCCAAATTCAGGGCGTCAGCTCCAGAGGAAGGCCTTCTGTCTCTGTCAGCTCTGGAGGAGGGTCCTTGTTGTCAATCTTCCCCTGGACTAGGAGCTTCTCTGTGCAGGAACCCCAGGTCCAAAGGATACACTCTGCTCCTGGTGCTTCTTTCTTGGTGATATGAGGTCCCCATGTCTCTCTGCTCTCTTTTCTCTTTTATATCTCAAAAAAGATTGGCTTAAGACACTATCTAATCTTGTAGCTCTCACCAATATAACTGCTGCTAATCCATTTTATTACATCATAGTGATAGGATTTACAACACATAGGGAAATCGTATCAGATGACAAAATGGTAGACAATCATACACTACTGGCAATCATGACCTAGCCTAGTTGACAGATATTTTTGGGGGACATAATTCAATCCATGACAGTACACATATTGTTTTATGACATTGGTTAACAACCCCACGGCATGTCAACACTCTCCCTTCTTGACCTTGGGTTACGGGCACCAATATTTTTAAAAAGCTCTGTAAGTGATTCAAATATTCAGCCAAGGGTTGAGTGTCGCAGCGGCGACGGTAATCTGGACGGCGAAGACAGTAACCAACTGCACAACTCTTACAGAGAAGTGGGGCCAGGAGGGTCACTCTGAGGAGT
>NW_004444104.1:4554129-4614879 GCF_000243295.1 Trichechus manatus latirostris
GTGGGGGCTGCAGTTGTCAATAGTGCAGCCATGTTTAAATGGCATATATCCCCACAGTTGAGAACTACTACTTTGGGCAAAAAGTAGTGTGAGTAGAAGAGTGATTGTGCTTTCCTTATGGGGAGTGATGTGCACAGACGGTTCTCAAACGTCAGCACATCAGCATTACCAGAAGGGCTTGTTAAACACACTGCTGGGCCCCATGCTTGGAGTTTCAGACTCAGTAGGTCTGGGGAGGGGAGGGCTAGAACCTGCATTTCTGACATATTCCTGAGGAACCTGATGCTGTTGGGTGGGGCCCACACTGCTGTCTGTAATGGCCCTTTCTGCCCTCAGGCACTGAGTCTCTCCTCACCCAGGCTGTGATTGGTCACTCCCTCTGAGGGGAGGGGAGCAAACCCATCAGAGCCCCGCTGAGGGTGGGTCTTCTTGTGTCCCACGGCAGTCCAAGCAATTGGCTCCCAGTGTGTTTTGGAATGATCATGAAGAGTTGTTACAGCTCATGGGGCGCCTGGCGTCAGGTGCTCTGGTGGTCTTTCCATCCCCTAGGAGAACACCTAGGCTGGTCTCAGCATCTGTGGGCGGAACGAACTGAAAGGCGGACAGCCACAGACTTGGGAGTTCTACTGCTTTCCATGCTCCATGAGGTTCATATCCCTTTGTATGCTCACTTCTCTGAACCTGGTGCGATGGTTAAGGTCGTGTGTTAACTTGGCTGGGCCATAATTCTCAGTGATTTGGCAGTTATGATGTAGTTTGGCAATTATGTGATGATGTAATCACTTCTGTGATGAGATCTGATATAATGTGATCTCCTCCATGACAAGATTTGCTATGAGCAGCAAATCAGTTGAAAAGGTGTTTCCTTGGGGGTATGGCCTGCATCCAATATATATGGACTCTCTGGCTTTTGGTCTGCTCTGGATGCTGCATTTGGCTTGTGATCATCTGAACTTCAGTCCTGGGGACTTGAGCCAGCAGCCTGCTGTCTGACCGGCTGATCTTGGGTTGATCAGGCCCTGTAGCTACTTGAGTCAGGAGAAGCCTCCGGCCTGACACCTGACCCCCAGACTTGAGGCTTTCTAGCCTCTACAACCACATGAGCCATTTTCTTCATATAAATCTCTCTCTATATATATATGTATACATGCTGCACTGGTTTTGCTTTCTAGAGAACACAGCCTAAGACACCTGGGTTGGTTTCTTTCTTTTTTAATTTTGTTGTGCTAAAATATATAACAAAAATTTTGCCACTTCAATCATTTTATGTACAATTCAGTGGCATTAATCCAATTCGCCTGTTGTATAACCATCACTACCATTCTCTTCCAAAGGTTTTCATCACCCCAGACAAAAACTCAGTACCCCTAAGCACTAACTCCCCATTTCCCTTCCTCTCAGGCCCTGTGTTATGGATTGAATTGTGTCCCCCAAAATAGGTGTTGTAAATCCTAACCCCTATACCTGTGGATGTAATCCAACTTGGGAACAGGACTTTCTTTGTTATATTAATGAGACTTTATCAGTTTAGGGTATGTTTTAAACCAATTGCCTTTGAGACTTGAAAAGAGCAGATTAGCCACAGAGAGGGAAACACAAATGGAGGGAAAGATACAGGTCACATGAAGATGGCCAAGGAACCAAGAGACAGAAGCTGAAAAGAGACAAGAAATTTCCTCCAGAGCCAACAGAGACAGAAAGCTTTCTTCTACTGCTGGCACCCTGAATTTGAAGTTTTAGCTTCTTAAACTCTGAGAAAATAGATTTCTGTTTGTTAAAGCCATCCACTTGTGGTATTTCTGTCATAGCAGCAATAGATTACTAAGACACCCTGGTAACCACTAATAAACTTTTGTCTCTATCCATTTGCCTATTCTAGATATTTCATGTAAGTGGAATCTTCAGTATTTGTCCTTTTGTGATTGACTTACTTCACTCAGCATTAATGCTTTCAAGGTTCGTCCATGTTGTAGCATGCATCAGGACTTGGTTTCTCTTTATGGCTGAGCTGTATTCTATTGTATGCTTGCATCCCATTTTGTTTATCCGTTCATCCGTGGATGGACACTTGGGTTGTTCCACCTTTTGGCGATCATGAATAGTGCTGCATCTGAGCCTGTTTCTGATGTCAGTCAGAATAATTATATAAGAATGGTGGGCAGAAAGAGCACAGGCTTTGGACTCAGACGGACTGGGCTTTGAGCTCTGGTTCTACCTTTACTTGTTGTGCATCTTTGGATGACTTACTTAATATCCCTAAGCCTCAGTTTCCCCAGAAATGAAACAAGTGCCTTAATATTTATCTCATAAAGTTGCTGGGAGGATTAAGTGGGACAACAAATATAAAGTATCTAGACTAGTGCCTGACACATTTTACGTAGTGGAAAAAATGCTCATTTCCTTCTCTTTCCCTCCCTGATGAAATGCAGACTCGCGAGGTGACCAGGTCTAGGCAGGGACACAGCCGATAAGTGGGGTCGTGTCCCAGGGCACACTGCTTCCCGGGCCTGTGGTCTTCTGTTTCCTGCCAGCAAAATTCTGGTTGCTACAAACCGAGCTGGACTCCATCCATGTCTGCAGTGCTGGTGGGTACTAAGTACTGCATTTGCCATTTGAGAGTATTTTAACAAGAGCTATCTGTTCTTTTTTTTCTTCCCCCTCCCTTGTTTAAAATGCAGAGCTAACAAAATATTTTTGGCATAGTAAGCATAATATATTGAGAGATTTTTATAAAGTATTATAGGAATCAGAATCCAATTAAGACTCAGAAAGCAATTCTCATTATGATTCCAAATTATGCCATGCAGTACAGTTTAATGATGATGAGGAGAGGCAAAATAGCAAGATAGCTGAATTTCCTCAGCACAATGCAAATTGATTATGATAACGCCAAGCAGTGTGTGGTTGTTTTTCTGTTTGCCAGTAATATAGGCATAGATTGAAGGTAAGGGGATGGCCTAGGTGCCCTAGGTAGGGAGCCCTGATGGGGCAATGGTTAAGCTTGGCTGCTAACTGAAAGGTTCGTGCTTCAAACCCACCAATGGCTCCATGGGAGAAAGATCTGGCCATCTGCTCCCATAAAGATTAACCCGTTGCCACCAAGTCAATTCCGACTCATGGCGACCCTATACGGTCTGACCCTATAGGACAGAGTAGAACTACCCCATAGGGTTTCCTAGGCTGTAATCTTTACGGAAGCAGACTGCCACATCTTTCTCCCGTGGAGCGGCTGGTGGATTTGAGCCACTGACCTTTTGGTTAGCAGCCAAGTGCTTAAACACTTAGCCACCAGGGCTCCTTCTAGTTGGCACACATATACGGAATAGGCTTAAGGGACATAGGTAATAAAATGACTAATAATAACGCTGATATGAATTGAGGCAAACTCCTATTGCTACACGCATAAGACTAATAAAAACAAAGAAGATCAAAGAAACAACCCAGACTCCTCCTACCCAGATGTGCAGGATGATGCAGGGTCAGTGCTGGGTCGTGGGAATACGTCCTCCAAGACCCATCATCCCTCTGCACCCTTGTCTCCACCTTCACGGCCACCACCTCACCCAGACCAGGTCCAGCTCACCAGGCAGTCCACTGGTGACCTTCCCATGCCTCCGCAAAGGACAAGTGGCCACCGGACTGCTGTTCAGGCATTCCCAGAAACACAGCGGAGAGGGACGGATTGGCAAACACCTATACCAGCTGCTGCTCCGAGATGGGATGTTAGTGTTCACGTGGTTGTCTCTGTACTCACCAGCTCATTAAAAACAAAAATTGCTGTCAACCCCAGCTCCTAATGACGCCATGTGTGTCAGAGGAGAACTGCACTCCACAAGTTTTTAATGGCAGCAGTGGTTAAGAACTTGGCTGCGAACCAAAAGATTGGCTGTTTGAATCCACCAGCTGCTCCTTGGAAACCCTATGGGGCCGTTCTACTCTGTCCTGTAGGGTCGCTATGAGTTGGAAACGACTCAACAGCAATGGGTTTTTTTTTTAATTTTGTATTTGGTCAAATGAAATATATTACTAAAATCAATTTAGCAGGTTTGGTTTGGTTTTTGGAAGCATACGTAGTTTAGGGACCCTCTTAAATGGAAAGAGTACATGATTGTTAATTCAACATTGCTGTGACTCCTCCCAGGTCCTTGGTGACGGCCCGGCAAGTGAGGAGCCCTGAAGGTCAAGCTTCAATCACTGCAGGATGAATGTGCCTTGACTCAGGGGAGCCTGGTCAGCACAGGAACCTGGACAGTGGGACCCTGGAGCTGGTAGGATCACATGAGACCAATCTCCTTAAGACTCAAGACTTCCAATTCCCCCGCCACACCATGAAGTTATTCACTTCATCTCCACTCGATGGCTATAATTACGGTTTTATCTATCTATCTATCTGTCTGTCTGCCTATCTGTCTAAGATATATGGAATATATGGGGTCGGTGGGTGGTGCAAATGGTTAATGCACACGGCTGCTAACTGAAAGGTTGGAGGTTTGAGTCCACCCAGAGGCGCCTCAGAAGAAAGGCCTGGTGATCTACTGAAAAATCAGCTATTGAAAACCCTATGGAGCACATTTCTATTCTGACACACATAAGTTTGCCATGAGTCAGCATTGACTCCACAGCAACTGGTTTTTGGTGACTGGGATGGAATGTATAGAATATATGGAATGTATGGAATGTATAAGGTACTCTGGTGGTGCAGTGGTTAAGTGCTCTGCTGCTAACCGAAAGGTTGAACCCACCAGCCGCTCTATGGGACAAAAGACCTGGCAATATGCTCCAGTAAAGATTATAGCCTAGAAAACCCTATGGAGCACTTCTACTTTGTCACACGGGGTCACTATGAGTTGGAATCAACTCAATGCACCCAACAACAGCAACATAGAATATATGGAATGCATACATATATTCCTGAGGGAATCATGCCTTTGTCCCCAGACTTTCTTCAGGACAGTGATGGTTCCAACTGTTTTCTGAAAGTGAGTTCATTTCCTGCTTTGATTGTGTCCCACCACTTTGTAGGCTTACATTGCATTATTCATCTGTGCAGTGGAGATACTGAGGACCCATAGGCAGTGACTGCTCCCAACTCACAATCTGCAGGAGAGCTGGAGCATAAATCCCAGATGCATTTGCTCAGTTGCCTACCTCTGCGCCCCACCGGCCAGCGTGGGTTCTCGGAGCACCAGCACCCTGGGTTTATATGTGTCTCCACCATGTTCGCACAAATAAGCGTACATATGTGAAATTTGTTCCCTAAGGTAGACCGTTAAGTAAATCACATTTGCATTGAAAAAAGATGTGGGTTTAATAGCTCTTTAAGGAACATCCACAGGGGGCTGAATAATGTCTCAAGAAGACATTCTGCGTTTTTGTATTTTCCCTGTTGTTTCGCTCATTTAAGCAGGTAGACGAGTTGATGCTCATAGCCTCGGGGAGGTATGCAGCAGGATGGCAAATAGGAGTAACCTGCAATCTTTCTTAATTTGTTCTCCAAAGCCTGAGCCCTTCAGAGAACCTAATGGGTTTTGCGGGAGAGGAAAGGAGACAAGGGGATTTAAGGATCTGGGCAGCATGTTTTGGAAAAGCAGAAAGAGATTTTTCTAGGCTGAAGGAGTAGCGAGAGAAGGGAGCACGAGAGACAGACAGACAGACAGACAGAATGAATAGTTGAAGGGTATCCTGTGCCTTGGTGTTAGCAAAGATGGCCAGTCCCAGTGAAGAATGCCCATTAAGTCAACTTAGCAGATGGGGCAGAGCTTGCCTCGCCCCAGGTTCCCACCCATGGACTTATGTCATCTTACGATGATCTTCCGTCCAAGGAGATGACATAAGGGGCAGAGAAACATGAGGCCAGAGATGACCGAGGCCGTGGATATCTCAGCAACCACCCAGCAACATCAAGGTCAGGTGGGCACCCGGCCTACCTACCAGGATTGCTGTGTAACCTCCTGGATCTTTGGTACCACCCTGGGAAGAGGCTAGGGAAAGCTCTATGAAAGGACTGAGATGAAGGTTTCTGCCAGCCTGGGGGGGAGCGAGGGCTGGGAGTCAGAAATTAGCTTGATTCATAGACTATTAGTAGAGCGGTATTTAGCACATGGCTGAGTTCGTTGCCTAAGACTCATGCCCCGTGAACACAAACTAGGCCCATAGTATCCCCTAGTCCAGTATATTTTGCTGATCATTTTGGTTGATGTAGCAACTTTAGAGTTTGCATTAGCTCTGCTACTAAGTGCAGAATGGTGCTGGGCTACGAACATATCATCTATACACCCTCCCCAAGTGCGGAGGAGTCTCCTCACTGGTCTCACGCAGGGAATTGGTGACCTGATCCCAAAGCACAGTGTCAATCTTGCTGTCCCCTGCTGAGATACCTTCAGTGGACTTTCTCTGGCTGTCACAACGTCTAAACTCCCCGACCTGCCACGAACGGTCTTATATAATGCGGCCTCTCCCTGGCCACCTCCATCTACTTCCGTGTACATATTTCTGAGAACACCTGTGTGTGCTTCAACCAGTTGCTTTCTGTCTATACCTGGGGTTACCTATGGGGACGCGTTCTGCTTATGTTCTTCTACCTTCTAGAAACATCTCCTTTCCTAAATCCCTGCCATCTGCTTTGTGAACTCCCTCCCTATTCCCAAACTCATTTGTTTCTCCTTCCTCTTACCCCACATTAGACATGTGCCCCATAGAACCCAACATTCTGTCCCAGTGAGAGAGTTCTTTGCTTGGCCAACCACCTCCACTAGGCTTGTATTCTCTCAGCGCTGGGAGGAACTCTCCTTCACATGGGAACTCCCTGCAAGGCCTGGCAGCATTGCTTCTGGCCCAGGTGGAATAATGTGGTTGTTCGGTGCTGTTGAGTTGATTGTGACTCATAGCAACCCCATGTGTCAGAGCAGAATTGCTCCATTGTGTTTTCTAGGCTGTAATCGTTATGGGAACAGATTACCAGGTCTTTCTCCCATGGTGCGGCTGGGTGGGTTAAAGCGACCAACCTTTTGGTTTGCAGCTGAGCGCTTAAGCATTGTGCCCCCAGGGCTCCTAGAATAATCTTAGCCAGCAAAGTTAATTAGAAAGCATTACGCAATCCCACCTGAGGAGCGTATCTTCCACCTTGCCGCAGGTCTGCCTCAACCCTGCTGCAATCCTAGAGTGTGAACGAATGTGGAGTGAGAAGCATCTTGGTGTACTTCAGTCAATAGTTACATTGATTGAACTTATGGATCCACGCCCCAAGGCTCCAGGGTTGTAGCCAGCCCTGAGGGACCCCATTCCTGAGCTGTTACGTGGCCTTGCCAATGGGTGAACACCATCTGAACTAGTAAGCTTGGGTTCTGCAGTGAGTTAGGGGAAAACCCCAAATAACAAGTTAGGCTTATTTTCGTTCCAGGAAAAGTCCAGCAAGGCGTCCAGGGCTGGTTGGCGCTCCACCGTCCATGGCTTCATCATCTACGACCCCCACCCTGACCTAGATCATGTTTTCCAAAGATGTCTTCCCCACAAAAGATACGTTTCACCCCCTGAAAGCAGTTCAGAGAGGCTGGGTGCTATTGTTCAGAATCGTTTTACAATGCTATCAAGAACCCAGCTCTCAGGGAGACCACTAAAATGTTTTTACTACTTTTTTTCACAATTTTTAAAAAGCCTTACATTTTTTTGAGTTCCAAAAAAGCCACTTGTGCCACCCAAAACTTCTTTCTGATGAATGCCATAACCATTTCTGCCCGAGACTAAAAGAGGGCTTTGAAGGGGCCGAGGGCAGTCCCCCAGCCTGCTCACCAGGGAGGGCGCTGCACATGGCACAGAGGGGACTTTGGGAAAGGCCTGGAACACCGCTGGGAAGTGATGGGCTTGTTAGGGAAAATGTCTGCTGTAAGACAGATCTCTACCACCCGTCTGTCAGTCTGTCGTACTGTGGTGGCTTAGGTGTTAACTGTAAGCTGGAAGCTATGCCAGTGGCATTTCAAATACCAGCAGGGTCACCCATGGTGGACAGATTTCATCGGAGCTTCCAGACTAAGACAGACTAGGAAGAAAGGCCTGGCGATCTACTTCTGAAAATCAGCCAGTGAAAGCCTTATGGATCACAATGGTCCAGTCAGAAACCAATTGTGGGGATGGCACAGGGCCAGGCGGCATTTCCTTCTGCTGTGCATGGGGTTGCCATGAGTCGGGGAGGGAACAACAGGGGGTGGGGCCAGGGTGAGGATCCTGTGCACAGCAGGGACTTGCAAGGTTTGAATCTTCCTCAGGTGCCGAATGAGGGAGGGGGCAGGAGGAGGAAGGGTGGGGCTTAAAGCTGCCAGCAGCCAGACCTCAAACTATGGAGTCAGACTCTTCATTACAGGCCTCTTCTGAGGACCAGGCACTAGTTGCTTCTCTTCGCCTCCCCACACCTCGGCTTGCAATTGCAGGCTTCTTTCTCCTGCCACGGCTGCCTGTGACGTGAGCTGGCGTTTCAGAGGTGCTCTGAGGTGTCACAGATGATAAGGTCCGAGATTCCAGGAGCAGCTGTGGGAGACTAGAGCGGCTGGCTGGGCACAGGCGCGAGGGACCTCTCTCTCCTCCAGAAGGCGCTTTACCGGGTGGTAGCGGCAAGGGTGCCACGAAAGATACTGCAGCAGAGAAAGGAGCTCTGTCTTGTCTCTAGGAGGCAGGAATTTTGGGGAAAATGACTGCGAGGCATTAGATGTAACTTCAGCTGAATTCCTGGAAGGTTTCATCAGAAGACAGCCGCAGGCCTATTTCATTGAGTTGAGTAAGAACATCTGCCTGGAGATTTCCAATCCCCTTTCTTGCAACCTATGGGACAAAATATTCCCAAGTGGATTGTTTCAAGTTTAGATCGTGGCCCCCTTGTCTTTCACAACACACCCCAAACCCCCCTGGCTTATCAGCTGGTGGGAGTCCCTGGATGGTGCAGTTAACATGCCCAGCTGCTAACCGAAAGATTGGCAGTTCGAGTCCACCCAGAGGTGCCTTGAAAGAAAGGCCTGGCAATCTACTTCCAAAAACATTTAAAACATCAGCCATTAAAAACTTGTGGAGTGCAGTTCTCCTCTGACACACATGGCGTCATTATGAGCTGGAGTTGACAGCAATTTTTGTTTTTAATGAGCTGGTGAGTACAGAGACAACCACATGAACACTAACATCCCATCTCGGAGCAGCAGCTGGTATAGGTGTTTGCCAATCCGTCCCTCTCCGCTGTGTTTCTGGGAATGCCTGAACAGCAGGCCGGTGGCCACTTGTCCTTTGCGGAGGCATGGGAAGGTCACCAGTGGACCGCCTGGTGAGCTGGACCTTCTTCCTCTGGCCACACACCTCGAGTCCCTGCAATTTCCTCTCAGTCAGCAAGACCCTCAGAGAGAGAAGAACCCACCTTCCCTTGGTGGTTCCTTCAGGAGGCGGCCAACACACTGCAGAGCTTGTTAATTCTGCTGCTTCTGGTCACACACCCTCTGAGGGTCCACACGGGTGGCCAGGAAGTTGTGGTGGGGATGAGTCTGAGGGCCAGCATCCTCTTGAACCTTCCCCTCAGGAGGGTCTGTGTCATGCCTGGCTCCATCCTCCTCCGTGGGACATCTTTTCTCAGAAACCCCGATATTTCTCGCGGAAATCTGACTTCCCTCTACCACCTGCATCAAGTAGGTCAGAAGTGCCTGCAGATGTCCGCATGCCCGTCATGGACAAAGGTCGAGTGTTCTCCATAAAAGTCAGTTGAGAAGACCCCCACTAAACAGCATGGGCTCAAGGAGATTCTTGAGGAAGCAGGAACTCCACAAGTTGGACATGTTTGAGCTTCAATTCTGGTCCAGCCGGGGCACTTGGTGAACTCATTAAACATCCACCCTGAGGGTGGGCTGAGGAACAGGAGACGGGCCACAGCAGAAATTGCCAGGCTAACCAATTAACGTCGGATTTGGGCACACTGAGAACGCTGTTTAATCTCTGAGGGAACCACTAGAAGAATACGAAAAAATGTATAACTTCCAAGCTAATGTTGTTGTTGGCTGCGGGTGAGTTGGCTCTGACTCCTGGTGACCCCATATGTAACAGAACAAAGCATTGCTCAGTCCTGCTCCATCTTGATTAGCATCGGAATGTTTGAGCCTATTGTTGTGGCTGAGAGTTTCTCGTGTTTCCTCTAACCTTCTGTTTTACCAACCATGATTGCCTTCTTTAGCGACTGGCTTTCCTGATGATGTGTGTCCAAAGTAAGCAAGATGAGGTCTCACCATCCTCGCTTCTAAGGAGCATTCTAGTGGTATGTTGTCGTTAGGTGCCATAAATTCGGTTCCAATTCATAAAGACCCCATGTGCAACAGAACAAAACATTGCCCGGTCCTGCACCATCCTCATCATCGTTGCTATGTTTGAGCCCATTGTTGTAGCCACTGTGTCAAAAAGAGGCTCTTCCTCTTTTTCGCTGACCCTCTGCTTTACCTAGCATGATGTCCTTCTCTAGTTGTATGGCTAAGTCTTATTAAAACTGAAAAGACCATAACATGTTACCCGCTGACATTGCTCATCTCATGCTATAATCTAGAACTTGGTGTTGGCCATGCCAGTCTGCAGTGCATTAAATGGACATAAGGTTGGTACAAAATCCAGCCATGTGGGAAGGAAGTGGTCACCATCTGGCAAAATCCTCAGGAGCCTTAGAGGCAGGAGGGGGCCTTTGCTTTGCACACTGAGGACTCATGTGGTAACATCCACCTCTCCCTGGATGGAGGAGAGGCCCTGGGAACATGATCCCTCCGTATCCTCCTCACACCAATCTCTTAGCTCAGCATTTAGAAGACCAGAGTATATATAGAGTCTAGAAAGAGTTAGCTCTAATCTGCAAGGCTTAGTCTCGAAATACTTCCTGGAGGCAAGGGCTTTAGCCACCTTAATGTTATTCAAGGGCACGAGCTCTGTTTGCCTTCTGCTGTGTATGACAATAACAAAGCCCTTCCACAGTCCTACCTCACAGCTGGCATCAGAAGATTCCAAGAACTGGCTATTAAAGGGCAGGCCCGGCACAGCGAGCACTCAACTGAAAGCAACTGCAGGTGGTTCTCCAAAGGGCTGCATGCGCCGCTGTGACCTCTCGCTGTTGTGCAGAAAGTAAAACACTCAAACTAGTCCCTGCAGGCTCAGGGTTACAACAGTGAGCATCGTGTTTGTGCTCAGGAAGATCCCACCGGCCCCTCCTGGAGTGGAGGGAGGACCAGGGAGCGTTGGCAGAGGCCGGGCGGAGGTGCTCCCAGAACAGCGCGCCCGGACCCCCCGCATGCTGCCTCAAATTGCGCGTCTCTGTCCTGCTCGTTTTCAAAAACACAGCAGACCTTGTCCTAACAGTCTTAATGAGCCTTTCAGCCCTGGCTGCCCAAGGAACAGCTCTTAATAGTAGACATTCGTATTGAACAATGGAAACCTTCACACTTGGGGCAATTGTGAGCTGGCAGTCAAGGAGGCGTGGGTGGCCTTGGGCTGCCAGGGACTCCCCAATGGGGGGGGACTATTTTTAGACTATACTTTACTTTTCCCTAAATACAGTGTTTAGACTACCTTGGCATTAGCTGATCTGCCTTTATAGTCCCGTACTTTTTACTTCCATCTCTATAGTGAGTCAGGGATGTTTACTTTTCCCCAGCGTGCACTCTAGCTACTGTGGCAACTATGCACTTTCATCCTCCCCCCTTCATGTAAAACAATAACATATTGAACACCTGCTGTGTGCAAGCCCTATCAGGGTATCTTGGTTTTGTGTATCTCTCTGTTCCCACCTCCAGCATCAGTGCAGGCTGCGGAGTTTAGAGAGTGGCGCATGATAAAAAGAGCTTTGTGGTAAGAAAGGCGTCCCTGAGTGATACAAGCATTAATGGCTCAGATGCTAACTGAAAGGCTAGAAGTTTGAGTCCACCCAGAGATGCCTCAGAAGAAAGGCCTGGGGTTGTCCTCCAAAAAATCAGCCACTGAAAACCCTATGGAGCACAGTTCTACTCTGACACACATGGAGTCTCCATTAGTTGGCATTGATTTCCATGGCAACTGGTGCTAAGAAGTGCTAGGTTCTAACCCTGGCTCTGCTGTCTACCAGCTGTGTGGCCTTGAGTAAATTACCCAACTCTCTGAACTCCCCTTTCCTCATCTTTAGTGAATAGGGTGAACTGTTTTAGGGGGCAGCATTAACTGGTTAAGCTCTGAACACAAGATGGGCTTGTTTTCCTTATTTGCCCTTCCAATTGTACTATGTTGAACCCTCTTTCCTGCCTGGTAGAGAAATGATAGTTTGGCCAGATTCCATATCTCTTCTCCAACCTTTGGGTTATAAAACACTCTCATATCAGTAAATATTTCATCCTGTCCTTTAAAAAAAATTACAGTCTCAAAATTATTTGAAAGCCCCTCCCTCCTCCTCCCACTCACGGAGGCCAACCCTGTTTGTGGCTCTGGCCCTTCAAGTGTGGTGGAGAAGGTGATGGTGTACTTTCTGTTTTTTTTTAACTTTTTAGGAAAGTACAGTGGACAGACAGAAAATTGTAGAAATTCGTAGGTGAGTGGGTCTGAATTTTCACCAACTGCACACACTTGTGTAACCAGCGCCTAAGTGAAGAAATAGAATGGCCCCAATGCCCCAGAAGCCCTCATACTCCCTGCAGCCCTTCCCCACGCCAGGGTAACCACTATCCTGGTTTCTAACAGCTTAGGGAGTTTCTGCTGCGTTTGTAATTTTGCACATGTGATCATTCACCATGTACTCTTGTGTCTGGCTTCTCCCACTCAACACTAGGTTTGTGAGAGTCGTCCATGTTGTTGTGTGTAATTGTCATTTGTTTATTTTCATTGCTATAGAGACTTCCAGAGGTCAGTAAATTTTTTCTGTAAAGAACCAAATAATACATATTTTAGGCTTTGGGAGAACCACATATGATTTCTGTCATAATTTCTTATTGTTGTTGTCGTTTTAATCGTTAGCTGCTGTGGAGTCGGCCCTGACTCATGGCGACCTCATGTACAACAGAACAAAGTGTTGCCCGGTCCTGTGCCATCTTCATGATCATTGGTATGCCAGAGTCCATTGTTGCGGCCACTGTGTATTCTGAGCACCTTCCAACCTAGGGGACTCATCTTCCAGCGCTATATAGGACAATATTCTGTTGTGAGCCATAGGATTTTCATTGACTAATTTTTGGAAGAAGATCACCAGGCCTTTCTTCCTAGATTGGAACGATATTGTTAGTGAAATACAAATTCCAATTAAGGTATGCCTTAGAAAATGCAGTGACAGAGTAGACATGAAATTCTAAAAAGGAATGCCTCACTTTATGAAAACAGTATACGTGGGCACATTTTGTGGGTCTATTCTCTCACAGGTGGTCTCCCACACCAACCTTGAAGACTCCACACAACTTTGTAAGCCCCCTTCTCAAGACATACCCATACCATAAAACATTATTAAGCAGTATTAATTTTACTTCAAAATTTATAGGGAGATGGGTGAGAGGGTTTTACCTCCCATACACCACAGCAAACAACTTCAGTTCCCATTAGAAAGAAAAGCCTGGTGATTAGTGAAAACCCTGTAGATCACAACAGAATATTGTCTGACATGGTGGTAGAAGATGAGTCCCCTAGGTTGGCAGGCACTCAAAATACATGTAAAAGTCTAGTCTTAAAAAACTGCTGAAAGGGGGGTTGTCAGCATGATAAGATTACACAAAAGAATTCCCTGCCTTTGCATCCAACAGGTCCCTGGGTGGTGCAAATAGTTTTGCTCTCGGCTACTAACCAAAAGGCTGGTGGTTCAAATCCAGCCAGCAGTGCTGCAGAAGAAAGGTCTGGCAATTGGCTTTCATAAGATAACAGACAAGAAAACCCTATGGAGCAGTTCTACTCTGTAACATATGGGGTTACCATGAGTCAGAATTGACTTGATGCTCACGGTCGTGGTTGGGTTTTTTGGGTATGGATCCTTACTGCAGTCCATTCACCTCCGCTCTGTTTTCTGACTATTTCCTGAATTTTGTTCCTTTAATGATCCCTTCTTCTGTATCTTCAACCGTCCCTCCCCATGGATTCGTCTCCCGCATTTTAAAATGTCCAAGTTTCTCCTATCTTTTTCTTTATTTAAAGATAAACCACGAATCACTTAACTTATCCTATTACCTCTTCCAACCAGCATCAAGTCTCTCTCCTTCTCACAGACAAATTTCTAGAAAGGAAAATCTATGGCCACAGATTCTGATTCTGACCCTGCCATCTTTTCTCTGGCGCCACCCCACCCCCACCCCCATCCCCACTGAACGACTCTCACTAGGACCATCTGTGATGTGACAGCTGCCTCATCCAGTGGACACCTTTTAGAGCTTTTCTTAAAAAATTACTTCAGTTTGCTTTTTGTATTATTTCCATCTTTAGATTATTTGACTTCCGAGGCATTTGATACTGTTCACTGTCCCTTTGCCTTGAGGCATTTGCTACTGCTGGCCATTGTCCTTGTCTTGAAACTCTTCTTCTTCTGACTTCTGGGACACTGTGCTCTCCTATTCTCCTCCTCCCCCACTGCCCTGCGGGCATTTTGTCATACTGTGAAGGCTTGCATGTTGCTAAGATGTGGGAAGCTATGCCACTGGTATTTCAAATACCAGCAGGGTCATCCATGGTGGACAAGTTTCAGCAGAACTTTCAGACTAAGACATCTTAGGAAGAAAGGTCTGGTGATCTCTTTCCAAAAATTAACCAATAAGACCCTATGGAGCACAACGGAATATTGTTCGATACAGGGCTGGAAGATGAGCCTCTAGGTTGGAAGACACTCAAAATACACAGTGGCTGCAACAATGGACTCGAGCAGACCAAGAATCATGAAGATGGTGCAGGACTCGGCAAGCTTTCATTTTGTTGTCCATGGGGTCACCATGAGTCGGAGCTGATTCAACAGCAACTAACAGTAACAACGACAAAAACTTTCCTCCCTCCTGCAGACAGAGCCCACCTTGGGCTCCTCTATGTACCCCCACATTTTGGTGATGTAATTTCAGATTTTGCATGTGGCAGATTTCCAGACAGCGACAAGGTTCAAGGTGGGGCCACAGGATTGTTTGCTTGAAGTAGAAAAGTCGTGACGGGTTTTCCTACTCCTTAGCAGGGTGCTTGATTCATAGAATATGCTTAATAAATCATTTTTGACACATTAACCAATTAAATAGCAGATTTTCTAGAAGGTATAACTTATGATTCAATTTATAATAAATGCTTTCAAGGGTAAATAAGTAAAGGGATTCTCAATCTTCAAATGGGTATTATTATCACTGAACTTGAGAGAACCAGGTCTCAGCTAAAATCATTGTCAATAAAAGACCAAAGAAAATTACTATCCAAAATATTCTTTTTTGTTGTCGTTGTTTATTTGATCACGAATGGAGAAAGAATTATTCACTACTAAGAGTAATTCAAGAAGCCCTGGTGGCGGTGCAGTACACTTGGCTGCTAACCAAAAGGTCGGAGGTTTGAACCCACCAGCCACTCTGCGGAAGAAAGATGTGGTAGTCTGCTTCCATACAGATTACAGTCTTGGAAACGCTATGGGGCAGTTCTCCTTTGTCCTATAGGGTCACTAGGAGTCCGATCAATGAGTTTGGTATGCGTAAGAGAAATTCAGTGCTCTTTTGTTTAACCTTTTGATAACAAGCACTGCATATTAATCTGCAATGGTTAAAACATTTAAAAGTCCCAATGAAACCAATCCAAGTGCTAGAAAAACCAAACCAGTGTTTAAACACGAATGCAGAGAGCATAAGTCAAGTGGAAATGTAAAAAGAAAATCTCTGAAGTCGCAGCCCTCAGCTGGAAGGAAACATTTCCTAATCTTGGTGTGTTAAGGCTGAAGGTATGTGTCGAGACTGTAAGTCATGATTCTCCTGGGACTGGCAGGAGCCTGGCAGGAACTATCTATGACCTCCTTCCAATGCTTCCTGCTATAGATGTCTGCTGTTGTTGTTAGGTGCCAACAAATCGACTCATAGTTACATTGCGACCCCATGGGACAGAGACCCCTAGGCTGTAATCTTTACGGAAGCAGATCACCAGCTGTTCTTCCCAAGGAGCCGCTGGGTGGGTTCCAACTGCCAACTTTTTGGTTAGCAGCTGAGGCTTCACCATTGTGCCACCAGGGCTCCTTAGAAGTGTTTTAACCTGAAAACCAAACTTGTTGCCGTCAAGTAGATTCCGACTTAAAGCGACCCTACAGGATAGAGGAGAACTGCCCCATAGGGTTTCCAAAGCTGTAATCTTTACGGAAGCAGACTGCCACGTCTTTCTCCTGTGGACCCTCTGTGTTCGAATCGCAGATGTTTCAGTTAGCAGCTGAGAGCATTAAGCCACCGGGGTTCCTCGGAGTATTCTAAGCCCAGCCAAATTGCTCTCCTGGGGACAGTGCCCCAGTACAGAGGAGACCACAGCTGGCTGTGGACAGCCTTAGAGGGAAGCACTCAGTAGACCCCTCATTTTCCAAACGAAAAATGGAGATCTCGAGAGGTTCTAAGCCTCCTGTGAGGCCAAATACAGGCAGTGCAGACCCCAGCCAGAGCAGACTGCAGGTGGCCCACTCTCCCCACTGTGCCCACAGAAGTGAGCTGTTTTTGTCCCCTTGCCTCCCAGCATGCCCCCTTTCCTTCCCATCAAGGGCCTCATGCTGAAGAAAACAGCTGATGATGAGAATTTTAAAGAGATTGTAGGTTGAGCCATCCAAAGATGTGAATAATGAGGAGAGAACTTCAGACACTGTAGCAGCCAGAGCAGCGACTACTGAAGTGGAAGGGGATGAGACTCCTCCTTTCACACAACTAACCATATCTGGGAAACTTTTCCATTCACTTGAGCTCAGTTTTCTATCTTGTGACTGGAATAACAGATTTTTGTTGTTCCCTTGGTGATAAGGAGGAGTCCCCAGGTGGTTAGGTACTCAGCTGCTAATCGAAAGGTTGGAGATTTGAGTCCACCTAGAGGTACTTCGATAGAAAGGCCTGGCAATCTACTTCTGAAAAATCAGCCATTGGAACCCAATGGAGCACAGTTCTACTCTGGCATACGTGAGTCACCATGAGTCAGAGTCGACTCAACAGCAACTGGTTTGGTTTTTGTAGTAAGCATTGTATTATTGTATTTGTATTGTATTCTTAGTTATATTGTATTATATTATCACTGAATATTACAGATATGACTGCCTTGGCTCTCTGTACTGACAACAAACTCCTCAAGGGCAAAACCACAAGATTCAATGGGTATTTGTAGAATTGCATCCAAACAGCTCACCATGTCTAGTGTGGCTGTGGGTCTGTGTGTTTCTGTTGGGGATCCACACTTTGATTTTTTACTTAATAATATATGCTGGTGATTGTTCCATCTCTGTACACAAACACTGCCCTTTTCACCTTTATAAATA
The DNA here is from genome assembly GCF_000243295.1 of Trichechus manatus latirostris. Classification (NCBI taxonomy): domain Eukaryota; kingdom Metazoa; phylum Chordata; class Mammalia; order Sirenia; family Trichechidae; genus Trichechus; species Trichechus manatus. The sequence continues at coordinate 4,571,573 of NW_004444104.1, forward strand.
GCATTCCACTGTCTGGAAAAAACAATCTATTCCGTCCCTATTCTGCTAGTGGACATTTAGTTTGTTTCCACCTCACCCTTTCGTGTGGTTGCAAACCCTGCTGCACAACTTCATTTCCCACAGGCCCGAGTCTACCCATAGGACAGACAGGTGGGCTTGCTGTGGTGTGGAGCTGGCCTTATTCATTTATCTGAATGCCAACTGGTCAAGGCAGATTCCCTGGGAGACGGACTTCGGGATGGAGACTTGTGTGGGGGAATGTTACAGAGAGGAGCTCTGGCCGCAGCACCGTAAGGAATGCAGCAAGTGTGGAGGGCGAAGTTCATCTGCGGGTTGCTCTGATATTGAGATTGACCTCATGGAGTTATCTCAATCTGAGGCAAAGGGGTGAGCTCTTCATACTCACCCTTCCCGGCTCAGCAGGCTTTGGGTATGAGCTGCCCCAGGAGGGGGTGTGGCTTGAGAGGGGCTTTCTTGGACTGAGGCAAGCCCTGGACAGGGACCCAGCTGGGAGCCCTCAGCAGCCAGGGTCCTGACGTCTGGGGACTAGGTCCTGAAGTGGGATCTAGGTAGGGCAGAGCAGAGTCCACCATATCCATCATGCCTCAGAGTGGGAACTCAAGGCATTCAGCTCCCTGCCCTTGCAGAACTCACAGTCCTCTGGAGAGACAGACATATCACCAGTTAGGGACAAAATCAAAAAAATAAACCCACTGCTGTCATGTTGACTCTGACGCATGGTGACCCCATGTGTGTTAGGGTAAACTCTGGTTCAGAGGGTTTTCAATGACTGGTTTTTCAGACATAGATCACGAGGCCTTTCTTCCAAGGCACTTCTGGGTGGACTTGAACCTCCAACCTTTTGGTTAGCAGCCAAGCATGTTAACTATTTGCACAACCCAGGGACTTCAGTTAGGGACAACTAGTGCAATCCAACAGAATGTGGAAATTACTGAACAATACCATGAATATCACATGCAAATAAATTTTTGCTGAAGATCATTCAAAAGTGGTTGCAGCAGTATATCCACAGGGAACTGCCAGAAATTCAAGCCAGATTCAGAAGAGGACGTGGAATAAGGGTTATCATTGCTGATGTCAGATGGATCTTGGCTGAAAGGAGAGAATACCAGAAAGATGCTTACCTGTGTTTTATTGACTATGCAAAGGCATTCAACTGTGTGGATCATAACAAATTATGGATAACTGCAAAAAATGGGGATTCCAGAACACTGAATTGTGCTCATGAGGAACCTGTACATAGACCAAGAGGCAGTCTTTTGAACAGAACTAGGGGATACTGAGTGGTTTAAAATCAGGAAAGATGTGTGTCAGGGTTGTATCTTTCACCATACTTGGTCCATCCATATGCTGAGCAAAAAATCTGAGAAGCCGTACTATATGAAGAACGTGGCATCAGGATTGGAGGAAGACTCCTTGACAACCTGCGATATGCAGATGACACAACAATGCTTGCTGAAAGTGAAGAGGACTTGAAGCACTTACTGATGAAGATAAAAAACAACAACCTTCAGTATGGATTACACCTCAACATAAAGAAAACAAAAATCCTCACAACTGAACCAATAAGCAACATCATGATAAACAGAGAAAATGTTGAGGTTGCCAAGGGTTTTATTTTGCTTGGATCCACAATCAACACCCATGGGAAGAGCAGTCAAGAAATCAGACAGTGCATTGCATTGGGCAAATCTGCTCCAAAAGACCTCTTTAACGTTTTTAAAAGCAAAGATGTCACTTTAAGAACTAAGGTGCAACTAACCCAAGCCATGGTGTTTTCAATCTCTTCCTATGTATGGGCAAGCTGGACAATGAATAAGGAAGGCTGAAGAAGCATTGATGCCTTTGAATTATGGTGTTTGCAAAGAATATTGAATATACCATGGACTGCCAGAAGAACAAATAAATCTGTCTTGGGAAAAGTACAGCCAGAATGCTCCTTAGAAGTGAGGATGGCAAGACCTCATCTCAGGTAGTTTGGACATGTTATCAGGAGGGGCCAGTCCCTGGAGAAGAACATCATGTCGGTAAAGTAGAGGGTCAGTGAAAAAGAAAAAGACTTTCAAAGAGATGAATTGACACAGTGGCTACAACAGTGGGTTCAAACATAACAAGAATTGTGAGGATGGCGCAGGACCAGGCAACGTTTCGTTCTGTTGTACCTGAGGTCACTATGAGTGGAAAACGACTTGATGGCACCTAACAACAACAACAACAGTGCAATCCAGGTTGTGATTGGGAAAGGACAGGGGCCAGAAGGGGAGAGTCACTATGCTGTTGTTGTGTGCTGTCAAGTTGATTACGACTCATAGTGACAACATATGATGGATTAGAACTGCCACATAGGATTTCCTAGGCTGTAATCTTCATGAGAGCAGATTGCCAGTCTTCTCCTGGTAAGTTTGAGCTGCCAACCTTTCAGTTAGCAGCTGAGCTCTTAACCACTGTGACACCAGGGCTCCTTGAGGAGTCACTAAACACATTACTATGATACTGTGGAATACACCTTCCTTGTCCTGTGAGGACTGGTCTCAGGCCGGCTTGCTCTACCCTTCTAGTCTCTGTACCCAGCATGGAGCTTGTCACTCACCCAGGAGGCCTCACATACATTGGGAAGGTATGGCTGTGCCTTCAGTTCCAGCACTGAACTCTGAAGCGGGGGTATGAGATCAAGCCTCTGGTCCCTGCTCTTTCCCTAATTTGCTGGGTGGCTCAGAAGAGTTCCAGAAACATAGTAGGTGCCCAAAAGATACTTGAAGAATAAATGAAATGAGGTTGGTACCTTTATCATTTCCACTCTAGAGACAGTAAGTTGCTCAGTGTCACACATCACCCATGCCACACAGAGACATCTATGGGTCAGATTCAGAAAGGCCTTGTCAACTAAACAGAGTTTGGGAGGCATCAGTTCATAGGTGCTAACAAGCCACAAGCTGATTATTGGGTGGCAATTTTAGAACACTGGCAGCAGGTGGAGGGAGGGACCAACATGTCAAAAGCAGCGGCGAGTTCGAGCAATGTAAGGGCTGAAATATGTCCATTGGATTTAGCCACAGGAGACTCATTGGTGACCTCAGGGTAGTGCAGACCATTAAGTTGTTCCACTAGGTTGGAGGTTCAAGTCCACCCAGAGGTTCCTTAGAAGAAAGACCTGGCAATCTACTTCTGAAAAATTAGTCATTGGGAGAGGCGGGGCCAAGATGGCGGAGTAGTCAGATGTTTCTGGTGTTCCCTCTTACAAAAAAGACCCGAAGAAACAAGTGAATTGATTATATATGACAATCTAGGAGACCTGAATATCAAAGGCAAAGTTGAGGAACCGGACTGAGTGGCAGGGGGAGGGAGGGATGGATCAGTTTGGGGGTGAGCAGTGAGGCAGGCAAGCAGTAGAGCTCAGTGGCATTTTCCACACTGGGAGAGACCCAGTGGCAGAAAGTCAACATGGCTATCCAGAACCAGCGAGAAGCAGCCCTAGATTGGTGAAAGATAAGTACTCGTGTCTGGCCTACTCCATGGATCAAAAACACTCTCCTTAGGGAAAAATCTCTCTCCCATTTACCTCCCTGCTCCCTGCTCTGCACTGGCTCCCAGAATGGCTTCAGCAATTGCCGAGGCCCCTGTGCCCTGAGCCATTCTCTTGGCCTTGGAGAGTGAACAAATTAACAAACAGGGGAAAAAATAATCTGCCAGCTCCCCTAAGCCAGGAACTCCAGGTAGGCATAGCTCCTTTGCCTGGACACAGGCATAAGGGATCCATGGACTTTGAGTGCCTTTCCGCCTGCAGAGACTTGTGTGGGCCCATTTTAACAGTATAAGCCCTCATTACTGTAGTACAACAGGGTATATACCTGAAGTCTAACTTCAATTGTTTCACCTGTGAAGTGGTAGGTTCATGACATTTGACACTGCTCTGCCTATTAAGCAGGGTCTTCACCTACATCAGGGGCCTGAGGACTGGTGGCTCCACCCACACCACATAACCTACAGGGGCCCAAGAATAAGAGGTGCCCCCCATTCCTTACAGCCAACAGCACTGGGTACTCAGTCTAGCTGCAAAACCCACTCATCTATGTGCTCTAGGCAACAGGGGCATACTTTCCTCCTGGACACTCAGGGGTGGCTGTTGGCCCCCTGCCTTGCTCAGCCTGTGTCCCCATGCTGCAGCCAGATGCCTGTGCCTACAGCAATCACCCATGCCTGTCTAGAACTGTAGGTTAGAGCCTGCACCACACACTTGGTGGCTGACTACCTGGACACTTGAGCTGAATCCATACAGTAGGAGTAGGCAGACTCCTGGGCTCACATACTTAGTGATGGGTCTGGTCACCATGGGCAGGACATTGGAGCATCAAGGGTGCTGGTGACTGGGCTAGCTCACATGAGCAGCCTATTTGGGCATATCAAAACAAAACAAAAGAAGAAGCTAGGACACAGTAAGCAAACATAAAATAAATAAATATAATAACTTACTAATGGCTTGGAGACAACAGTCAATATCAGATCATATAAAGAGGAAGTCCATGATGGCTTCAGCAAGCTCCCAAAATAAAGAATGTAGAAATATTCCAGAGGAAGAAAATTTCTTTGAATTGCTGGAGGCAGAGTACAAAAGATTAATATACAGAACTCTTCAAGAGATTAGGAAGGAAATTAATCAAAATGCAGAACACGCAATAGAGGAAATTAAAAAGATTAAAGAAGAGCATAATGACAAATTTAACAGGCTGCAAGAATCCATAGAGAGACAGCAATCAGAAATCCAGAAGATTAACAATAAAATTTCAGAATTAGACAACTCAATAGAAAGTCATAGGAGCAGAATTGAGGCAATGGAAGTCAGAATTAGTGAGACTGAAGATAAAGCACTTGACACCAACTTATTTGAGGAAAAATCAGATAAAAGGATTTTAAAAAAATGAAGAAACCCTAAGAATTATTTGGGGTTCTATCAAGAGAAATAACCTATGAGTGACTGGAGTACCAGAACAGGGAAGGGATAACAGAAAATACAGAGAGAATTGTTGAAGATTTGTTGGCAGAAAACTTCCCTGATGTCGTGAAAGATGACAAGATATCTATCCAAGATGCTCATTAAACCCCACACGAGGTAGATCCCAAAAGCAAGTCACCAAGACATATTATAATCAAACTTGCCAAAACCAAAGATAAAGAGAGAATTTTAAGAGTGGCTAGGGATAAACAAAAAGTCATCTACAAAGGAGAGTCAATAAGAAGAAGCTCGGACTACTCAGCAGAAACTATGCAGGCAGGAAGGCAATGGGATGACATATATAAAGCCTTGAAGGAAAAAAATTGCCAGCCAAGAATTATATATCCAGCAAAACTGTCTCTCAAATATGATGGCAAAATGAGGGCATTTCTGGATAAATGGAAGTTTAGGGAATTTGCAAAAACCAAACAAAAATTACAAGAAATACTAAAGGGAGTCCTCCAGTTAGAAAATCAGTAACATCAGATAACAATCCAAGACTAGAACATGGGACAGAACAAACAGATATCAACCCAGATAGGGAAGTCACAAAAGTAAATCAAAGCGAAAACACAGTAAATAGGGAAATAGAGACATCAATATGTAAAAGATGACAATATTAAAACAAAAAAGAGGGAATTAAAAAATGTAGACATAGATTTTTCATATGCAGAGGGAGTCAAGGTGATATAAAGAAATAAAAGATTGGTTTAAACTTAGAAAAATAGGGGTAAATATTGAAGTAACCACAAAGGAAACTAACAATCCTACAAGTCAAAATAAAAAACAACAAAAATATAAAGACTCAGCAAATACAAAATCAACAACAATGAAAAAGATGAAAAGAAAATACATGAAGAAAAACGACTCAGCACAGAAAATTAAGTGGAACAAAGAAACTGTGAACAACAAACAAAAAAAGACATCGAAATGACAGCACTAAACTCATGTCTATCAATAATTACGCTGAATGTAAATGGACTAATGCACCAATAGACAGAGAGTGACAGATTGGATTAAAAAACACTAACCGCCTATATGCTGCCTTCAAGAGACACAACTTACTTAGACTGAGAGACACAAACAAACTAAAACTCAAAGGATGGAAAAAAATGCATCAAACAACACTCAAAAAAGAGCAGGAGTGGCAATATTAATCTCTGACAAAATAGACTTTACAGTAAAATCCACCACAAAGATAAGGAAGGACACTATATAATGATGAAAGGAGGACATAACTATAATAAATATTTATGCATTCAATGACAGGGCTCCAAAATACATAAAACAAACTCTAACAGCACTGAAAAGAGAGATAGACGGCTCCACAATAGTAGTAAGAGACTTCAACACACCACTTTCGGTGAAGGACAGAAAATCCAGAAAGAAGCTGAAGAAAGACACGGAAGAGCTAAATGCTACAATCAACCAACTTGATCTCACAGACATACTAAACACTCCACCCAATAGCAGCCAAATATACTTTCTTTTCCAATGCACATGGAACATTCTCCAGAATAGACCACATATTAGACCATAAAGCAAGACTTAACAAAATCCAAAGCATCGAAATATTACAAAGCATCTTTTCTGACCATAAAGCCATAAAAGAAGAAATCAATAACAGAAGAAGCAAGGAAAAAAAATCAAACACATGGAAACTGAACAACACCTTGCTCAAAAACTACTGGGTTATAGAAGAAATTAAGGATGGAATAAAGAAATACATAGAATCAGACGAGAATGAAAACACATCCTACTAGAACCTTTCAGATACAGCAAAAGCAGTGCTCAGAGGTCAGTTTGTAGCAATAAATGCACAGATCCAAAAAGAAGAAAGGGCCATAATCAAAACATTAACCCTACACCTCGAATAAGTAGAAAGAGAGCAGCAAAAGAAGCCCTCAGTCACCAGAAGAAAGGAAATAATAAGAATTAGAGCAGAATTAAATGAAATAGAGAATAGAAAAACAATTGAAAAAGTTAACAAGACCAAAAGCTGGTTCTTTGAAAAGATCAACAAAATTGATAAACCATTGGCCAAACTGACAGAAGAAAAACAGGAGAGGAAGCAAATAACCCGTATAAGAAATGAGATGGGTGATATCACAACAGACCCAACTGAAATTAAAAGAATCATAACAGAATACTATGTAAAATTGTACTCTAACAAATTTGAAAACCTAGAGGAAATGGACAAATTTCTAGAAACTCACTACCTACATAACTAACACAAACAGAGGTAGAACAACTAAATAAACGCATAACAAAATAAGAGATTGAAAAGGTACTTTAAAAACTCCCAACAAAAAAAAAGCCCTGGCCCGGATGGCTTCATTGGAGAATTCAACCAAACTTCAGAGAAGAGTTAACACCACTACTACTAAAGGTATTTTGGAGCATAGAAAAGGATGGAATACTCCCAAACTCATTCTATGAAGCCAGCATAACTCTGATACCAAAACCAGGTAAAGACACCATGAAAAAAAAATAGTCATTGAAGATCTTATGGAGCACAGCTCTACTCTGACACACATGGGGTCACCTCAGAATCAACTCAATGGCAACTGAGCTGTTCTTTTCAGCAGGAGCGGTGGAGTGTATGATGTAAAACCTAAAATTAAGGTCCGTTATTATGTACTGGGAAGTTCTGATGGCACAATGGTTAAGAGTCCGGCTGCTAACCAAAAGATTGTCTGTTCGAATCCACCAGCTGCTCCTTAGAAACTCTGTGAGGTGGTTCTACTCTGTCCTATAGAGTTACTATAAGTTGGAATCAAATCAATGGCAATGGGTTTTTTGGGTTTATTGTGTACTGGAGCACTGGTGGTGTGGTGGTTATGCGCTTGGCTGCTAATGAAAGGTCAGTGGTTTGAACTCACCAGCAGCTCTGTGGGAGAAAGATGTGGCAGTCTGCTTCTGTGAAGATTTACAGCCTTGGAAACCCTATGGGGCAGTTCTACTCTTTCCTGTGGGGTTGCTATGAGTAGGAATCAACTTGACAGCAATGAGTTTGGTTTGGTTTGATTATGTACTGCCTTGACATCTGGTAAAATCAGGAGACTTGAGTGGCTTAACTGCTAGTCCCCCTCCCTACTCTGTTCCTGTCAATAAGGCCCCCAAGCCAAGTCACTCTTCTTACCAAAGGGACCAGGTGCATTTCCTGCCTATCCTTGAGTTGGAGTTTCAGTTCCCTGACAACCTATGAGATTATTCAAACAAGCCAATTACATTCTCCTATGGGAACCAGGGGTCACCCCACCCTCTTGTTACTACAAAGCCTGCCTCACACAGCCCCTGGTTGCTCACTCTGTTCTCGAGTGCAATCCCTGTGTGGCCTTGTGTAGTGTGCTGTGTCCTCTTCCCCAGGGCTATGAGTACATGTGACTAATAAACTGCTTCCCATCTCATCTGCCCAGTGTCAGGCGTGGTATGTTCAACCATTCCCAAGACCCTAGGGTGGGAATCCTTCCCTCAGCAGCAGGATGAAGAGGAGGAGGATAAAACAGAGTGACATGGTAGCATTCCTCTGATCCACTGATTACTAAATCTTGCTGTTAGGTGCTGTTGGGTCAGCTCCGACTCATAGTGACCTTATGTATAACAGAACGAAAAATTGCACAGTCCTGCACCATCCTCACAATAGTAGGTATGTTTGAGCCCGTTGTTGCAGCCATCTGGTTGACGGTCTTCCTCTTTTTGGCTGACCCTCTACTTTACCAAGTGTCATGGATTGAATTATGTCCCCCTAAAATACGTGTCAACTTGGCTAGGCCATGATTCCCAGTATTGAATGATTGTCCACCATTTTGTCATCTGATATGATTTTCTTGTGTGTTGTAAATCCTATCTCTATGGTGTTGATGAGGTGGGATTAGTGGCAGTTATATTAATGAGGCAGGACTCAATCTACAAGATTAGGTTGTGTTTTAAATCAATTTCTTTTGAGATATAAAAGAGAAGAGTGAGCAGAGAGACAGGGTACCTCATACCACCAAGAAACAAGAGCCAGGCGAATAGTGTGTCCTTTGGACATGGGGTCTCTGAGCTGAGAAGCTCCTTGACTGGGGAAGATTGATTACAAAGACCTTCCCCTAGAGCCAACAGCTCCCCTGGAGCTGGCAACCTGAGTTCAGACTTCTAGCCTCCTAGACTGTGAGAGAATAAATTTCTCTTTGTTAAAGCCATCCACCTGTGGTAGTTTTGTTATATCAGCACTAGATACCTAAGACACCAAGCATGATGCCCTTTTCTAGTGATTGGTCCTTCCTTGTGACATCTCCAAAGTAAGCAAGACAAAGTCTTGCCATCCTCTCTTCTAAGTAGTATTCTGGTTGTATTTCCTCCAAGACAGATTTGTTCGTTTTTCTGTCAGTCCATGGTATATTCGGTGTTGTTTGCCAATGCCACAGTTCAAAACTAAATCTTAGAAAGCAAAATATGTGTATAAGGCCACCACCCTGCAACAATCCAAGAAATTCCATATATACTTGTATCTTTTAAAGAACATTTAAACTTGTCTAATTCATAAACTCATGCAAGACTTCAGGAAAAGTCTTTCTCCCACATGCCACAGCTACTCTGGAGTCCTGGAGCCCCTAACCCCCCACCCCCAACTCTAACTGCCCAACCCCAGCCCACAGAGCTTGTCCATTTCTTTCTCTCCCTACCTCCTGCCCTTCCAGTTCTCCAGTCCTGTCTCATGCTTCCTTCAATTCTCCCTGAGAGCAAACTCCCCTGGGCTGGAAGCTGGGGAAGGGAGAGAAGCTGAGTGAGCTGAGTTCAATTCTCTGCAGCAGGAGTGGGACATAAGAAGGGAATGTCATTAATAAATCTTGTCTCTTACACGTGCACAGGATTTGCACAGACAGCATGTTAGTCCAAAGCATTCATTTCTCTCTCCCGGGAGATGGGGGTTGAGACCACGCATGAAGACAGCATCACCAAGCTGACCCTGGTACCCAGCTCAGACTCCACTCAGCCTCCCCTGCCTCCTGGGCCTGATCCCATGGGAGGGCTAACCCCTCTCAGCCCCAACAGACCTGAGCTGCACTCTGCATACTGCTCGGCTTGCTGACATTTTGTTCTGTGAAAATGTTCTTGTTTTTACTACAGTGTGAGTGCTGTCCCTCCAAATAGCTGAGAACCGTAGCTTTGTTTCTGAAGTTGTTAATTATAGTGTAACACCCCACTGGTGTGTCCTGAGCAAATTGTTACTGACAACACAGTGCTAAAGTTTGAAGTTTTTGCTCTTTAAAAACCATTTAAGACAGATTGAAGGTTATCTGCACAGTGACTCCACCCTCACTTGTTCCCCCTCCCGCACCAGTGTTTTCTGGGGCAGCGATACAGCCCCTGGGTCCCTAAAGTGCTCAGGAGTCCGTGTCACACAGGGAAGTCATCCATCCAGGTGTTGAGGTAGATTTCTGTTTCATTTTGATCTCAAGATGCAATTTCATACTGCGTTCTCAATATGGAAAATACAATCTCTCAACCAACCACCACGAAACAACCTTGGCTTTGCCAGAGAAGTTAAAAATAATAATAATAAAATAAGAAGTATGAGCTTGCAGCAATCTAAGATCCTATGTACCTTAATTTTGGTTCGTTGCCTTACGTGATGTCGTGGCAGAAGAGTTTCCTAAAAAAAAAACTGTTGCAAGCAGAACCTCAGCTAACTTTCAGGAGGCCCACTCTGTGTGCAAAACTAAATAGGCACACTTTTGCCTACAAAAGTTCTAAGCCCAAATTTTTGACAGAGGTTCAGCCAAAGAGGATGCTTCATTTAAAAAAAAACTGCTTATGCTTTCTGATTGATGGACTAATTAATTTTAATATGCTATTTCCTTTTGTACATCAACTCTTTGCTTTCTCCTAAGACTGTGTAGCTCATTGACCTTTTCTAATCAAGGAGGGATTAGGAGCCTTGGTGGCACAACAGTTAAGCGCTTCACTGCTGTACGAAAGGCTGGCAGTTCGAACCTACCCAGTGGCTCCTAGGGAGAGAAGAACTGGCGATTTGATCCTGTAAAGACTGTGGTGGTTGTGTGCCATCAAGTCGATTCTGACTCATAGCTACCCTGTAGGGCGTAGTAGAACTGCCCCATAGGGTTTTCTAGGCTGTAATCTTTATAGGAGCAGATCGCTAGGTCTTTCTTCCACAGAGCTGCTGGGTGAGTTCAAATCACCAACCTTTTGGTTAGCAGCCGAGTGCTTAACCATCACACCACTGGGGCTCCTTCCATAACGATTTCGGCCTAGGAAGCCCTATGGGGCAGTTCTATTCTGTCCTATAGGGCTGCTATAAGTTGGAATTGCCTCATCGGCAATGTGTAAGCCGTATACATGGGGTCTCTATGAGTCAAAATCGACTTGACGGCATCCAACAACAACAATCAAGGATGGCAGTTCCTGGGCTGGCACATTGATGGCTCTCCCAGCTCCAAGTAAGGGGCATTTTATCCAGCGACCTTCAAAATCTCAGAGGCTGGAGGCCCAGGAGACCCGCTGAGTCAATGCTGGGCTGAGCAGTTAGAGTTGGGCATGGGGAAATGGGGGGTAGGTGGCCCCAGAGCAGCTTTGGAACGTGAGAGAGAAGCTTTTCCAGCTGTGGGTTCATGCTAAAGGGAAAAAAAAAAGTCTTCATACCAGGAAATACATAAAATTAAATAAGATGACGGGGAGGAGAACTATTTTCTTAGCGGCTGCTATGAGACTCCCCTGGAGGAGACGTGCTTCTGCAGGTGGCTGTTTCCGGGAGCTACTCGAGATTGAGGACAGAAGCTGGGCTTTGGGGCCTGTGGGTCCACTGCTGCTCAGATGGAAGGAAAGAAGGAAGCTGGCAGAGCTGATCCAGCTGAGAGGAGCAAAGGATGGAGTTTACTACTGAAAGAGGCGTGAGGGAGGGGTCATCTGAGCCACTGCCACCTGAGAAGGGAGGTCCGGGAGGCCCCTTGTTTGGGACAGGGTTGGGCAGGGATTATTAGGCTTTGGAGACGAGGCATGCTCAAGGAGGGTTTGGGGTGAAGTGATGCACTGCACCACGGACCCTCCCTTTGACCCCACAAATGGTTAGACCAGAGACTATCACAACATACTTGGTATGAAAGCTGATGACAAGACCAAATTGTAGGTCAAGTTTGGAAGGGAACAGCTGATATCTGCCTTAACCAAAATCAGTTGCACCAAGTCAGTTCCAACTTATGATGACCCCATGATTGTCAGAGTAGAACTCTGCGCCATAGGGTCTTCAATGGCTGATTTTTTGGAAGTAGATCTCCAGGACTTTCTTCTTCTTTTCCTTTTTCAAAAAATATTTTATTGTGTTTTTGGTGAAAGTTTACACAAGAAATTAGGTTCTTATTTACCAATTTCTATACATATTGTTTGGTGACATTGATTACATTTTTTACGATGTATCAGCATTCTTGTTGTTCCATTTCCCTTAATGTAGCTTCCCTGTCCCCCTGTACCTTCTCATGCTTGGTCTAGGAAAAATGTTTACCATTTGGTTTCATTTAGATGATTATTTAGAGGAGTACAGTACTCACTAGTGATATTATGTATTTTGTGGGCCAATCTATCTTTTGGCTGAAAGATGACCTCCAAGTTTAAGGGGTATCCCAGGGCAATAATCTCAGGGGTTCATCCAGTTTCTACCAGTCCAGTAAGTCTGCAGGCCTTTCTTCTGAGGTGCCTCTGGGTGGACTTGAACCTCCAACCTTTCGGTTAGCAGCCAAGCATGTTAACCATTTATACCACCCAGGGACTCTGATATTTGGGTCGCATCGAAGCTTTAAAATGCATCAGTGTTGATTGTACATTTGGAGAGAGTGTATCTCAACAGTTAAGAGCATGGGCTTTGAAGTCTGATAGAGTTTGACAGATCTAGGTTCAAGTCCTAGTTCTACCACCTCTAGCCAACATTCAATAAATAAAAGTATATTGAGCACAAACTACTTGCCTAGTGCTAGGTGTTTGGGTATATAACGGTGACTTGGATATTAGCTGTGGAACCTTTATCAAGTTACATAATTTCCTTAAACCCCCTGTCTGTAAACTGAGAATGACACCTACCTCATAAGATTACCATGAGGATTAAATGAGATAATGCATTGAACTCATTTTCATTGTCTTCAATTGTAAAACTCCTGTTTTTATATGATCTTTCCCTCTTATTCAATAATCATTTAATATTGAGGAAAGACAATCACTTTAAAGTTCTTTATAACTTTGAAACAGTAAATACAACCTTGAGTATACCCCACCTGAATTTAGAGACTATCGCAAGAACAGGTTTGACCCATTGAATGCTAATGACTGAAGACCAGATGACTTGTGGAATGACATCAAGGACATCATACATGAAAAAAGCAAAAGGTCATAAAAAAGACAGGAAAGAAATAAAAGACCAAACTGGATGTCAGAAGAGACTCTGAAACTTGCTCTTGAACGTAAGAGCAGATAAATCGAACGGAAGAAATGATCGCGTAAAAGAGCTGAACAGAAGATTTCAAAGGGCAGCTCAAGAAGACAAAGTAAAGTATTATAATGAAACGTGCAAAGACCTAGAGTTAGCAAACCAAAAGTCTGGAAGAGCACGCTCAACATTTCTTAAGCTGAAAGAACAGAAGAAAAAATTCAAGCCTTGAGTTGCAATATTGAAGGATTCTACGGGGAAAATATTGAAGGATTCTACGGAGAAAATATTGAAGGATGCAGGAACCATCAAAAGAAGATGGAAGGAATTACAAAGTCACTGTACCAAAAACAATTGGTTGATGTTCAACCATTTCAGGAGGTAGCATATGATCAAGAACTGATGGTACTGAAGGAAGAAGTCTAAGCTGCACTGAAGGCATTGGACAAGGCTCCAGGAACTGATGGAATATCAACTGAGATGTTTCAACAAACAGATGCAGCACTGGAGGTGCTCACTCGTCCATGTAAAGTAATTTGGAAGACAGCTACCTGGCCAAAAGACTGGAAAAGATCCATATTTATTTTCAAATGAATTCAAATTCCAAATGAATGTGGAAATTATTGAACAATATCATCAATATCACACACAAGTCAAATTTTTCAGAAGATCATTCAAAAGCAGTTGCAGCAGTACATCAACAGGAAACTGCCAGAAATTCAAGCTGGATTCAGAAGAGTGCGTGGAACAAGGGATATCATTGCTGATGTCAGATGGATCTTTGCTGAAAGCAGAGCATACCAGAAAGATGTTTACCTGTGTTTTATTGACTATGCAAAGGCATTCGACTGTGTGGATCATAACAAATTATGAATAACATTGCAAAGAATGGGAATTCCAGAACACTGAATTGTGCTCATGAAGAAGCTGTACATATACCAAGAGGCAGTTGTTTGAACAGAACAAGGGGATACTGTATGGTTTAAAATCAGGAAAAGTGTGAGTCAGGGTTGTATCCTTTCACCATTCTTATTCAATCTGTATGGTGAGCAAATAATCTGACTAGCTGGACTATATGAAGAAGAGTGTGGCATCAGGATCGGAGGAAGACTCATTAACAACCTACAGTATGCAGATGACACAACCTTTCTTGCTGAAAGTGAAGAGGACTTGAAGCACTTACTGATAAAGCTCAAAGACTACAGCCTTCAGTATGGATTACTCCTCAGCATAAAGAAAACAAAACACAGGAGTGGGGATAGAAAAACACTAAATAGACAATAAATAAGAAAAGAAGAAAAAAAGAAAAAGAAAACAAAAACACAACTGGACCAATAAGCAACATCATGAGAAATGGAAAAAATATTGAAGCTGTCAAGAATTTCATTTTACTTGGATCTACAATCAACATCCATGGAAGCAGCAGTCAGGAAATCAAATGACACATTGCATTGAGCAAATGTGCTGTGAAAGACCTCTTTAAAGTTTTAAAAAGCAAAGATGTCACTTTGAGGAGTAAGATGTGCCTGACCCAAGCCATGGTATTTTCAATGGCCTCATATGCATGCGAAAGCTGGACAATGAATAAGGCAGACTGAAGAAGAATTGATGCCTTTGAATTAAGGTGTTGGCAAAGAATATTGACTATACCATGGACTGTCAGAAGAACAAACAAATCTGTCTTGGAAGATGTATAGCCAGAATGCTCCTAAGAAGCAAGGATGGCGAAACTTTGCCTGATGTACTTTGGACATGTTATCAGGAGTGACCAGTCCCTGGTGAAGGACATCATACTTGGTAAAGTAGAGGGTCAGCGGAAGAGAGGAAGACCCTCAACAAGATGGATGGACACAGTGGCTGCAACAATGGTCTCATGCATTGCAATGATTGTGAGGATGGTGCAGGACCGGGCAGTGTTTGGTCTGTTGTACACAGGGTTGTTATGAGTCGGAACTGACTTGACAGAAGCTAACAACAACAACAACAATGTCCCTCTTAGTCACTCATCTATTACTTTTGAGCAAAAAACAATCTCTTTAAAGTTCTTTATAACTGTGATGCAGTAATTAGGTAGCTAACTGGCCTCCTTTTCTTCAGGACAAGTAAACCCCAATTCTTTTCATCTTTCTTCATTGACTATATTTCTTAATCCTTTAATCACCTTTGAAAGTTAATTCATTCCAGTTTGTCTATGATTTTGTTGTTATTGTTAGATGTTGTTGAGTTGGCTTTGATTTATGACGATTCCAGAATGAAATGTTGCCAGGTCCTGAACCATTTTCATGATTCTTGGTATGGCTGAGTTCATTGCTTCAGCTATTGTGTCAGTTCATCTCACTGAGGGTCTTTCTAGTTTTCCCTGGCCCTCCACTTTACCAAACATGATATCCTTCTCCAGCAATTGGTCCCTCATGATGATGCATACAAAGTAAGTGAGCCAGAGTCTTGGACAATATTCTGTGATCCATAGTGGTTTCACTGGCTGATTTCCAGACATAGATCACCAGGCCTTTCTTCCTAGTCTGTCTTAGTCTGGAAGCTCTGCTGAAACCTGTCCACCATGGGTGACCCTGCTAGTATTTGAAATAGCAATGACATTACTTCCAACATTATAGCAACACACAAGCCACCACCATGCAACAAACTGACAGAGGGGTGGTGGAGTTTGTCTATAGTTATCTTAAAATTTGGTGTCCCCAAATGACACAATAGATTAGTAGAAATTTGGTGTAGAGATGAAAGAGAGTTCTCAGCCCTCTTCCAAATTTACTTGGATCCTTTCTAGCTCACTAGTCTGTTGTCTCCCTATGCCTCTAGGTTGAGACTGAGCCACTAATAGCTACCACTGGGGTATGAACTGCAAGTCAAGCCACTCACCCAATAGTATCTTCAGAATCATTTTGCCTTCACTTATCTGTGCAAATGGGCCTAGAGCAGAACCAAAAGTCTTGTAAGGACATTTGCATGAATTGTTGGTGGGATTGTAAATTGTTATTCTAGAAGACAATTTGGAACTTGGTGCGATAATCCCTTTTTTGGATTTTTTAAGGGAAAAGTCACAGATGTGGGCAAACGTGTACAGGGATATTCCTTACAGCGTGTTTCCAATAAAAAAATTGGAAATGGTCTGGATATCCAATCAAGACAGAATTGGTTAAATAAACAATAGTATATCCACTTGATAAAATTTTGTGGGGCCATTAAAAATTACGTGGTTGAAGACTAATTTATGCCTATGGAAGTATTGTTCAACAGTACATTAAGTGGGAAAAAATGAGCATGTTTAAAAAATTGTTATAAAACAGAATGCAAGGGAAGCAGTTGGTACTGTGCCTGGTTCTGTAAGTGTTAGCTGTCATCATATTCAACAGTATGATCTCAGTTTTTGGAGAAGGAGTTATAAATAATGGAAGGAAATACATTTCAATGGTAGGTGGTTATCAAGGGGTAGGAGAATCACAGATTTATGTGTTCTTTGTGTTTTTCTGAGTTCTCTGAATTTTTTGTAATGAACTTGTACTCTTACTTTAACGTTACAAGAGTCTGGCCTTAGCGTTGTGCTGGGCAGTGGGGGAGGTGCCAGCCCCACTCCATTTTCTTCTTCTATGACTTCAGACATTTCCCTTCACCTCTCCAGGCTTATTTACCCTTTTGGGGAATAATATCTGACCTTTTTAGGTTAGGGCATACTTGCTTATGCTGAGATTTCAGGAGAATTTTCATTCACAATAATGAAATGAACTCCACGTGTTCAGCTCCTACTAGATGTTGCTTTCTGTCCATGATCTCATCAGCATCATCTTAACCAGTTGCATCGAGTCAACTCCAACTCATGGCCACCCCATGTGTGTCAGAGTAGGTCTCTGCTCCACAGGGTTTTCAATGGCTGATTTTTCAGAAGTAGATCTCCAGGCCTTTCTTCTGAGGCATCTTCTGGGTGGACTTGAATCTCCAACCTTCCAGTTAGCAGCTGAGTGTGTTAACACTTTGCACCACCTACAGACTCCATTAGCATCTTACGGATGAGAAAATTTTGGCTTAGAGAAATGAAAGTTCTTACCTGAGATCACACAGACAGAAAGTGATAGCCCTGGGATCCGAAAAGGTATATCCAACTACAGGGACCACTGACTGTGTTAGTAGATGGCCCAGGTGGTTTTTCTTGCGCTCAACTCAAAGATGCAAATTCTGTTCACGAGGAAGAAAAGTGCAGGGTGGAGGTTGGGGGTCAATCTGGGATGTGGCTTAACTGCAAGAAGAGGTTCTGAAATGGTGAGGCTACCGAGCAAATGTGTTGACTTGGGTCTGACCCAGACCTCGATGCCCACATGCGGAGAGAAGAGTGAGCTGTGGGGAGCTTCCTCACCACAGGAAGAGCTCCACATGCCAGTCTGAGGTGAGAAAACACTACCATGTAAAGCCACTCATCATGGGGGTGGGAAGATGAGAGGAGAGATTTGGCTGAGGGTGGTGTGCTGCGTGTGTTTGGGCTCTTTGCCCGGGTGCAGTGAGATGTCATCATCCCCAAGGCCCTGACTCATGGAGACTCATTCTCAGTACAGCCAACCCCATGCCCCGAAACCCATTGCTCTGAGAAGTTGTCTGGGGCGCCATTCTTTAAATCCAAGGTTCTATCCAGGGTGTTACCTAACCTAGTTCAATCCTAAAGCAGAAGCATATCCAGCCAGTTCTACATGATGTGAAGGAGGCATTCTCAGGAAAGAGATCTGTTCTTGGGAGAGAACTTACTCCTTTGTCCTGGTTGTTAGAAGAGTAAGGGGGACCTATTATATGGTTAAAAGGAGCCCTGGTGACACAATGGTTAAGTGCTCAGCTGCTACCTGAAATGTTGTTGGTTCGAATCCACCCATCTGTTCTGCAGGATAAAGATCCGGCGATTTGCTCCTGTAAAGATTATGGCCTAGGAAACCCTATGGGGTAGTTCTATTCTGTCACATGGGGTTGCTATGAGGTGGAATTGACTTGACGGTACCCAACAACAACAACATTATGTGGTCACAGCAGCTTTACTTTATATACAATTTTACAACAACCCTAATGATTCTTTAAGGTAGAAATTCAGAAAGTGTTTTATATACATTTGCAAAAAAAAAAAAATCCAAAAACCTAAACTTATGGTGTCAAATGTTTCTGAACAGAGATAAATACATTAGTCTTTCTTTATTTCCCTGCCACTTGTGGGAGACAGGGTTGTTGCCTTAGAAGACATCTTTCTTTGAAGAGTCCTGGGAGGCCCCAATAGCCTCTACCTTAGCAGCTCCAGTGGCCACACAGAAGGGCCTGTCTGGCTCTGGGAAAACAGGGCAAAGGCCTGAGCAGTGTACTGGAAAGGATCGCCACTCTGTGAGCAGGTCCTAACCACTGGAGAGAGAGCCTCTCCCCAGGCCACACCTCTGTCCCTCCCTCCCAAATTCACACAGCAAAAAGGAGGCGGTAGTAATTGGTATAGATTACTGTCTTAGTTTTCTAGTGCTACCGAACAGAAATACCATAAATGGGTTGCTTTAAAGAACAGACATGTATTTTCTCACAGTTCTGGAGGCTGAAAGTTCAAATCAGCGTCTTGGCTGTAGTGGAGAGTCTCTCTTTGTCCATAGTCCCAGGCATTCCTTGGTGTTCCTTGGCTTATAGATTGTTCCTCATATGGTCTCTTCCTCCTGTGTGCGTTTCTTTTTGCGTCTGTTTTCACTTTTTATAAGACACCACTCAGAAGGGATTAAGGAGCCCTAGCAGAGCAATGGTTAGCAATTAGCTGCTAACCAAAAGGTTAGTGGTTTGAACCCACTGGGTGCTCCACTGGAGAAAGATGTGGCAGTCGGCTTCTGTAAAGATTTACAACCTTGGAAACCCTACGGGGCAGTTCTACTGTGTCACATGGAGTCGCTATTGGTCGGAAAAGACTCAACAGCAACAGGTTTACTCAGAAGGGATTAAGTTTAGGACCTACCCTAATCTGGTATTTTTTGTTTGTTTGTTTTGTTTTATAGGCCTGTCTAATCTTTGGCTGAAAGGTGAACTTCAAGAGTGGCTTCAGTTCTGGGTTAGAAGGGTGTCCAGGGGCCATAGTCTTGGGGGTTCCTCCAGTCTCTGTCAGACCAGTAATCCTGGTCTTTTTTTCTACATTCTTCCCTTGCCCTGTCTGGGATCCTCTATTGTGATCCCTGTCAGAGCAGTCACTGGTGGTATCTGGGCACCATCTAGTTCTTCTGAGCTCAGGCTGGTGGAGGTGGTTCTTGTGGTCTATTAGTCCTTTAGACTAATATTTTCCTTGTGTCTTTGGTTGTTTTCATTCTCCTTTGTTCCAGACGGGATGGGACCAATAAATGTATTTTAGATGTCCTCCTGCAAGCTTTTAAGACCCCAGATGCTACTCACCAAAGTAAGATTTTCTTTATGAACTATGTTATGGCAATTGTCCTAGATGCCCCCCAAGACCATGGTCCCCAGTCCTCAGCCCCAGTAACTTGGTCCCTCAAGGCGTTTGGATGTGTCCAGGAATCTTCTATGACTTTGCCTTGGTCAAGTTGTGCTGACTTCCCCTATTTTGAGTATTGTCTTGTTATATGGTAATGAACATAACAAAGAAAACCCCTATTTCCAGACTGGGCCCTATTTACAAGTACGGGGTTAGGACTTTAGCATATCATATTTTTCGCAAATAGCACACCCACGTAAATAATGTGCACACACATATAACAATTGAAAATGACAAAATTATGTGAAAAGTCTTGGCATAGAGTACCCATGCATATACTGCTCATGTCTTGCGACATTTCCAGAAGTGAATTTCGGCCTCATTGACCCTCATTCAATAGTCCAAAAATATTACTTTTGATCATATTTGTATAATAAAAGTTTAAGCCATGGTCAAGAAGTCACAGAGCAATTTCATAGTATCCCAGTAACTGGAAAATAAACAATTGAAACTGTGCATTTATTTCTACTAATTTAAGTTGATAATCATATCCCCATCACTTCTGAGTCATCAATCAGAACCTTGAACCTACTTAAGCCGGTCCATAAATCTTGTGCTATCAATTGGAAACGTAAACAAAGCAAAGCACTGGCATAAATGGCATCGAGTAGCTATCAATAGGAATCTCGATTTAATCTGTATTAACATAATTATCACAATCTTCTTCCAGGGAATATCGAATATGCCATGGACTGCCGGAAGAATAGACAAATCTGTCTTGGAAGAAGTACAACAAGAATGTTCCTTAGAAGCAAGGATGGCAAGACTTCATCTCACATACTTTGGACATGTTATCAGGAGAAGGACGTCATGCTTGGTAAAGTAGAGGGTCAGTGAAAAAGAGGAAGACCCTCAATGAGATGGATTGACATGAAGCTGTAACAATGGGCTCAAACATAGAAACGATTGTGAGGATGGTGCAGGACAGGGCAGTGTTTTATTCTCGTGTACATAGGGTGGCTCTGAGTCAGAACTGACTCAATGGCACCTAATAACAACAACTTCTGACTCTGACTTTTAATTGGAGGAGTAAACAAAGCAAAACTGATATACGATCTCTCTTCCTTCAACAGTTGAATTTGAAAACCTTATCAGATCATCTTAAGTGAAACCATTAAGCTATGTTAGGTCTGCTTGTTTCATAGTCTAATTATGTTTTATTAGCGCCAGTGTCTTTGATCAATGATCGTAAGTTACCTTAGTCATATGCCTGGGAGCATATAAAAAGACCCTTGCTTCTTGTACACCTCACATTTGAATTTTGCGACCTCTTTACTAGAACCAGCCAGTTATCATTTATACCGTGCACGTTTTTTCAGTTTATAAATCTAAATCTTGAACCCTTCAGGATCATAGCAGGAATTAAACCTAGTCCTACACTCCCAATTTCAGACTGAAAGTCATCGCGAGGGCAGAAGAAACAAGCAGCAGAGCAGCAGCGAGAGAGTTCAAGGTTAGAGAGTCGTCCATTCGTGAAAGGAGAACAAGGAGCTGGAGAAACCGAATCTGGGAAAACATGCACATCGTGGGCCCAAAGTGAAGCGGCCTGAGCTGGAGAATGACTTGAAAGAGTGGATTATTTCTCAAAGAGATCAAAATCAAGCTGTCTCTACTGTCACAATTCAGATCAAAGTGAAGCTTCTGGCAAATGAAAAAGAATCCTAAATTTCAAGGGGGTTTCACCTGGATTTCTAAATTGATGAAAAGGGATGGCCTTTCCGTGAGAATGAGAACCACTGGTGATGATAATGAATGAATAAACGAAAATGACCTATTTTAAGATGAAAACACAATTTCTTTCTTTACAAGATTAGGTTGTGTCTTTTTTTCCCCCTTTTATTGTGCTTTATTTATTTATTATTGTACTTTAGATTAAGGTTTACAGAGAAAATTAGTTTCTCATTAAATAATTAATACACATATTGTTTTGTGACATTGGTTGCCAACCCCACGACCTGTCAACACTCTCCCCTTCTCGGCCTTGGGTTCCCCATCACCAGCTTTCCAATCCCCTCCTGCCTTCTCATCCTCACTCCAGGGTTGGCGGGCCTGTTTAGTCTCATTTTGTTTTATGGGCCTGTCTAATCTTTGGCTGAAGGGTGAACCTCAGGAGTGACTTTAGCACTGAGTTAAAAGAGTATCTGGAGGCCATACTCTCGGGGTTTCTCCAGTCTCTGTCAGACCAGTAAGTCTGGTCTTTTTTTGTGAGTTTGAATATTGTTCTACATTTTTCTCCAGCTCTGTCCAGGACCCTCTATTGTGATACTCGTCATAGCAGTCGGTGGTGGTAGCCGGGCACCGTCTAGTTGTGCTGGACTCAGTTTGGTGGAGGCTGTGGTAGTTGTGGTCCACTAGTCCTTTGGATTAATCTTTCCCTTGGATCTTTGGTTTTCTTCATTCTCCCTTGCTCAGACAGGGTGGGAATAGTGGAATATCTTAGATGGTTGCTCACAAGCTTTTAAGACCCTAGACACTACTCACCAAAGTAGGATGTATGTAGAACATTTTCTTTATAAACTGTTATGCTAATTGAGCTAGATGTCCCCTGAGGCCATGGTCCCCAGCAGTCAGCCAGTAACTCAGCCACTTAGGGAGTTTGGATGTGCCTATGAAGCTTCCATGACCTTGCCTAGGTCAACGTGTGCTGGCTTCCCCAGTATTGTGTACTGTCTTACCCTTCAGCAAAGTTATCATTTATCTATTGTCTAGTTAGGGAAAACACAATTTCTTCTGGTGACTTTTATTTGTTGATTTCGAAGACACTGATTATCAAAAACGATGTTTCAGTTGAAGATTTATGAAAGCGATAAAATATAAACAATAACTTGTTCTTATAGTTTTAGGCCTAGGATCATTTCTTAGTTCCTAATTTCTAGGTCTTCGTGCAGTCATAATCTTTGGTTTTAATATGGCATCCTATTTCCATCATGAGCGCGTTCAACTCACCATTGGTTGCACTTGATTTAGGAAAATACCCACCTTAAATAAGTTTTCATGAGATCAGTTTTATCCCAGTAACATTAAATCAGTTGGACAGAAAAAAAAAATGAAATTGAAATCAGCAACATATAAAAATATTGGTATAGCACGCTCATGAAAATAACACGCCAGAGGTTGAATGGTTTGCAAAAACATATAATGCATGCAGTATTTGCATAAAAATACGATATATTTTATGGGGAACACAATTCAAAATATAATAATTACTGAACCTGGTCTCAGGAGAGAGGATCCTGATCCTGCTCTGTCCCCAATCCTTTGCAATTTCGTCACCCTCCCAGGGCCCCAGTTTCCTTGTCTGAAGAGGAAGCAGGTGAGGACGAACTCCTTTGAATCTGACTCTAAAGCTTGCAGGTCAAGAAAAAAACCTGTTCCTGAGATTCACCCTTCAGCCAAAGATTGGAGAGGCACATAAAACAAAATGAGACTAAAGGGGCACACCAGCTCAGGGGCAAGGACGAGAAGGCAGAAGGGGACAGGAAAGCTGGTGATGGGGAACCCAAGGTCGAGAAGGGGAGAGTGTTGACATGTTGTGGTGTTGGCAACCAATGTCACAAAACAATATATGTATTAATTGTTTAATGAGAAACTGATTTGCTCTGTAAACCTTCATCTAAAGTACAATTTAGAAAAACAGAAAGAAAGAAAAGAAAAAATTCCATGACGTGTTACGAGGCAACGTGCTGGTCCACATACCATCTCTGGTCTGAGTCAGAACCCAGTTTCTGCTTTCTCGCATCTGACCTGGTGCCCTGCCATTGATGCAGGAGGGCTGGGGAACCAGACACAGGGCACTCCAGCACAGAATTCATATCCACACGTTCATGAAGTGCTGGGGGAGGACGAGGGACGTATTCTGACCCACCAGAGCTGTGTGCTCGCTGGATTTGGTTATTCTCCACCCCCACCTCCTTGGGTTGTGCTCCTCTTGTCACCAAAGCGTCCTGATACAGGGTAGCGGGTGGCAGGGCACGGAGCCCACAGACAGGCTACTGGCCAGCCCACCAAAGTCAGAGTCCCCAGGACTCTCCCTAGTCCAGAAGAAAACAGTGTAATGCAAATCTGTCACAGAAATACTCATAAAACAGGATACATCCCCAAAGGCTGAAACATTTGAGAATTCTGGAATTTCATTAAAATCAAAGAACATGCAATATCAGAATTCATTTTCTTCTGCTACTTGGTATATATTATTATTTGTGGCTTAATATATGCCTCAACCCACAGAATCTTTGCCTATTTATGATCTTGTACATTTTAAAATTGTTGACGTGGAGATTAGTCTAATCAGGGTTCTGCAGAAATGTAATTAAATGAAATTTTGTTACCTTTTCAAGTTTTGTCTTTCTAAAATCCAAGCTTGCAGACTCAATCTCTGTGTTCTAGAGATAGGCGTCCTGTTTTTTTTTTTTTTTTTTTTTTTTATTACTTAAATTTTTATTGTGGTAAAAAGATACGTGACAACACACTTGTTATTTTGACATTTTGTATGTGTACGATTCAGAGACATTAATTACATTCACCATGTTATGCAACCATCACTGCTGTTTCCAAATTTTTCCATCACCCTTAACAGAAACGTGGTTAAGCATCTGGCTGCCAACCAAAAGTTTGGCAGTTCAAATCCACCGGCCGCTCCTTGGAAATCCTATGGGACAGTTCTCCTCTGCCCTATAGGGTTGCTGTGAGTCGGAATCCACTTGATGGCAAGGGGTTTGGGTTTTTTGTTTAACAGAAACTCAGTGTCCGGTAAGCAATAAGGTGACACTGTTTTTAAGGATACTGAAGATTTAAAGGTCAACTGAAAACAATCCACACATGTAGCTACTCAATATTAAGAAACACACTCTCTTTTTACAAAGAAAAGTTTATTCGTCATAGGTACTACATACAAAATGACACAAACCTCAAAGACAACTGTTTTCCTTTTAACTAAGCTATTACAACAGGAGCTATAAAACTGTACATTTTCAACAACAGTGTTACAGCATAGTGCAATTGTAATATCGAACAAAGAATTACTTGTGCTGTTTTAAAAATGAAAATAAAGTGCATTAACTATCTTGCCACATGAAGCTGGTTTTAATCCACGTGTGAAATCTTGAGGACAATGAGGAGAGAATTTCATATATTTTCAGTATTTCACATTTGAGAGATTTGGTTGCAAAACCCCACAGGAATTTTGGGAGAGGCAGTGTGAAAATTAATTAGGACTCTTTACACACTAGGCTGGTAGTTAGTGTTACTGTGAACAAGCAGCATCTTGGGGTTCACACACACAGTCACAGCACACAGCAGTGCTGCTTGCTTTATCAGAGGTGGCTGGACTGGTACTGTGAGACTCTCACGCTGAAGTCACCAACTCGCATTAACGCAAATGAAATTCCCCAGGGAAAGTGACTTCTGGAAAAATTAGGTAGAAGACTACTATAAATGATCTTTCGTTTTTCTCCTTCTATCCCTCAATAAACCAACATGGGGAGGCGGGGGAATGTAGGAAAACGCACAACTTCAAAAATAAAAGCACGTTATTAGAATCAAGAAAAAGTATGACTCATCACTGGCATATGAACTTGAAGTTGATCCTCATCATGAGAGCCACCACTCTTTCACCTGTTATCGTCTGCTGCCCATGGGGCAAGCAGAAACCCGACCCCTCTCACTTTCATTTGGGCTGTTCTATCTGGTCCCAGCTCACCCACCGATCCTGGAATACAGATATTTCATTGCGGAAGGCACTGTTTCTAATTCTACCCTAGCCCCATGAAGTCATAGTTATCAATTCTAACTTCCGTTGTCACTCCAACACATCCTCCTACACTGCCCCATGAGGCTGGCTGTGTTTCACCAAGGGGAAGGAAAACCGTCAACCTTCAGGTGACTTGCTGTTCCCTGGGCACCTTCGTTGCCCTCAGTCCTCGCTCTCAGAGAATGAGTTTGGTGGTGTAGATGCAAGGCTCCAACAATACTGGTCCAAGTGACAGAAGGTTTACTCAGTGCAAGAATTTGGACAAAGTCAATCATGAGGTCTATTTACGGTCAAATTTGGCAGAAGACTTTTGAGATTTGAGAAAAGGAAGAATGGGGGAAAAATGCTCAAAGTTAAAACTGTCTTCAGACAAGAGTGGAGTCCCTTGGTGGTACAAACGGTTAACACACTTAGCTGCTAACTGAAACAAGTGTCCTAAAGAACTGAATTTTTAATTTTACTTAACTTTAAGCAATTTAAATTAAGTTTAGAAAGCCTCATGTGGTTAGTGGCTACCATATTGCACAGGTATATTATACAGCACAGTCTACCCTCTGCCATCCAGTTGATTCTGACTCATAGCAACACCATCTGACAGCATAGAACTGCCCCGTAGGATTTTCTAAGCTGTGATCTTTATGGAAGAAGATTGCCAGGTCTTTCTCCCTTAGAGCCGCTAGGTGGGTTCCAACTGCCAACCTTCTAGCTAGCAGCTGAGCACTTAACCATTGCGCTGCCAGGGTTACTTATAGGCACACTAAACCTAAAAAGAAAAAACAAACCCGTTGCTGTAGAGTTGATTCCGACTTAGAGCAACCTATAGGACAGAGCAGAACTGCCTCGTAAGGTTTCCAAGGAGTGGCCGGTGGATTCGAACTGCCGACAATTTAGTTAGCAGCCAAGCTCTTAACCACTGCGCCACCAGGGCTCCTTAGCCACATTTAAATGCTCAGTAGCCATGTGGGGCTAGTAGCTACTGTACTGGACAACACAGACATAAACTATTTCCATCATCACAGAAAGTTCTATCAGACAGCCCTGCTCTAGCATTTCTCTTAAGTGACGAAAATAGACAGAAAATAAAGTTGATTGTGCTTTTTTAATAAGTTATCATTTAGATTGGATAATTTCATACTAAATAATATTTGCCAACTAAAATGGTAAAATCCAAAATATGTACAGTAACATCGATATTAAAAATAACTCAGTGATTATTGAATTGTATACTTTATTGAGCATATAAAAACATATGTTTGGAATAACTGAGTACGTGTTCTTGAGTTTGGTCCTGTTCCCATTATTTTATTTCATATCTCTTGCAGAAAAGGTAAGCTTGATTTCATACATCCTCAACAGTATTTCATTGCACAAACCAGAAAAGAGTGCATAGATTGTATGTCAGCACTAATCCATGCACACACACACACACACAACATCACTGAGATACACTTTCACTAGGTTTTGCTTGCAGTAGGATTATTCTTGGGTCTAAAGGTCGCTGAATCAGTTGATTGCTCTACTGAAAATAGGCTGTTGAAATTCATCACTTTCAGTGAAATCTTTTATCAAATATAAAGTAGGTACCATCTTCTAAAACAGCTTGCAAACTTGGCAGAATGGAAAATAGCCAGTCTATGCTTTTTCTCCCTCAACAGAATTAAGAAAGCAACTGTCCTGATTGAAAAAAGAAAAAATTCCTATTTTTGTCAATTAGCTTATTTTGAGAGTTTCTTCAGGGTACCTGTAATTTCAAATGTCTTCTTTACTTCCTTAAAAAAAAAAATTTTTTTTTTTGAGACTCATAAAATAATCTTGTCTCTCAAGGACCAGTGCTCACCTGCTCCAGCAGATGGCTAGGGTGTAGGTGGCAGTGGGGCTATCCTCTGTTCAAACATCTGATGCAGTTTACTAAAATCGTGGTCAGGTGTTCAAGCAGAAGCAAGAAACCTCCCTCCAACACGTGGTAGAAGATAGTCTTGTATTTAGTTGTTACAACAAAGAAATTCTGAGGTTTCCTGTCTTCCAACAATTGCAGTTTACAGCATGTAGACTGGCCTGCCCAAGGCAGACACCCAGGTTAATCTATAAAGATAGGTGGGGAGCAAGAATGTCTCAGGGTAAAGAGGTGTTGGTGTTGGACAGACCTGCCACTTAACAGATACAAGAAGTTGAGCACTTAATCTATTTAGCCCTTAATTTCCTCACCTGTAAAATGGGGATAATAAAAGTGCCTATGCATCAATGGGTTATCATAAGGATTGAAAAAGATAATTTATGAGAAGTTTTTAGGACAGTGCCTAGAACAGCAATCACGCAATAGATTTTGCTATCTGTTGTCATTTTTAATAACAGTTGTATCATTATTATTCCCACCAGTTTCTCACCCCACCACGTATGGGGTTTTCCTGTCTCTTCTCAAATAGGCTTGAGAGACACGTCTAGAATGGGTTCTGGACCTTTGCGTGTTGTTGTTGCTGTTAGGTGCCGTCAAGTCATTTGCGACTTATCACCACCCCATGGGATAGAGTAGAACTGCCCGTAGGGTTTTCTAGGATGTAATCTTTACAGGAGCAGATCGCCAGGTCTTTTGCCCATGAGCCGCTGGGTGGGTTTCAACCACCAGCTTTTAGGTTAGCAGCCGAGTGCTTAATGAGCGCACCACCAGGGCTCCTTTGACTATCGCAGGCCCCTTTTAAAGCGTGCCCACAATGGTGTGGACAAAGAATCCCAATGCCTATTGTAGTCTTCAATTTTCGTGCTGATATTTCGGGCATGTAAACCTAATACACTCTGTACTGAAAGTGCAATGACTTCTGAACTGGAACATGTATCACTAAGTCAATAAGTTGTTGGAGCGTTTTGGTCCAGACACCGTATAAGTGTGTTAAGGCTCCATGGATGTGTACAGCACAGAAGGATGAGGGTCCTGGGAATTGCTCTCAGTTTGCTGACTTTTTAACACTAGATTTAATACTTTCAAATACTACCTTTGTGGGAGAGAAGACTGAAAAGTCAATACACGGAAAGCTCTTAGAATGGCACTTAGAACAGAACGAGTACTCAGACAGTGTTGTCGCTGTTAGCTGCCATTGAGTTGGCCCCTGACCCATGGTGACCCCATGCACAATAGAACAAAACACTGCCTGGTCCTGCCCCATAGTCATGATTGGCTGTGGATTGGACCGTTGTGATCCATAGGATTTTCATTGACTGATTTTTGGAAGTAGATCGCCAGATCTTTCTTCTTAGTCCATCTTAGTCTGGAAGCTCCACTGAAACCTGTTCAGCATCACAGCAACATGCAAGCCTCCAGTGACAGGCAGGTGATGGCTATGCATGAGATTTGCCTTTATAAAGTTAATTATTATTCACTTTTTATTGTGATTTCTTATAATTAGTAAACCCAAAAAACCTGTTACCATCGAGTTGATTCTGATTCATGGCAACCCTCTGGGAAAGAGTAGAATAGAACTGCCCCATCAGGTTTCCAAGGCTGTAATCATTAACTACAAATTAGTCAGATCCATGAGGGTACACAAGACCAACATTTTCACATTTCAAGCTTTTCCTTGTCAATGAAAATCTACCCCCAAATGAAATTCTGGATGAGGCATCACAATCATAATGGCCGGGTTCAAGTTCTGGGTCTACCACTCCCAAGCCAATGGCCTTGGCAATGTCAAGAACCTCCCTGAGCCTCTGTTTCCTTGTCTGTGTCCACAGATCTCTCCAGCTTGAAATGTGGACACCGTGACTACTAAGACATCTAAAACCCATTGGCGTCGAGTCGATTTCGACTCATAGTGACCCTATAGGACAGAGTAGAAAAGTTCCATAGGATTCCCAAGGAGCAGCTGGTGAATTTGAACTGCCGACCTTTTGGTTAGTAGCTGATCTCTTAACCACTGCACCACCAGGGCTCCAAGATACCTAAAGTGTCCATTAAGAAAAAAAAGTCTGTGATGTCTTATATTTGAAAAGTTTGCATATAAAGTAGCTCATTCTTTAAAAATAAGTGTTTCTAAAGAATGTGTGTACGTGTGTGTGATTTTTATTCATGCAAATGTATGACAATACAAATGCAAACTTTTGGTCGCTAAGCTTTTTTTTTTGGAACACATTCTTTGGTGGATTTCAATCAACATGAATACATTTTTAAAAAACCTTAAATTCACAAAGTTTCCAAAGTACCTAAATGTGGACTTTTAGTGATTACACTGAAATTTAGTTAAATGTAGTTTTCAGAATTTTTTAAAAAAGAACTGGCCCCTAGATTAAACGTCATTAAGAAAACCATATGGGGCTGTGTAATCAGCCCCATTCTCCATAAGCCACAAGTCATTTCCATTCCCCTCCTTTGCATGTCACCTCGGTTTCCTCCTGGAAAACTCCTCAGCCTTCTTTACGTGTATCCACGTCCAGTCTGTCCTTCAAGCTCCATGGACAGCCCACTGTCTCCTGACGCTTTTAGCTGTTGCTCCTAGGTTAGTTCCCCAGGGAGCAAAAAACAGGGAACTAACAAGGACAAGCCCTGGTGGCACAGTGGTTAAGAGTTTGGCTGCTAACCAAAAGGTGGGCAGTTCGAATCCACCAGCAGCTCCTTGGAAACCCTAGGGAGCAGTTCTACTCTGTCCTATAAGGTCGCTATGAGTTGGAATTGACTCGACGGCAACTGGTTAACCAGGACACAGCCCCTGGTGGTGCAAACAGTTAATGCACTCAGCTGCTAACCTAAAGACTGGAGTTTTGAGACCACCCAGAGGTGTCTGAGAAGAAAGGCCTGGCAATCCAGTTCCAGAAAATCAGTCATTGAGAACCCTAGGGAGCACAGTTCTATTCCGACACACAGGGGGTCTTCACGAGTTGGGTCAACTTGACAACAACTGGTTTGGTTTGGATGAGACCACAGTCTTTCCAGTTAGTTAGTCATAATCTAGATTTTTCACTTGAAAAGATCCCAAAGTCTTAAGTGAAAATGCATCCATTGGGCATTGGGCTGAAGAGTGCTGCTTCTTGCCCTGGAGTCTACTCAGAGTTGAAAAGCCACCTCTATCTGTGTGGTCAGAGGTCGCCTTTAGGGTGGGACTTGCTTCTTGTTAAATTGGGCCCTGAACTTACAAAAAGAGAGTTTTTTCTAACAATAAAAATTTTGGAATACTTAAAATATGTCATGTTCTCATAGCTCTAAAAATTCCCAACTCAGTGCTTTTAAAGGATAAAGAGCACCCACGGGATGATGACCTTTTATGTTGTGGCAGGAGTCCCTGGGTGATGCACGCAGTTAACACACTCGGCTACTAACTGAAAGGCTGGAGGCTCGAGTCCACCCAGAGGCACCTTGGAAGAAAGTCCTGGCAATCTACTTCTGAAAAATCAACCACTGAAAACCCTATGGAGCACAGTTCTACTTTGACACACATGGGGTCACCATGAGTTGGAATCGACTCCACGGCAGCTGGTTTGGTTTTGGTTATGCTGAGTGTTGACACACGCAACTTGGTTCTAGCCTCAAGGCAGTCCCTAAAAGTAAGAAAAGTCCTGCTGAAAACCTGTTTATTTGCCGGTCTGCCTGGCCTGGAAACCACATGATCATGAGGTTACCCTAGGGATGGGGTGACATGTCAACCAACCTATACGCTTGGAACTATACTCTGTATGGAGTCATACAGGCGTTTATCACTGACTTGGGCTTGCCCCAGAACTAGCCTGAAGGTAAGACAATCAGTCAGCCACGTGTGAGGCCCTGGTTCTCAGGACTTCCTCGCTGGAGACTTTTGATCTGTAGACTGGAAAATGAAGGTGGAGGTATGCACAGTGAGAGAGAAGGGGTAAGTATGCTCTTGTACATGTGCTTGTGTGTGTGTGTGGGGGGGGGGCACACATGCACACAAATCACATGGCTGGGATGGTGGGTGTGGATGGACAGATGATGCGGCTGAATGACTGAGGCCCCAACGGTGGAATATTCTGGCAAGTTCACAGATAGGTCACAAGCAGGAAAAGAAAAAGATTAGCCTATGACACCAAGAAATAGGTCTGATCAGATTTTTCTTCTCACTGAATTGCCTGTATGTCACATAGCACATAGCACATGGCACATGGCAGTGGCATAGTCCTAACGGAAGGGGCAGATGCTTAACTGAGCTTGAGAA
Organism: Trichechus manatus latirostris; assembly: GCF_000243295.1. Classification (NCBI taxonomy): domain Eukaryota; kingdom Metazoa; phylum Chordata; class Mammalia; order Sirenia; family Trichechidae; genus Trichechus; species Trichechus manatus. Next base: position 4,603,400 of record NW_004444104.1, read on the forward strand.
ATCACCTCAAAAACAGCAAAAACTTCAACAGAAATAAGTACAAGACAGTAACCTACAAACCAAAGTCATCTATAAGGGGACAACCTGAGGGCTGCCTGGCTTAAGCAGCAGGAAAAGCTTAGAAGGTTTTAGCAACCCTGGGATATTAATGTTGTTAGTAAGGTTAATATGACATCAGGACTCAGTCAAAGCTATACGGCATGGCTTTCAAACTGCAGAATGCATCAGTGTCACCTGGAACACTTGCTAAGGCTCAGACTGCTGGGCCTCACACCTCGGTTTTTGATTTAGGAGCTCAGGGCGGAAGCCTAAGCATTTGTATTTCTAACACATTTCCAGGAGATGCTGATGCTGCTGGTACAGGGACCATGCTCAAAGAACAACAGCTCTATGGAAAGGAGAAGCAGAGGATAACCAGTCATTCTGTACTATGTAACACAACACTTAGTGGATTATGGTACCCCAGTTTTGATTGCCAGATTTAAAGAGGTATTAAGAAAAATGGTAGATGACATAGAAAAAAAAGATCTGTTCTATGCTCCAAACTTGTTTTCAGTTGAAACTTTATTCACTGGTGTTTGAGGTTAGTATTTGAATTTTGATGATTAAAAAATATTCCTATATTTCTTCTGTAAATATTTGATGTTATGGATATATTAAGGAGCCTTGATGGTGTGATGCTTAAGCACTCGGCTGCTAACTAAAAGGTTGGCAGTTTGAACCCCCCAGCAGCTTCGTGGGAAAAAGACCTAGCGATCTGCTCCCGTAAAGATTACAGCCTAGAAAACCCTTTGGGGCAGTTTTACTCTGTCACATGGGGTCACTATGAGTCAAAATTGACTCCATGGCACCCAACAACACAACATGGATATATTTAAAATACACATTAAATTCCACCTCAACTCTGTACCTTAATGGACTTCGATTGGATAGTGGGTAACAGGCCACCCGTCTGTTAGTTTGTCATACTTCGGTGGGTTTCGTGTTGCTGTGATGCTGGAAACTATGCCACTGGTATTTCAAATACCAGCAGGGTCACTGATGGGGGACAGGTTTCAGGAGAGCTTCCAGACTAAGACAGACTGGGAAGAAGGACCTGGTGGTCTACCTCTGAAAAAACGGGCCAGTGAAAACATTATGGATAGCAGTGGAACATTGTCTGATATAATACCGGAAGATGAGCCCTTCAAGTTGGAAGGCACTCATAATATGACTGGAAAAAAGATGCCTCCTCAAAGTAGGGTCAATCTTAATGACGTGGATGGAGTCAAGCTTTCAGGACCTTCGTTAGCTAATGTGACATGACTCAAAATGAGAAAAACAGCTGCAAATATCGTGGAATGTATGAAGCATGAATCAAGGAAAACTGAAATGGAACTCTTGAAGATTGATATCCTAGGCATTAGAGAGCTGAAAAGGACTGGTACTGGCCATTTTGAATCGGACAATCATGTGGTCTACTATGCCGGGAATGACAAATTGAAGTGAAATGGCATTGCATTCATCATCAAAAAGAACATTTCAAGATCTACCCTGAAATACAATGCTGTGACAGGATAATAACCATATGCCTACAAGAAAGACCAGCTAATACGACTATTGTTCAAATTTACATACCAACCACTAATGCAGAAGATGAAGAAACTGAAGATTTTTACCAAATTCTGCAGTCTGAAATTGATCGAACATGCCAGCAAGATACATTGATAATTACTGGTGATTGGAATGCATAAATTCAAAACAAAGAAAGGCTCAGTAGTTGGAAAATGTGGCCTTAGTGAAAGAAACGCAATCAGAGATCACATGACAGAATTTTGCGAGACCAGTGACTTATTCATTGCAAATACCTTTAGTTAACAACATGAATGGTGCCTATACACATGGACCTCGCCAGATGGAATACATAGGAATCAAAGCGACTACATCTGTGGAAAGAGATGATAGAGAAGTTCAGTATCATCAGTCAGAACAAGGCCAGGGGCCGACTGTGGAACAGACCTTCAACTGCTCACATGCAAGTTCAAGTTGAAGCTGAAAAAAATGAAAACAAGGCCAGGAGAGCCAAAATATGACTCTGAACATATCTCACTTGAATTTAGAAACCATCTCAAGAACAGATTTGACCTACTGAACACTAATGACTGAAGACCAACCAGTTGTGGGATGACATCAAAGATATCATACATGAAGAAAGCAAAATATCATTAAAAAGACAGAAAAGAAAAGAATAGACCAAAATGGATGTCAGAAGGGACTCTCAAACTTGCTCCTGAACATAGAGTAGCCAAAGCGAATGGAAGAAGTGATGAAGTAAAAGAACTATACAGAAGATTTCAAACGGCAACTCGAGAAGACAAAGTAAAGTATAATGAAATGTGCAGAGACCTGGAGATAGAAAACCAAAAGGGAAGAACATGCTTGGCATGTCTCAAGCTGAAAGAACTGAAGAACAAATTCAAGTCTCAAGTTGCAATATTGAAGAATTCTATGGGCAAAAAATTGAACCAACCAGGAAGCATCAAAAGAAGATGGAAGGAATACACAGAGTCACTGTACAAAAAAGAATTGGTCAACGTTCACCATTTCAAGAGGTAGCATATGATCAAGAACCTATTGTATTGAAGGAATAAGTCCAAGCTGCACTGAAGGCATTGGCAAAAAACAAGGCTCCAGGAATTGACAGACTATCAACTGAGATGTTTCAAAAAATAAACGCAATGCTTCAAGGGCTCACTGGTCTATGCCAAGATACTTGGAAGACAGCTACCTGGCCAAGTGACTGTAAGAGATCCATATTCTTGCTCATTCCAAAGAAAAGTGACCCAAGGGAATGTGGAAATTATCAAACAATATCATTAATATCGCATGCAACTAAAATTTTGCTGAAGACAATTTAAAAAATGTTGTAGCAGCACATCGACAGGGAACTGCTAGCAATTCAAGCCAGATTCAGGAGAGGATGTGGAATGAGAGATATCATTGCTGATGTCAGATGGATCTTGACTTAAAGCAGGGAATACCAGAAAGGTGATTACCTGTGTTTTATTGACTATGCTAAGGCATTTGACTGTGTGAATCGTAACAAATTATGGATAATATTGTGAAGAATGGGAATTCTAGAACGCTTAATTGTGCATACGAGGAAACCTGTACATAGACCAAGAGGCAGTCTTTTGAATAGAACAAGGGGATATGCATGGTTTAAAATCAGGAAAAGTGTGTGTCAGGGTTGTATCCTTTCACCATACGTATTCAATCTGTATGCTGAGCAAATAATCAGAGATGCCAGGCTATATGAAGAACTTGGCATCAGGAACGGAGGAAGACTGATTAACAACCTACGATACGCGAATGACACAACCTTGCTCACTGAATGAAGAGGACTTGAAGTACTACTTACTGATGAAGATCAAAGACTACAGCCTTCAGCATGAATTACTCCTCAACATAAAGAAAACAAAAACACTCACAACTGGACCAATAAGCAACATCATGATAAACGGAGAATAAATTGAAGTTGTCAAGGATTTCATTTTACTTGCATCCACAATCAATACCCACAGAAGCAGCAGTCAAAAAATCAAACAATGTATTGCACCAGGCAAATCTGCTGCAAAAGATCTCTTTAACGTGCTAAAAAGCAAAGATGTCATCTTGAGGACCAAGGTGCGCCCGACCCAAGCCATGGTATTTTCAATCACCTCATATGCATGGCAAAGCTGGACAATGAATAAGGAAGACCAAAGAAAAATTGATGCATTTGTATTATGGTGGTGGTGTCGAATATTGAATATACCATGGACTGCCAGAAGAACAAACACATCTGTCCTGGAAGAAGTATAGCCAGAATGCTTCTTGGAAGCAAGGATGGTGAGACTTCGTCTCATATACTTTGGACATGTTATCAGGAGGGACCAGTCCCTGGAGCAGGACATCATGCTTAGTAAAGTAGAGGGTGAACAAAAAATAGGAAGACGCTCAATGAGATGGATTGACACAGTAGCTGCAACAATAGTCTCAAGCATAGCAATGATTGTGAGGATGGCGCAGGACTGGGCAATGTTTTGTTCTGTTGTACACAGGGTCGCTACGAGTCAGAACCAACTGGAAACCACCTAATGGAAACAACAATATTGGATAAAAAAAAAATATCATCACCTCGTTTGGCAGAAAGTAGCACAATGGATATAATGATCATTGCAACTGTGAACATTGATACTATTTTTGATGGTAAAAAGTGAGAAAAGTTTACAGATAAATGTCAAAATAAGGGTGAGGTATCTTAAAAGTTCTGTCATGTACATGGCTGGGAAAAGGTTGCTTTGGGATGAGTTGAGCTGAATTTTAGAATGCAGAGAAAAAAGATTTTTATCTCAATTGTCACGGTAAATTCATACAAGCACACACGCACCCATAGCCTCCCAAACACAAACCACATATATCATAGAGAAAACTCTTCTTCTTGAAAACATGGAGGTGAAATCTTTGCTGGTAGGCATAGTTACACACACATGTAGAAATACACTATACACATATATGGTAGTCCCCGACTTAGGATGTATTTGAGTCATGGCGAACTGCACTTAAGACGGTCTGTATTTTGATTTGTTTCGTTTTGGTACATCTTATCATTAGTGATATGTACTACATACAATGTTAAAATATATCTGTAAGTTTATATGCAATTTTTCCAACCCCCAAAGACAAATAAAGATGAGATTTATAAAGATACTGGTAATAAAAGGCAGTGATAACGAAAACTAAAAAAAAAAAAAATCAAGGATTTGACTAACGTTAGAATGGACTTAACAATGGAGTCATCAGAATGGAACCCTGTCATAAGTTAGGGACTACCTGTATACACAAGGTTATAGAAAGAACTGGCTTAAGATAATTATAATTAGGATTTTTAAAAAGTGAGAATTTAAAATGAAAACAAATACGTTTATAAATCTCTACTAGGTACTGAGAAGTTCTAGCAAAAGTTCATATCCATTGAACACAGACTCGCTATCTATTAACTGCTGGTAAGAATATATACATACATATATATATGTATGTATATATATCTGTCTCTATATATACATACATAAAATGGTAACTGTGTGACACTTATTCTTGCTACTCGAAGTGTCTTCTACAGACCATCAGCATTAGCATCACCTGAGATTGCTGGAAATTCAGAAATGCCTCAGACCTATTTTATGTTTGTTAAAACCTGCATTTTAACAAGATTCTCAGGTGATTTGTATCTCCTTTGAAGTCTGAGAAGCCCTGGTGGCACAATGGTTAAGCGCTCAGCTGTTAACTGAAAGTCAGCGGTTTGAACCCACCCAACAGTTCTGTGGTAGAAAGACCTGGCAATCTGCTCCCCATAAAGAGTTACAGCCTAAGAGACCCTATGGGGCAGTTCTACTCTGTCCTACAGGGTTGCTATGAGTTGGAATCAACTCGATGGTACATAACGGTCAAAATTACCAATGTCTTTTCTTCATTGTTTGATAGAGGACAGCAGATTTTTCTACTAATTCAAACCATGTTTTTGCGCCCTGGATGAAACTTTAGTTTGATGATTCTAAAAGTTCTGACCAGATTTGAAGGTTTTAACCAGATATTATCACCACTCATTTGTCAGTTTGTCATACTATGTTGGTTTGCAAGTTGCTGTGATGCTGGAAGCTATGCCACTGGTATTTCAAATACTAGCACAGTCACGCATAGCGCACAGGTTTCAGCAGTGCTTCCAGGCTAAGACAGACTTGGAAGAAGGACCTGGCAGTCTACTTCTGAAAAAATTGGCCAGTGAAAATCTTACGAACAGCAGCGGAACATTGTCTCGGAACAAATCTTTCTCGGAAGTACAGCCAGAATGCTCCTTGGAAGCGAGGATGGTGAAATTTGGTCTCATGTACTTTGAATACGTTATCAGCAGGGACAGTCCCTGGAGAAGGACATCATTCTTAGTAGAGAGTCATAGAAAAAGAGGAAAACCCTCAACAGGACGGACTGACACAGTGGCTACAACAATGGGCTCAAGCATAACAACGATTGTGAGGATGGCGAAGGACTGGGCAGTATTTTGTTCTGTTGCACACAGGGTCACTATGCGTAAGAGTCATAGGACAGCACCTAACAATAAACAGATATTAAGGGGGCAGTGGTGGTTCACGGGTAGAATTCCCTCCTTCCATGTGGAAAACTGAGTTTGATTCCTGGCCAATGTACCTCATGTGCAGCCACCATCCATTTGTTAGAGATGTCCTGTGTGTTGCTATGATGCTGAATAAGTTTCAGTGGAGCTTCCAAACTATGATGGACTAGGAAGAAAGGTCTGGCGATCTGCTTCTGAAAATTAGTCAATGAAAACTCTACACGTCACAAATGGTCAGATCCTATTGTGCATACTCTTTCCTGTAGGGTTGCTATGAGTCGGAATCAACTCCTCGGCACCCAACAAGAGATGGAACAGTGCTCCACCTCCTCGCCCCCTCACCTCCCTCAGGGTACCTGGAAGGAAGCCGACCCTTCATCTCCCTCCTACTCGGAAATCACAAGTCACTGCTCTCTTCCAACTTTGTTTTGGATTTGCACAGAGAAACATTTTATTTATGGGAGGCTTTGGGCAGCTTCCCAAAGTTGAGTTATCACCAAGCTATCTTCATGAGTACTATCATCTTCTGCAATACACACGCAATCACAGATCGAGTATGCTTGCCACATCTCCCACCCACTCATACATGTTCAAATAGACACATACATATTCAGACAAAGAGAGTGGCTCTGTGCACCTGACGCAGGGACGCACAGGCTTCCACATGCAGAGAGACTGCTGCACGGCGGAAGGCACCCCCCTGACCTAGGGGCCCTCAGCAACTTTGCACACAAGGTCCTCCCCTTCTTAAAGGACTTTGGGCTAAAAACGCAGATAAACTGCCTCTGCTATTCAGTCCACTTTGGTCGTAAGAAGCAGCCCTGGTAGTGCAGTGGCTAAGCGCTCGGCTGCCACCCAAAGTGTTGATAGTTTGAACCGACCAGCCGCTCTGTAGGAGGAAGACCTGGTGATCTGCTCCCATAAAGATTGTTGCTGTTTTTAGGTGCTGTTGAAGCGGTTCTGACTCATAGCAACCCTACAGGACAGAGCAGAGCTGCCTTTTAGGGTTTCCAAGGCTGTAATCATTATGGAGGCAGACCGTCACATCTTTCTCCCATGGAGCGGCTAGTGGGTTCAAACTGCCGATCTTTCGGTTAGCAGCCCAGTGCTTAACCACTGAGCCACATGCCACAATTTGGCCACTGTTCAGTTATTAACACTGGCTTGTGACTGGCAGAAAACAGCCAGATTTCAACCTTTGTCATATACACAAACACATTTAATAAAAGCATTTTTACAGGAGCATGATACTCCTTAGTTATTAAGTTATTAAGAGTGCAGAAAAATGGACATTTATCAAACATTTTCAATCTGGGGGTAATAATTCTTCCCATGCTCAAATACTATCTCTACTGAAACAGTTACTGAATACATGTATATACGCAGGTGACTTAGACACACTGACGTCTATTAGCTCAGGGAGGCCCGTGCTGACAAAATGCCTCACGTACACGGAAATCACACAGCATACTTCTCTAAGCACGTTCCCAGTTCCAGGCTACTGGTCACCTACTTGTTCCTGGCAGTTCTCTCTGAACAGGATCTTATTGCTCTGATAATAAAAGCAGCATTTTTTGAAGGCATTATTGCCAACATTTAAGATGTGAAAAGAAATTAAACCCTAGAAATATTGATAGGTTATATGGATGGAAGTACTGACTTCAATACGGCTATCCTCACAGCTGGCGGACCACATGTACAAGAAACTCAACAATGGCATAAGGGGACAATTACAGCTTTTGTTTACAGAACACTTGGGCTAGGTGACAGAGCTAAGCATCATTTCATCGAATAATTTCTCTTTTTCTCACCAAAACTTTTATAGAGTTCGAACCTAACTTTTTCAAACAAGCCACAAGGTCACACCACTTGTGAACTTACATGATATAGTTGAGAGATACTAGTCAGATAATGCATGAGATGCACTTACAAACAGGAATTAGTCATTAAAATAGGAGACCACAGATTTCAAATGCAATTTGCACCACAGACAATATGAACCAGAGTACTTGGTCTGCAATAGTATTAAATTCTATTGGTTTCAATCAGGCATAACTATTAATACAGTCTTCAGCATAGAGAGATATGAAAGGTGATGTTTTTCATATTTCATGATAGCTTCACATAATTTATTTTTCAGAATACACTAAAATAAATGTAATCTACTTTCAATAGATATTATTAATATTTTTTTCCTTTTGTTTCCTGAAAACAATCAGACTGTAGCTTAAGAAACTAAAATGGTGGCTAGAATCAATTCTACTTCATATAGAAATCAAAACAAATTCCATGATTAATTTTAGAAGAGCATATTGAAAAACTATACTGTAAAGAGACTCCTTTGCCTCTGGCTTTCACTGACTACATTTGAAACTAGTGGTCTAGCTAATACAAGTAGTTCCCTAATTAGGACAAACGCCCATCTGTGGTTTTTTTCTTTTTTTTTTTTTGTACCTCTTATCTTTAGTAATATGTACTACATACAGTGTTGCAGCTGGTACTTGGCTGATGTTATCATTCTCAGATGTTCACTCACAGCTGTTCAATGTTATGATTTACTGTTCAAAACACTGCCGTATAAGCAGACTATGAAAACTAAAAAAAAAAAAAAAGGTATTCAACTTACGTCAGAACTGTCTTACCACCGAGCTGTTGGAAGGGAACCCCGTTGTAAGTTGGGGACTACCTGTACAGGCAACCATGCAGAAGGAACAGCAACATTCTTAGAAATACCAAATTAAATATCAATTAATGAACACTAATCACTGAAAGTAAAGAAAGAATGGGTAAGAACGGGTTTGTGGTTTCAGTGTTGCTATCTTATTACTGAGTTCATGTTAACAGAATCAGGTCCCTTCCAACATAATTATGTAAACTATTTTTGTTGGCTTGAAATCACTCATATTCTGTTATATGCATGCAGCTTTGAAAATCTACCTTGATGTCTAAAAAAAAAAAAAAAAAGTCTGGAAAAAGTGATTTCGCCTCTATTTTCCTCAATAACTCACGTTTATTTAAAGTCCAGGAAAAAACTCTGGGCCTAGTTAACTTTTTATAACATCATGGTCATGCCATAACCCTTCCTTCCCCGCACCCACCACCAATCCCCCCAACAAAATATCAAACAAAAACTCTGCCCACAATCAAAAGAATTGAACAAAGAACTCAAAGATATATATTTTTTTAAAAAGTAAAAACACTGGTAACATCATTTTCACTTCAATCACTTAACTCATCTAAATGATGTCACTGCTTTACAAATGCGAAGTGCTCCTGCGGCTGGCGAGAGAATCCAATACAAAGCATGGAATGAAAGCGTCTCAGCCACTCAGCCGGGGGCAGTGGAAGTGCTTGGTAAACGCAGGCTTTCGTGCGCAGTGTCTGCCTAGGTGGGATGCTGCTACACATCGCTGGGCGACCGCGCTCTCTGCGAGAGGCTGGACGGAATGCAGCCGCAGCAAATGAGGCAGAGGGCTTTTTGGATCTCTTGGTTTCTGAAAGCATAGATGACAGGGTTGATGATGGAATTGTAGGTGGCGGGCAGGAGGGTCGCGTAGGTGTAAATGGAGGGATAGGTGTAATCTGCGATCAGAGAGTAGAGGGTGAAAGGCATCCAGCAGGCAGCGAAGGTCCCCAGGATGATTGCCAGGGTGGAGACCCCCTTCCGGGTGGTCACGTAGTGCGACGTGGCCAGGAAGTGGTGCTGCAGGGCGATCTGATGGGCGTGCCTCATCACGATCTTGCAGATCTGGACGTAGAGCTGGAGCATGAGCGCAAACATGAAGAGGAAGGAGACCGAGAGGATGGCGGCGTTGTTCTTGGTGAGCGGTCTGACCACGCTGCATGTGGACTCGTCCTGGAGGCAGTTCCAGCCCAGGACCGGCAGCAGTCCCAGGCAGACGGAGGTCCCCCACAGCATGATGAGCATGACATAGGTGAACGTGACAGTCCTCTCCGAATTGTATGTCAGAGCGTAATACAGGGAAAGGTAGCGGTCGACCGTGATCGCCAGCAAGCTGCAGACAGAGGCAGAGAAAGAGGCGACAATGAGTCCGACCGTGACCAGCTTGGTGGCCTCTGACTGAAGCAGGTAGGCAAATACAAAATTGATGACCAGTCCAATGCCCGCCAGCAGGTCTGCCAGAGCCAGGCTGCCTATGAGCAGGAACATAGGCGCTCGCAGGCTGGGGTTATGGAAAATGATAAGGACCACGACGGCATTCTCACAGGAGATGAGGGTCCCCGAGGCGCACAGGACAATGTCCCAGGGGTTCACTACGAGCTCGGGCTCGGGCTCCACCACAGGAGTCTGAGAGGACGCAGCAGCCGAGACGTTCTCCGCAGAGCCAGCTTCTAAGTGATCCCGAGGCAGCCCGCTTGCATTGACCTTCAGGCCTTCATTCATTTTAACCCCCGTCCTCTTCAACGAAAAGACAGGCTTTTTAATGCTCAGAGATGGCACGAGGGCAATGCGAGATCATTCACCCAGCACCCAAACAAACAGAAAGCCAGCCCCTACTCAGGCACTACTACCAAATGCCACCAGCCTCGTGCATCGAAGCTGCTCTGCAATAAGACAAAAGCAAAAGTCCCAGCGGCTTACAGCTGCCGCACGCGGGCCGCTGGGCGCGGGGGAAGTGCAGAGCCTGGCTTCGCAGCCGGGGGTGAGCGAGGCGGGCGCGCGCTGGCTCAGGGCGGCTGCTTCCCAAAGTGTGGGCAGCACACGTTTGGAGACCGCATCTCGCTTGCCGAAAAGGAACAACTGCCAGACATCTGGGCTGCTGCCGAGACAACCAAGCGGCTGCAACACGTCGCGAGCCAGAAGCCGCCGTCCTAGATGGAATATTTAAAGCGCCCCTTTTACTGACCTCCCACCCTCCCCAAAATGCCCGCACGCGCGTGCACACACTCACTCACACACCCTAAGCAGAACAAAGAGGGGTCACAGACGTCCCCCATGTGTGCCAGGTGGGCCACTACGCTGCGCCACCAAGTCGGGGAGGGCAGGTGTGTGTGGAATGAAGGGATGGAAACAGGCAGACAGACGGACGGACAGATGCCCATGCATGGCCGCTGCTCCCCTGACCGCGGCGACGGGCAGCGGGCGCGCGGGGGACACACAGGGAGCCGAGAGCGGCGGCCCCGGGGCGGGGATCATCAAGGGGGTCACCTTGGCTCGCCCAGGCGGAGGGGGCTCCTCTGGTGCTTCCAACGCGCGCGGGCTACTCTTCTCGCATGTTCGCGCCTGGCCCGGCGACCAGGGGCGACGGCCGCGCGGGTAGGGCTGGGAGGGCGCGGGACGCGCGGGCGGCCGCGGCAGGTGAGCTGC